>NW_026652277.1:175141462-175230197 GCF_009828535.3 Hylobates moloch
TTTCCAGGTCTTGAGCTGAGGCAGCTTTCTGTAGGATCAGAGACAGAGAAGGGATATTTCCAAAGGAAGGTGGTCAACCAAAGCCCAGGAGGAAGCAGTGGGTGCATCCTCACCTGTGTTTCTGCACCTGTGCTTCCTCCCCTGCACCTCCTCACCTGCACCTCCTCTCCTGTGCCTCCTCACCTGTACTTCCTCACCTGACTTCCTCACCTGTGCCCCCTCACCCGCGCTCCCTCACCTGCACCCCCTCACCTGGACCCCCTCACCTGCACCCCCTCACCTGCGCCCCCTCACCTAGTCCCCCTCACCTGTGCACCAACCTGCGCCCCCTCACCTGCGACCCCTCACCTGCGCCCCCTCACCTGCACCCCCTCACCTCCGCCCCCTCACCTGTGCCTCCTCACCTGCACCCCTTCACCTGTGCCTCCTCACCTGACTTCCTCACCTGAACCCCCTCACCTGCACCCTCACCTGCGCCTCCTCACCTGCACCCCCTCACCTGTGCCTCCTCACCTGCACTTCCTCACTTGTGCCCCCTCACCTGTGCCCCCTCACCTGTGCCCCCTCATCTGCACCTCCTCACCTGACTTCCTCACCTGCGCTTCCTCACCTGCAAGGAGCTGTGCAAAGACTGTTCTGATGGGAGAGGAGCTTTTGTTCAGGACATAAACCTGGAGGTATAGTGTGGGTTGGGTGATGGTCGTTTCAAAATTCAGACACTCAACCTTGGACTTAACATGGTCATCAGTAGGAATGGTTTTAAGTTTACCGTGATGAAATTTGTAGATTATAAAAGATGATTCTGGCAGAAGCATATAAATAAATTAGAGGAGGAAGAGAGAGAAGCCAGGCCCAGTTAGGAAACCATTTAGTAACCCAGTCATGTGGGAAGAAGGTCTAAGCTACCAAGTTTACATATTGAGTCCATAAAATGTGTGATAGGCAGGATAATGGCCCCCAGAGATGTCCACATCCTAATCCCTGGAACTTGGAAATATGTTACCTCACAAAAGGGACTGTGGGGAGATGAAGTCAAGGATCTCGAGATGGAGAGGTTATCCTGGATGATCTGGGCGGGCTCAATGGCATCACTAGGATCTTTACATGAGGGAGGCCAGAGGGTCAGAGTCAGAGAGAGGATGTGACAATGAAAGCAGGGAGGCCAGGCGCAGTGGCTCACGCTTGTCATCCCAGCACTCTGGAAGGCCGAGTTGGGGGGATCACTTGAGGCCAGGAGTTTGAGACCAGCCTGGCCAATGTGGCAAAACCCTGTCTTTACTGAAAATGCAAAAATTAGCCTGGTGTGGTGCTGCACTCCTATAGTCCCAGCTACTCAGGAGGCTGGAGAGGGAGGATCACTTGAGCCCAGGAGGCAGGCGCTGCAGTGAACTGAGATTGTGGCACTGGACTTCAGCCTGAGTGAGTGACTCAAAAAAGAAAGAAAGAAGGAAGGAAAGAAAGAGAAGACAGAGAGAGAGAAAGAAAGAAAGAAAGAAAGAAAGAGAGAAAGAAAGGAAGGAAGAGAAAGAAAAGAGGAGGAAGGAAGGAAAAGAAAGAAGAAAGAGAAAGAAAAGAAGAAGGAAGGAAGGAAAGAAGGAAGGAAGGGAAGAGAAAGAAAGGAGAGAGAAGGAAAGAAAGAAGGAAAAAAGAAGGAAAAAGAAAGAAAGAAAGAGAAAGGGAGGAAGGAAAGGAAAGGAAGATGGGTGCAGAGAGGTTTGAAGAGGCTCCACTCCTGCCTGAAGAGAGGAAGGGAGCAGCAGCCAAGGAGCTGTCAGCCCCAGAAAGGGCAAGAAAGCAGAGCCCACTTCCAGCCTCTGGAACGAACGAGCCTGCCAAGGTCTGGGCTGTAGCTCCACGAGACTCAGCCAGGATTCTGACACACAGAACTGTACGAGAACACGTGATTGTTGTTTTAAAGCACTAAGTTTCGGTAATTTGTGACAGCAGAAACTCTTTTTAAATGTACATTTCTAGGCCTTACCCACATAAATTCTGATTCAATAGTTCTGGGCTGAGAATGTGAATTTGTAACAAGTGCCCCAAGTTACTCTGACCAGGTGCAAAGAATGACACTTTAGGAAAACATGGCTGCCGGTAAGCAACGGAAATATGAAGAAAGAGCCACCACTACTAACTCTACACAGACAGAAATGGTTCTGGAGATCGATGAGGCTCTGATGACGAAGGGGCACCTGGGTCAGGATGGGTCTCACGTTTCCAGCCAGAGAGGAAGGAGGAGGCTGAGTGGCTGCACAGAAGAGAGGCCCACAGAGGGGAGAGTCTCTTCTCGGATGCACCAGGTCTGTGGCATGGCTGACCAGGTGCCCTAATGCAGGAAGCATCCGAAACTGTGGGTTCGAAGCTAAGCTACAAGCGGGGTACTGAAGATACAGAGTAAGAGTTCGCTGCACAAGTTTGATAGTCAAGGGGAAGAGGTTAGATCGGGTTATTGGAGTTATAAGGAGAGAGGGACAGGGCAAGGATTCCAGTACTGGAGAATGTCTAGTTTACTGTAGCCAAGATATTGTATTTTAGGGCATAATTTAAAATGCTCCCTTGACTCCCCCACCCCATGGAAGATCTCAGGTTGAGGGGCCCCGCTGGCCCCGCATGAGGTCCTCTGTGAACACCAGCTCTTCTTCTCTCCTTCACTCTGTCATGGTGAAGCTCTCTATTGTGGGAGCTGGCCATATTAGGGGCAGGCCCAGCTCCCCCAGATGTCACCTCTCTGCCTTCTGAGTATCAAATCAGAGTCTCCTTCTGCCTAAGCCTCCCAAACTGTGGGGACTTACATGTGAGTGTCATTTCAGTTTTTGTATGACTATAGATACGTGAAAAAGGAATATTTGATTGATAAAATCTGATTGTCTTTAAAAATTGTCCTGACCTCCCTCCTCTCGACCCCTGTGGGAACCCACCACTTAACCACACAAGGGCCTAACTCACCGAGCGTCACAGCTCGGGGAAGAAATGCCAGCTGTGAGCCGGAGAAACAAAAATGAGGGCCTGTCCCTAAAATGCAGGATCTAAGGGACTTGAACTGGAGGGAAATCAGGCAGCACCTCATGGAATCCAGGCTCACAGAAAGTCAGTTTCAATTAGAATTTAAAACATCCCTCTTCGTGCCACAACTCTTCAGGCCACTGACAAGGTGACAGGACCACACTCTGTACAGGATACAAACATGTTCCCCATGGGTGGACAAAGTGACCCCATAGCCTGTCTACACCAAGGAGCTGCACCTGTGCCTTGTGTAGCCAGCTGCAATTTTCTATTGTCAGAGAATCTACTTTAAGTTGTTCTTCAGCAAGTTCTTCCAAAGTACTGTTTTCTTTCCTCAATTTCTGGCCTAGCAAGTGTAGAAAGAAAACAAAAGGAATGTAAAATGTTCTTGGTTGACTTTACTCTTAATTATTTAAAAGCAAACAGAGAAAATTAAAATCAAACAGGTGCAAAAAATTCTTCTAGAGCCTTGCACACAATTCCAGTTCTTGAAATCGTTCATAAAGCAAAGCGAATGAAATAAACAAAGGCGTGGCTGAATGGATATGCACTGTACTGTGCTTATGGTACCAAACTGCTCACTGCGTCTCTCGTTCCACGGCCTCTGGGCTCACCTCCAGAAGCCTGTTCCTGAGCTGATTGGGGTTCTGGGCCAGGGGTCTCGAGGAGTGAGGCCCAGGCTCAGGAGGACAAAAAGCAACCGCCTGAAAGTGGCAAAATCTGTAAAATATGAAATCTGAGTGGTGTCAGGAGCAAATGCTGTGTCCAGAGCCTCGTGTCCAGAGGCCAAGCCCGGCCTCCTGGCTGAGCCTTCCCGCCCTGGAACCCTGAGACCGTCCCAGTCCGGCTGGGATCAGTTTGTGCTGTTATCACCTGGCATCTGCTCAACAAGCTTTGGAAATGAAGTTTCTGTTTTAGATGACAGAAAAGTCGTAGGAGTAACCCAGTTCCCACATTCCCTACGCTCTCAGCTTCCCTGCTAACAGCTTATTTGTATAAAACACTTGTGGCTGTGGAACTAATATTTACACACTGATATTAACTGAAGTCCACACTAGATTCGGATCTCCTCGGTTTTTGCCCAGTGTCCTTTTTCTGTCCCAGGGTCCTGTCCAGGCTCCCACACGACGCCTGGCACCACGTCTTCTTGGGCTCCTCTTGGCTGTGACTGTTTCTTGGACGTTCCTGGTTTCTAATGACCTTGGCTGTTTGGAGGAGGGTTTTGCATGATGTCTTTTCTCAAGATCAGACTGGGGCTGTGGGTTTCGGGGAAGAGGACCCCAGAGATGAGCTCTATGCCTGTCACAGGCAGTCAAGAGCAGTGCTGTCAGTGCCACTTATCACTGGCCATGCTGACCTGTCCACCTGGTGGAGGTCACACCCGCCAAGCTTCCCCTCCGTACACTGCTCTCTTTAAAAGGAAGTCACACGCACCATGCACACAGGAGCATGATGGAGTGGGGCTAATTCTCCACCTCCCGGGGGGCGCCTCGTAATCTTCAATGGACACCAGTTCCAGGGTCTGCACCAGGGGAGAGCTCAGGCCCTAGAGGCCTTGCAACCTGCCCCTCAGTAGCTGCTTCATAGTAACCCAGGTCTTCACTGCACCTGTGTCTGGAGCAAAGCTCCAACCACCTGTCCTCACTGCCCGAGCGGCTATGCCCTGTCTGAGCCTGGGCAGCTCCCAACAGGCCTGAGGCTGGCTGGACCGTCTCCTGTGAGCACTCAGGGTCTTGGTCTTACGCTGCTGAGGCCTGGGTCCAAGGGGCCACGTAGGGCTGGCCGAAGGCAGACGACCCTCCCAGCACGGCTATCTTCCACATTGGCATGCAGTCTACTTCATTTATTTCTCAGAAAAACGACACTCACTTTATTATTTTTAATTATTAATAATTATTAAAATTTTAATAATTTGGATATAAAATATTTAATATAATTAAATATTAAATATTTATATATAATTAATTAAATTATATATTTTTAGATATTATTATATATAATTAACTATATATAATTAAATATTAAATATAAAATATTTAATAATTATTAAATTTATTATTAATTATTATTAATGCATTATTAATACATTAATGTAATGTATTATTTATTACACTCACTTTAGAGATGAAAGCTATGACTAAAGAGGGGAAGCCATGGCACGGGGCTGTGCAGCTTGGGAGTGGAGTAGGAGGGATTGAAAGCCAGGCACTTCGATCCCGAAGTCTGCACCCTTCACCCTTGAGCTCCAGGGTATGCCTTGACCACGGCCCTACATGAGGCCTGGGGACGGGGACTCCCTTCCCTTGGCCCGATGGGCTTCTCAGGATTCTAAAGCCCCAATGAGGTTGCCGTCCCTGTCCGCCCGGTTCCCACTGGCACCTGGTTCAGTTCTCCAGGTGTGAAGCATCGGCCCTGCCCTGCACAGGTGTGTGGTGGTCTCCCATTGTGGAAACTACTAGAGTCACAACAGATGCTGAAAATGCCAACACAGTCATTTATATTTTACTTTCTTAGTAGTCTCCTCTACTACAAAAGAGTAGCTTGTACTTCTCTGTTTTAGGACCGTGCCCACCTGGGCCCAGGCTGTGTTGAGAGGTAGCCAGCAAGTTTGACTATGTCAGCCTTTATCTAGCCTGGGGAAACAACGCCCCAGCTGACACAGGTCTCTGGATTTTAAGAGTCTTCAGCAATGCTCATGGAAAACCTCAAGGCATCCTGCATTGCACCCTTCCTAAATATGCACTGGGAGTATCTATAGCTTTATTGTTCACTGGCCTCAAGAACTGTGTTTTTGGGAAAAAGCCGATTACACTTCCTAGCGCGCCTTCTCATTTGCACAAGGATGTGCGGTAAAGGGTTGACTCAGCAGGCTTGGGGTGTCGAAACCCTGCACATTCAGAGAAAGGTCTGGGCCTGTCCTTCTTCCCAGAGGATACCCTTTGAGCCCTTGGATTATCTCGCTTGATAAGAGTGTCTCTGTTTACCAGCGGCCTCCATCCATGGCCAAGAGTTCATGGAGTTCATGTTAACTGTGATTTATGTGGAGCCTAGAGCCACGCTACGTCAGTGTGACCTCTGGGACAGCTGGACTGGGTGACTAGGATTAGTCAGCGGGATGATTCAGGCCTATGTGACCCGCTCCCAGGAGAAGCCCTGGATCCCAAGGCTCAGGGACTCCCCTGGCAGGTGGTGCTGTGTGCACACTGGCACAGTTGTTGCTGCGAGAATTAAGTGCATCGGTGGCTCCCTCAGGACAGGACGGCAGGCAGCTCACAGCTGGTCTCTCCTAGACTCTGTCCCAAGTACATTTTCCTTTTGCGAATTTTAATCTGTGCCCTTTTGCTATAATAAATGGTAAGGTTCTGTGAATCCTTCTAGTGAATCATTGACCCTGAGGGTTGTTGGAGGAGTCAGATACAAAGGGGATAAGGACACTTGCCCTGACTGCCTCAGAGGGGCTGGGGGAGAGGACACCTGCCCTGGCTGCCTCAGAGGGGCTGGGGGAGAGGACACCTGCCCTGGCTGCCTCAGAGGGGCTGGGGGAGAGGACACCTGCCCTGGCTGCCTCAGAGGGGCTGGGGGAGAGGACACCTGCCCTGGCTGCCTCAGAGGGGCTGTGGGGAGCTGAGATCCAGCCATCACATAAGTCTGGGGGTTCTTATGATGCAGAATTCTAGTGAGGCAAACAGAACTTTCAGAGTAGATAAAGGAAGAGTGTCCTTCACTTCCAGCATCTTGTGGTCTGCCGAAAGCTACGTACCCTGTCCACGGAAGATGCAGGGGCAGAGTCTCCCATCCACGGCAGGCACACAGATGCCCAAAGGCCCTGGGTGTAAAGCTCTGAATTAGGAACAGGTTCCCTGCTGGGAGAGCCCCATACTGCCTTGGTCTTCTCAGGATCCCTGACATGGTTTAGGGTGGGGATGTGAGAAGCTGGCTTCAGGGTCAGACCCGAAGACAAGTAGCTGACCTGGGGGTTGAGCCAGGACTCACACCTCGGCCCTTCTCCAGGGGGCTTTACCAAAACCAGCCTCATGTCCTATAGACATGACTTTTGTGAACACACACACATATCCTCTTCATATGCACACGTGTTTATGTAAAAGAAATGTATGTTTATATGCCAAGGTGACTTCAAAATTATAAAGTGCTGTACAAATATGTTATTTATGGTGTGATGAGGATAAGGTTTGGATTCCATGCTGTTTGTAACTATGTCAGTTGGAGTTCTTCCTGGGATAAAGGAGGGCAGGCGGTCAGCACTGTTCCTGTTTTGTGACCCAAGGACCTTCGTTCAAGCAGTCCTTACTGGACACCCGTGTCCCCATCCTTGCTAATATGCCAACCAGCCACACAAACTACACCACAGAGTCCCTGTGTCGCACCAGCCCTGCAGGCACCTGTTTCTTGGTGCCGAGTGTCTTTCACGAGTGTGAACCCATCTGATATTAGTCCTCAGTAAGGAAAATGCCCATGGGAAACGGGGTGTCAGGGGAGCCCAAGCCTGTGGCCCGGACGTTCTGCGCCGTGAGTTGCTGCCAGTCCGTGATGTGCTGATGCAAGTCATAGATTCTGCCCAGATTCTGTTTATTATCCTACTAAATAATTATTTTCATTGTCTTCATCTTTTCATGGCAATGCTGATGTCTTTTCTATTAAAATCTGAAGAACACTCTCTCCATGGGGCAGACTTTGTCATTTATAAGCTAACTGGCGAGAAATCAAAGAGGAAAAGGCAATCACATAAATGCCTTTGGAAGACCGCACTCCCGGTGCACAATCACTCAATTATAACTCGGTGGGAAGGGAAGCAGGGAGGTTTGAGGAGGTGAGAGGCGGGACTCTGGTTCAGAAACCTGTGCTCAGGCCTGGGTCCCTCTCATTGGCTGGGGGTCTTGGAGAAGACGCAGCCTCTCTCTGAGCTCAGTTCCTGTATCTGCAGGGACCATGATCCATCAGCCTTTTGATAGGAAGAGTGGATGGGGGTCCCATGTGACAGCGTGCAGGACACACCAGAACGCTGCATATTTCTCTGCATTTTGTGTGTCTGACAAGCCATGTGGGGTTATTATTTCCATCAAACACTAGATGAAATCCACTCTGCTCAATTCTATCTAGTTGTTGCCTTCCTAGAAATGCAGGAATAACCTGCAGCACCATCCCCTTCTGTTCTGTGGCATTGACACAATTAAGGAATCTACTTTTGTGCTTTTACACATTGAACTGACGGGTAAGGTCAGGCATCAACTGTCACGGGGGCCAGTGGAGAGGTGGCAGGGATGCCCACATTCCATGAATACTGCATCACGGTGTTGGACTTCTTGTTTTTGACACTAAACTTGTTCACATTCAATAACTTGAGCACGAATAAAGGCAACTCACAGCAATAACGCCTGATGGGCATGGGCCCTGTGCTGTGCTCTAAACACTGCTCCTGTCACCCCTCCAAGACATGGGTCCCGCATTTTACAAACATGAATTCTGAAGACCATGAATAACTGACCTTGCCCAGCTCAGTTGGGCCCTAGCGCTGTGCCCGGGGCCGGGATGTGGGTCGTGTTTGGAGCCTGTTGCAGATGCGGATTTGTCTGCTCCACGCAAGATGCTCTGATGTACTCTGTGTGGCCTGGAGCTCAGAAACCTGTGCTGGACCCAGTGCCTGCAGATGCTGCACCAGGGTAGCTGTTTTCCAGGGGTCAGGAGACACGCTCCGGAGGCTCCAGAGGCACAGACGACCCCTCTCCATACACAGCACCCCCTGGGAACTGGTCGGAGACGTGCACGGGCAGACTCCAGCCTGGGGGTACACTGAAGTCCAGCAGCGCCAGACTGTGACTGTTGTTCAGGCAGTTACCTGATTCCTATGATCTAGGAAGTTGGGGAGAAAAGAAAACTTGCCTACTGCCTAATGTCTCCCACAGCATGCAAAAATCTGACATGAGAGACAGGATCTCATGCCGTCAGCACGCAGAAAGTTATAGGATTGACGACCCTTTTCCTTTGCTAATGCGTCAGGGTGGGATTGCACTAAAATCAGGTACAAAAACACACATGAGTTTTCGAGAGGAGTCTGGGAAAACCCAGCCCTTGTGACCTCCTCCAAATTGCTGCTGTAAAGTGTTTAGTGAGCATCATTTCCCGACCTTTAGCTGATGAAATTCGTGCTGGGGCCAATTGGCAGGAGCTGGTAGGAACCCGTGTTTACCTGGTGTGACCAGGCGGGGCTGTGCTTTATGGAAAGCAATACACGTGGCCCACTCAGGAAGGCTGCAGCCAGCAGCCAGGCAAGTGGCGCACGTGACCCACTCAGGAAGGCTGCAGCCAGCAGCCAGGCCTCTGCACACAGGGAGCCACAGTCGGCTGCCCTCACCGCAGCGCTTACTCACTTCCCCTCGAACGTGCTGGCTCTGCCTGGAGTCCACCTCCGGACCGCGGAGTCTGTGCTGTCTCTGTCCTGGGGACATGCCAGGGTGCTCTGTCCCGAGAGACACCCCTGCCTCTGGGGGGCTCCTCACCACGGCCTCGCTGCAGGCTTCGCCTCACTTGAGCTTTTCTCATGGGAACTTCCCAGTCCTCAGTTCTGCTGCATCCTCGTGGGAGAGAGAGGGAGATTCACAGAACCCGTCAGGGATGGGGACGGGCAGAGCGAAGTGCGGCTTAGTATGGGTTTTCTTCTCGAGAAGGAGGAACCGGAGGCGCATTTATCAATTCTAAGTCACTGGGATTCTGACATCATTGGTGAGGGCTGGCCCGGGAGTGCGGCGAGAAGGTGAGGGGACATTATTAACATTGCGGCCAGTTTACCCCTAATTGTTTAAGCTTTTTATTGACTTCTGTGCTCTTTCATTTTGCTGCGCATGCTGGAATGGCTCACACACCTCCCCTTTCCATGTCCTCTCTCTGCTGGGGGCCTGCAATTGCGAGCGTGGGGAGCGTACCCCTCAACTCCTAATGTTTGGCCAATGGACTGTGATGGCCTGAAAGGGGAGGGCCAGAAACAAGCCAGCACGAGCAGGTCAACCTTTCCTGTTGTTGAGCACACCACCAGGAGGTCATGCCCCAGACAGCTGCTGTCCCTTCCGGGTGGGTCCGGACGAGACGTGGAGAAACCTGAGCTCAGCCTGGGGTCTGGGGCTCCTGACCCACAGCCTGAGGCCACACTGTCCAGTCAACCCACTGAGCCAGGTGAGAAAGAGACGGGCCAATTGTCACCAGCCACTGAGTCTGAGGTTGTGTGTTATGTGTGAGCCTGAGGTTGTGTGTTATGTGTGAGTCTGAGGTTGTGTGTTATGTGTGAGCCTGAGGTTGTGTGTTATGTGTGAGCCTGAGGTTGTGTGGTATGCAGCAAACAACTGACTAAGGCTTGTGGTAATGCACTGACTTTGAACAAAATTCAAAAGGTACAAAGGGAATTACAGTGACAAATCTCCCCAACCCTGTCCCTCAGCCTCCCAGCTCAACTGTCCCAATATTATTACAATACTGGGAAGATACATAATAACAATCCTTAATTGTTCTAGGTGTATATAATTAGAAAGAAAGATATTTTAAAAATAATGGGACTAGTGCCATCCCTACAAAGGATTGCAAAATAGTATGGTAAGAAATCCATAGTGGCTCAAAATTCAATATGTAACTATCTGAAAATCCCCCCATCCCATATCTGGCCAGTCTTTCTATCTTCAGGAATGAAAAGGAAAGAAGAAGGAAGGAGGGAGGGAGGGAGAGAGGGAAAAGAAGAGAAGCAATTATGGAATAAGACAGATGGGGACTCCGCTTTGCGCCTGTGGGAGAAATGCATGGACATTACCACTTCAGATGAGGATTCCAGATCCTGCTTTTATGTGACAACCAAAGCCTCTGTCTGGTTAAATGCTAAGCAGTTCATCTCTGTTGGATAAACGGACCCCTGTGCTCAATTTGTACTTGATAATTCAAAGCAGTCAATTCCTCCTTCCTCTCCAGCAGAGGTGCTCAGGGGCGTGACGCAGGTGAGCTGCTGGGGACACAGCGGGAGGCAGCCTTCCAGGCCCTGCTGCCTCTAACGCTCATGATTGCTTTCCAGTTTCTGTCCCTGTGACTGCTGCTTCCAGGCTGCCCCTCTGCTCCCCGAGATGCACACTGACTTCTCTCTTTGTGCCTCACGTTTTTATAGATCTGAGAGTCATTTCTGAAATTGTAGCCTGGAGGATTTGTCCCTAGTTGTTCCCGCCTGTCTAGCTACCGAAAGACACTATGGAATGACTAAAATAAAATCTCCAGGGGTAGAAGGAAAGGGTGGAATGAGCAGTGGGCATACGGCGCTTCTAAACTTGTGAAGAGTTCCAGTCAGAGCGGAGGGAGGGAGGGGCATCATCCCAGGATGGTCAACGCTGCTGGGCTCTCCCCTGGCACCCCAAGCACTCCCTCATCAAAACCAGGCAAAGCAACGATGCACACACCGAGAAGACCACACAGAAAGCAACACAGTTCAGGGTGGATGGAGGGCTCTCCTGGGGGACATCAGCAGGCTCTATAGGTCTTGGTCATGCTGGTCCATCTCTCAGGTTGGGCATGGTGCTCATGGTGCTCATCCTTATCTTAGTCCCTTAGTGTTGCTGTAAAGGAACACCTGAAGCTGCAAGGAAACTTATAAAGAAAAGAGGTTTATTTGGCTCACATGTCTGCAGGCTTTACCAGGCTCAAGGTGCCAGTGTCAGCTTCGGGGGAGGCCTCGGGAAGCTTCCACACACGGTGGAAGAGGAAGGGGAGTTGGCGTGTGCAGATCACATGGTAAGAGAGGAAACGAGAGACTGGGAGGAGGTTCCAGGCTCTTCTTAAGAATCAGTTCTCACGGGAACTAATCAAGTGTGAACTCATACATCACTGCAAGGACAGGCACCAAGCCATTCGTGGGGGATCTGGCCCTGTGACCCAAACACCTTCTATCGGGCCCCGCCTCCAACACTAGGGTTCAAATTTCAACTTGAGATTTGGAGGGAAAAGCACCCAAAGTGTATCACAAAGCATGTCCCAAACACAGCAATCTTCCCATCATTCTTTAAGTGTTTCATCCAGCCACCCTTTTATGTCGGGCTATGTTCCCCCTAGGGCTGTGGCATCTGGGTGGGCTGGGGCACCTGGTCCACTCGCCTGCTCCATGCTGGCTCACAGAGCATTCCTGTCCCCGCTTGTCCCTGCAGGTCATTTCTCTCGGTGACTGGACAAAGCTCTCTACAGAAACACCCGTCCTCCATGCCTTCACCTACGCAAGAGCATCCTCTGCTCCCTAGACCACACCAGGACAGTTCTGCACGGCCCTAAAGAGCCCACAGCCCAGCCCCCTCCCCAGGGAAATCTCCGCACTCAGGACTGGTAATTTCCAGGGCACAGTCTGCCTTTCTCAGCTTGGTGGGAAGCACCTTTGGTTCAGTCTCACTGGTGAGGGTGGAGGCTGCCTCCCGTCCCCTCCTTGTTCACCAGCAGGCGTCAGCAGGGCTGCTATTGGACCCCTTTAGACCAAGGCAAAACCTGGCTCCTCTGTTCTCAACAGGATCAGAAATGTCACGCAGGTCGTATCTGGAGTGGTTCTCTTTTTCCCTTTTGTGGAGGGTTAGAGTGGTATTCACATCTAGGCACGTCTACGTCTGAAATCTGTGATGGACTGAATGTGGCTCCCTCCCAAATTCAAGTGCTAACCCTCGGACCCCAGAATGTGATTGTATTTGGAGATGGGGCCTTTAAGGAGGTGATCGAGTTAAATGAGGTCATATGTGTCCCCTAATCCATTATGACTGGTCCTTATTAGAGGCGATGAGGACACTGACACACGGGACGACGGCGACAGGAGGACACAGGGAAGACGGCTGTCCACACAGCAAGGAGAGAGTCCGCAGGGGACACCAGTCCTGCCATCACCTTGACCCTGGACTTCCAGCCTCCAGGACTGAGAGAGAACAGCTGAACAGCTTCAGAGGTCCACTACGTGGCACGTAGCAGCCATTCATTCACTCACGGAGCCTGCTCCCTTGAGCCTGGCTGTAATCTGGCTGGTAACATTCATTCATTCATTCATTCATTCATTCATTCGTCAGGTATTTCCTGTGGACCTACCATGTGCCAGGCATGGGCTAGGTTGGTTCTGGGGTAAAAATGGTCCTTTGCCCACGCTACCGATGGAATCACAGAGACAATGGGGAAAATCAGTGAGTAAACAGCTGAAGACGGAAGGCAGAGACTCGGAGCAGAGCCCGACCATTCTGTTGGTGTGGGGAGAGGGTGGAAGCCTTTTCCAGGGAGGTGGAGAGGCCACAGCAGGAGAAGCGTGCCCAGGCGGAGACGGTGGCCTGCTCTGCCTCCTTCACCTGGTGTCCCGCAGGCCTGCACCTGCAGCTGCCCTGACCAAGAACCTGGGGTCACCTTTCTCCTGCTCTGTCCCGAGGATGCTCAGGGTCTGGCCTCAACTCTGTCATCATTGTCAATCCCTGTGGCTCCTCCTTCCAAGGAGGCCGGGCAGAACAGCAACAGGAGTAGGTGCGAAGGGACAGCAGATGGTCAGGGACAACAGGTGCTCAGGGGGCAGCAGGTGCTCAAGGGGCCATAGGTGGTCAGGGACAGCAGGTGCTCAGGGACAGCAGGTGCTCAGGGGGCAGCAGGCCTGGGTCTAGACCTGCTCCAGCTTGCGTCCTTGGACACCTCACTCAGCCCCATGTGGCTCCCTTTCCCCTTCTCCTGGTGGCTGTTGTGAGTGTCAGATAAGACTTTAGCTCCAAGATACGCATTTTGGTTGCTGTTCTTAGGCCCCTGGACTCAGGTACCATAGACTCTGATCCCAAAAGCACTAACTCTGAGGAACAAGAGCCTTCTTTCCATCCACACCACAGCCCTCCCTCACTGAGACATAAGTGAAGACCCATCCCCTCCAGAAACATTTCCCTACACTCCCAGTTGGTCTTGAACCTTGCAACACAAATGTCATTTCGCATCTATAGACTGGAGAAGCCCTCTCGGGCATGGAGCCAATACCCCACCCAGCAGAGACAGTCACATGGAAGGAGTAAAACGCGTCCCCTGCTGTGAAGGACACAGGGTCTAAGGGAGATTCCCACCCAAACAAGAAACAAGGGAGCTGTGACATCAGTGAGGCAGACGTTCAAGGCAAGAATAGGAAGTGAAGGTCCCCCCCAGAAAGCAAGGCAGGGCTGGCTGGGGAGGAGAGGCCAGAGCTCTCAGCAACAGTGCGCTCTGCACAGCAAGGTCACAGTCAGACGGCTCACCTTCCTGACAGCTCCCTTAGATTCCATGTCCTTGCTGTGGCCCCTCCCACATGGGACACAGGTAGGCGACCCTGGGCGTGGACACAAAGGCCCCATCATTACACAGTGTCTCTAAACACAGCGATATAACCCCATCCTCCAGAAGTGCCTTCTCTTTGTTCTTGTCCTGGTATTTGTATTTTTAAAGCATGAACTCTCTACTCATCGTTCCTGCACTCTCACGGAGAAAAAAGGGAGAGGAGGGAAGAAACCATCTTTTTGTGTTTGTTTGAATTAGTCCATTGTTAGGCAGTTTCATAACAAGGTGACTTAGGTATAACTATAGGAGGCAGACATTATATGGCTGTTTTGCAGAGGTGAAAACAGTTTCAAGAAATTTGGAAAACTTGCTCACAGCTTTTGAATTATGCCACACCCTCTTCTGAAACACAACCTGGGCTCTGCCGTCCTGCTTAGCTGGTAACCTAATGGCATTCAGCTGGGCCAGTGAGTGGCTAGAATGCTTATTTTGTGTACATGATGGAAGTGTTAGGAGATTTATATTTTGAATTTGTCAAGAGTGCCAGATTATTTTCTAGTTTACTTTGCTTTACACAACTTGAAGTTCTGCTAATGTTAATATAATCGGTGCCTCAGTTTACCCAGGGAGTTGCTGAATAAGAATGAAAATGTTTCCTAGGGACAGGGGAATGAGAAATAGCCATCAAAAGGAGAGAACAGAAATCCTATTCCTTTGTGGGACTGAATACACTACCCAGGAAATCCCAGGACAATAAAGACCCCTTTCAGCCACATGTTCTGCTTTAATAATCAGATTCAGCAGAAATGTGAGCCAGGCAGGGTGTCGAGATGATCACAGGATCAACGCTAAAAAGGGATGGAGATTAGATGCTCCTCGTGTCATCTTTCTTTAAAAAAATCAACAAAGTATAAAAGAGACTTTCATAGTCTTTCTATAGCAAGTAAAACTACATGTAAGATGTTCATGAGGGAAGACTGTTGATGGACTTGATGAACTTGTTAATTTTTCTCTGACGGCCCTTCCTATGCATTGTTCTAACTCAGGAACATAATCCATTTTATTTTATTAAGGGCTGATTAAATAAGAAACTTATATTTACCATGTGATTATTTGATATTCTAATGAGTATTCAATGCATCACATGTTTGAGCCCTACTATTTGCAAAACATCATTACAATGTGCCAAAGATTATGCAAAGATATACTAAGATATGCCCCTTTCCCATCTTTACTGACCTCAAATGAAACTGGACTTCCCGAAGATTCTAACGTTTGACAGGAATTGTCACAGTGTTCTGGATGCTTATGGAAAATGAGAATACCGCAGTGGTGGTCAGATACAAATTACACTAAAGCCCTATTTCTCAAAATGTGACCCTGAAACCAGCAGCAGCAGCAACATTGCCTGGGAACTTTGTAGAAACTCAGGTTTTCACCACTGATGGGGTTCAGGACATGCTACCCCAAAATATGGCCCCTTGGCATTTGAGAAAACAGCAAAACCTATGATCACTCTCTGACCTACTTCCATCCTTCTTCCCTGAAGCAGGTGATTGATTGGCCCTTCAATCCAGAGGTGATCTTCCTTTACCCACAGGAAAGGAGCAGCTTTATCTCTGACGACGAAGGGACACAGAGAAGAATCTGAACACACAGACCTTGACAGGTTGCCCCGGTTTATCACCATTAAGGCATGCCGCCTTTGTCCCCTCATACTTCCCCACAACTGTCCACTCTGTTGCAGGTGAGTGACAGCTATCAGGGCCAGTGATGCAGGGGGAAGAAGAATTGACCAAGAAAGTTCTAGGTAAAGAAAGGCAGATTTATTAGGAAAGTAGAAAAATGCAGCAAGGCAACGGGTAGTTGGCAAGAGAGAAGCTGACTCCCAGGAGACCAGGGCTTGCTGGGATTGTCTAGGATGGTGTTTACGCTGTCTGTTGAAGACGGCTTTGTGCAGTATGGATCACGCCAGGACTGCAGTGAGCTCACATGCATAGCTAGACACAGGAAGACTGTGAGTTATTTGCTCAGGAGAGCTGCGTATCCTGGACCATGAAGAAAGGCAGACTTGTGGCTTATCTGCCTTCAATTTCTGCTTCTCCTTGCTCCTGCCTGGTTCCTTTTCCCTAATGAGGACCCACACACTCTTCTTTCTAACAATGCACAGGTTTCCCTGTTTCTTTGGCTTTCATTTCTGAAGACTCCCATGTCATGTAAAACTATATTAAATAAATTTGCATGCTTTTCTCTTGTTAAAAAACTATATGTAAGACGTTCATATCAGAGGTGTTTTTACTAAGGAAAAATTAGAAACTGCAAGAGGAGTGGTTTGTTATTGGCAGTTCTTAATCACACTCAGCCGTCATGAATGACAGTGCCACGGGTGGAAATGCTTTGGATGTAATGGGGTAGGACGTTGTATGTCTAGGGTGGTCATGGCGGCCACTGTGGCAAGACACCCTGGTGAATATCAGCACCTGGCAGCTTGTGAGAGGCCTGCTGAGTCTGTGGGTGCAGAAAGCGGGCCCTGAAGGGAATGGCTGTTCCTAAGGTGGGCCGTCTTAGGAGGGGGCCAGGTCTTATGACTTATACTATACTTGACCAAAGGGAAAAAGTGTTTTACATGATCAAGACAGGGTGGTGATGATTCAGACAAATCACACCCGAGTTTCCAAACTTGCTAAAATTGTGTGATGCTCTTGGCACGTTCAGAGCCCACGTTCTGAGCAGACCCACAGAGGCCATGGTGTCCATCAGGACAGCTAGTGGGACTCTGCCTGGTGACCCATGGACAAGGAACACTGATTCTGAATGTGACCTGGTCATGGGGCACACACCACAATCATCCCGTCCTACAAGCTCCTTGCTTCCATGGAGATCTGTGGCTCACCCTCCCAGCCTCTTACTGATGATGGCCTCTGGGAGTGTGGGCAGGACACTTGCTTCAGAGAACACAAAGCTCTTCCCCAAACCTCTTTCCCATGACAAATCTGTCTCCCTTTACTTTCAACTGTACAGTCACGTGCCACATAAAGATGCTTCACTCAACAATACAGCACACATGCAACAGTGCTCCCATAAGATTACAACGGAGCCGAAACATTCCTGTCGCCTAGTGATGTTGCAGCCGTCGTAACATCAGAGGACAATTACTTCACCTTTCAAAATAAATCCAGTATAGCCTGAGTGCACAGTGTCTATAAAGTCTACAGATGTGCAGTAATGTCCGAGGCCCTCGTACTCACTCACCACTCACTCGCTGGCTCACGCAGAGCAACTTCCATCCCTGCAAACTCCATTCGTGGCTACCGCCCTATACAGGTGCACCCTTTAAAAAATATTTTATACCCTATGTTTACTGTACTTTTTCTATGTTTAAATACACAAATCCTTGCCATTGTGTTACAACTGCCTACGGTATTCAGTACAGTCACATGCTGTGCAGGCTTACAGCCCAGGAGCAACAGGGTCCCCCAGGCAGCCTCTGTGTGTGACAGGCTGCACCACCCAGGTGTGTGGCAGTGCACTCTGCCATGTTCTCACAATGACAAACTCACCCAAGGGTGCATTTCTCAGAACACATCCCCGCCATTAAGCAACCCATGACTCTATTCTATGGAAGCAGATTATCGATGTATATAACTAACTTAGCAGGTTAGCAACCAGTGAATTATAACACTGTTCTTATTAGTTATTACATTATTATACTTAAAGTAGATCTCACTTGTTAATCTCAGATGAAATTGTATCTACTCTGAGCTTCTTAAAATTAATGAATTGTGTATTGAGGCACACTTACAAATTATTTCACAATTTAAACAAAATGTGAAACAGCTGAATTATTACATTTCTGTATAGTGATACTCAATTTTTAAATTTTTGTCTTATCTTCATAAAGAATAAGCAAGTTATTTGCAGTGTGTTTTGACATATACAAAATGTTATCATTTTTCACAGGTTTTATTTCCAGACATTACAGTTTTAAAGAGGAAATTTTCCTTTGTGATGATTGAAATTCATGCAGTATATATAACTTGGTTTCAGCTCCGATTTTTTATTAATTGTGAGGCTTCATTAAAATAATTCATTTGAAATGAGTAAGGATGGTTACTGCTGAAAAGAACATTTCTCGTATTTTTAACTAGCAGCGCTCTTAAATCCACAAGCGGGTAAGTAAACGACATCTGCAAAGGCTTATTGCAGAAACACCAAAGCTGTAACAGGTTCGCTTTAAGGCATTTGTTGTTCTTGCTGTTTTCCTTGGTAGTCTTAAGACAGCCCCTAGGTCTGGGATAATTACTGTGATACGTAGAATTATCTTCTCTTGTCCTGCGTGACAATTTCTCATCGTTCTCAAAGATGGAAAGTGCGGAGGCGCCCGTATGTCTCTCCTCGGTCGCCCAGCTTCCCCCGACCCATGGCAGCAAGAGAGGCTGAGTGAAGAAATGAAGCCATTCCGGCTCAGCCACAGTCCGCTGCCTAGGTCCTCCTCTCCAGCACTTTTCTCAAAGTTATCTACATTAATGTTAAGGAACTTCCTGTGCTTTCTCTTTTCAAAACACTACGTAGCTTTCTTCCCAATATGTTTTGCGAGGAGACGCATCCTGGGGAGGAAAACGAGGGAGATTTGGGATGAGGGATGCGTGCACCTGTTTCTGGAGTGCAAGGCTTTTTTTACTGGGCTTCCAGGCACAGAGGGGGCAGGCAGGGTTGGGGAGCCTGCGGTGGGCAGGGCCCGCAAGATGCCACCGCTTCGGCCAGAGCCTGCTGCATGGCAGAGCCCGCCGTGCAGACCAATGGCCTTCCCAGGCCCGGTCCAGGGCTCACACCCAGCGGGCCTGCTCATAGCCCGGGCAGCCTGGGGTTTCCGCTGCAGGAGAGCCAGCAGCCTCAGCTGTGCTCCAGCAGAAGGGACATGGTCCCAGCAGGGAAGCAGCCGTCTCAGCTGGTGAGGACACAAGAAACCAAAGGCCAGGGAGCCAGGAAACAGGAGCCGGGGAAGCCACAGGGACTCAGTGCTCCTCTCTGCTCTGGGTGGGCAGCAGGGGCCTCAGGCCTCTGCAGCGCTGCAGTTCTGGTTGCTGCAGGAGGCTGCGGCGCCGTGTCTGCCTGAAAGGCCAACTGGGCCCAGCCTTGGCTGTGTCCTGCCCCTCGCCTCCAGGTCCCTCTTCCTTCCAGGGGTCCATTCTCCCATCTTCCCAAACAAGCTGCATTATCAGCACTGGGGCTGTGTAATGGCGAGCCGGTGAGCAGTCCCGCGTGGGAGGGCTGATGGGCTGCCTGAGGCCCCACAACAGGGAAAACAGGACCTTGGGGAAGATGGTCAGGGTGGCTGCATTCCACCTGGACTGTTTTCATTTGAGGGAGGGTGGAGAAAACATCTTCACACCTGCCTTGACCTACATTGTAATGGGACTCATCAAACATGAAAGAAACTTTATTTTTAAAGAAAATAGCTTTTAAACTTCCTCCCTTGAGCCCTTCGTTAGGATTTTTATTTAAATAGTTTTTCAAACAATTTCTTACCGGAAAATATATTTTCTCAGTGAACCCTATATCTGTGCCCATTTTAATAATTTCTACCAAATAAGAACTGTGAGAATGAAATTGTGGCTCCTGTGATAGGAGCCACAAAGCACATAGAACAATGCCTGACAGAGGGCAGCCGACATTTTCGTTTGTATTGTTTTCTTCCTATACCAGGCTCTCTCATTCTCTTTGCTGTCACAGGCCCCAGCTATTTTGTTTTATATCCTTACATATGTATGGGTCCTTGAAGATAGATTATATGATATCTGTGTGCACGTTTTCAATGTATGTAAATTAAGTGTGTGCTTTAAACATGGGTCCATTTCTTCCTGTTTCCATTCACCCTGTGTTTTCGATCTCTGTGGTGCTCTCTGCACATCGAATCTATTTCATGCTCGTCTGTGAGATGTACCACTATTTGCAGACAGTGTGTTCCCCCTACTTTCTAGCATGGATGGACACCCAGTCGCCTGGGGCTGCTGCTCCCTCACAGCAGGGCACTTCCTGGAAGGCTTCCTCACAGGGGTAGACACGGCTTCCTCTGGGTTTGTGCCAGACGTGGGGCTGCTGGCCCCGGGAGCAAGTGTCTGGACTTCACGATTCGGTGCCGTGAGATGTCCCATGCAACGCCCGCGTCTTTGCCAGTCTGGCTTCTCATGGGTGTGTGAGTTTGCTTTTTTCTGATCACCAGTGAGATGAGCACGTCCTCCTCTGCT
The DNA here is from genome assembly GCF_009828535.3 of Hylobates moloch. Lineage (NCBI taxonomy): Eukaryota > Metazoa > Chordata > Mammalia > Primates > Hylobatidae > Hylobates > Hylobates moloch. Next base: position 175,161,988 of record NW_026652277.1, read on the forward strand.
GTTATCTGCTGATGCTTCCTCCTTTGGAACCAAATGTTTTGTAAATCTGCCTGTTTTTCTGAGTTGACTGTCTTTTCTTCTTTTTGATCAGCAAGTGTTCCCGGTGCACTGAAAATATTAATTACTCACTGTTTTCAGTATTGTGAGACATCTGCCGCCCATCTGTTCACTTTGCCCATCTGTATATTTCGTGACTATGATGTCATCAAGCCATCGGTTTTACCACTTAGGATTTGTAACCTGGGCATCTTACTTAAGATATCTTTCCCATCTCAACTTTACAGTTATGCCTGAACATAATTTCTTCTATTAAAGTGTTACCCTTCATATTTCTATCTTTAATCCATTCGAGGCTTACTTCTGTATATGGGCTGAAAAAGGAATTGAATCATTGTCTTCTCTATAGATGTGCCTCCTAACACCACCTACTAAATGATCACTCTGTTCCCATTAATCTGTGATTGTGCCATAAATATTCCATACAAGTTCCCTTGTGCAATAGGTTTCTGGACTTCTTATTGTGTCTCGCTGGCATCTTGCCTATTCTTGGGCCTTCATCTCACTTTCTTATTATATGCAGGAGACCACCAACCAGCAGGGTGAACACCATGCGTTTTCTTTTACAAAACCACCTTAACTCTTTATGGAATTTGCTTTTACCATTAGGAAAAATGTGGGTTTTTTAATTAAAAAGTAATGCACATTAAATGTACATATTAATATACATTAAATAGCCACAACTTTTTACATGTCAACCATACGTCAACAAAGTGGTTTTAAAAGTAATGTACAATCTTTGAACATTTGTAAAAAATAAAGTTTAAGATCTTCCCTATGTTTCTTCACTCCACATCATGTTCATTGCCCAGGGTTGCCAACTACCCTGAACAGCTTCCGTCTCCCTCTCTCCCTTTCCTCTCCACCCTTCATCACCCTATGGTTTATCCATTCAATGAGTCCATTCAAAACTTTTTTAAAATGCAAAAATATTATTTTCCAGATGCCGTTCTGTAAGTTGCTTTGTTTCGTAGTGTTTTAGTTTTGCAGTATGTAATCCTGTGATTAGAGTCCATGTGGATGTGCTTCTCTGATTTTAGAAGTTTTACACCATCATATCCTCTGGAAAAAACAGTTTCTTTTTGCCATTCTCCTTTTGACGGTCTTTTGGATGACTGTCAAATCTCTGGTCATCATGGATGTTGCCTGTTCATATATCCTTGGGCACTCATGAGAGAAGATCTCTAGTTAATAGCGGAATTAGGAAAAATTGTCTCCTTCATGGCTCTTGGATAAGTTGAGGTAGGGGAGCTGCATATGTAAGACCCTTATGTTGTCAATGATAGGGGAACTGACATTCGTCCAAGTTACATAAGCAATACATGACCTGAACTCAAATTTTAGTCTCAACTTCAAGCTTCTCACCAGGCTCTCTTCTTACTTCCACAAATATCGGGGGTTTTTTTGTATTGTTTTTTTGTTTTTTATGGTAAACTTTCAACAGGCCATTTTCCTATTAGCTAAAAAGTTTGTTTCTTTCTTCATCCAGTCATCACTGACCTCAAAGCTATCTGCTTAGAGGGACAAAAACAGCTTCTAGAAAATAGTAAATACAAACTTCCAATAAGAGAAGTTTAATCCAGAAATATATTATTTAAAATAACTTTTTTTTGGTTAAAAGATATGTATCTATGCACACACACGTATACATATGAAAGAAAATTCCTTTATACATTTGGAATGTGGAAAGATTTCTAAATTATTTCCTGAAATTCAGAAGTCATAAAAGACAAGATTAATAAGTTTGACCACATATGAATTTTTTTAAACCTTCAAGGCAAGAAAAATGTCATACATAAAAGTCAACAGACAAAATAGCAACTGAGACTGAACTTCCTAATATATAAGACCAAATTGAGAAAAAAGGAAGAAAAAAACTCAACAGTTTGATCAAAAAATTGGCAACAAGTATGAAAAAAATTTTGCAAAATGATATACCAATGGCTCTTGAGTATATGAAGAGAGGCTCAACCCTGTTCATAGTGATTACAAGCAAATTAAACTGAACAAGTGTATTTAATCTGTTGGATTGGTAAAAAGCAACAGATGAAGCTGCTGAGAGGCATGCAGACAGGAGTTCTCATGCTGTCCCGGTGCGTGTGTAAATTGCTGCAAACTCCATGGTGAGCAGTTTGCAATATTTCTCCAATTTATAAGTGCAAATCTGAGAATTTCACTTTAGGATTTTTTTTTTGAGAGAGACTTGCTCACATGCTCACATGTGGAATTTTACAGTCATTTTTCATTGCAGAAGAATTTATAATAGCCAAAGATTGGAAACAACCTACATGTCCATCAGTTGAGGGCCAATTAATAAAGTTCTGCCACTCTCAGATACAATTGTTTTCAGCTCTTGCTACTGTTTCTTCCGATGGTTCTCTCCATGTTTCTAAACAATATGCCCCGTCCTGTTTCCCATCTTTCTCCATTACATCTACGGTAAACACTGTACATGTTTAGTAAGCAGATTTTTAAAGAGAGTTTTAATTATAAGTTGCCAGGTAATTTTATCAAAATGTTTTGCACTTCTTGAGAAAATCAGATTATTTTTCTTCTTTAGTTCATTAATGTTATGTATTAAATTGATAAATTTTCTGATGAAAAACCATCGTGATAGCTCTCTGACACACCGTATTCAATCATGGTGTATTTTAAATTAATTTTAACTAGCTTGAAAATTGATGGATTCATTTACCAATAGATGTTTGCTCACCAGTCAAACTGGTCTACACATATTTTATTTTATTCTGCGTGTATTCAGTTAGGATCAAGGTTATGTTCGCCTTATAAAATAGGTGGTCAGCTTGCATCGTTTTTCCTTCTCTGGAACATCTTGTATAAAAGAAGGAATTCTCTGTCCCTTAGAAGTTAAGTAATCAGTAAGAAAGATCTCCACAAAATAAATTTTAGACAAAAATTAACAAGGTTCAGAATAGTGTAGTACTCTATCCTTTTAATTGCAGTAAAATATACATGGCCATTAAAATTTCACCAGTTTAACCACTGTCAAAGGTCCAGTTTAGTGGAATCCTGCACATTGACGTCATAGCGCAGGCGCCATCACCATCCATCTCCAGAACCTTTTGTCTTCCCAAATGTAAACATTACACCCAGTCAACACTCACTCCCAATTCCCCCTCCTGGCAGCCCCGCTTCACCTCCTGTCTCTAGGAATCTGACTCCTCCAGGGATCTCATAGAAGCGGAGCCATTCAGGATCTGTCCCTTTGTGACTGGCTCATGCCATACAGCACAGCGTCCTCGAGGTTCGCCCTGTAGTAGCCGGTCTCAAAGCATGTAACTTTCCATTGTGCGCGCCCCCGTTTTCCTTATCCTTTCACCCCCGGTGGACACTCGGGCTGTCGCCATGTTTTGTCTGCAGTGAACTGTGCTGCTGAGAACACAGGTGTACAGATAACTGAGTTCCTGCCTTCCATCCTTTGGAGTGTCTGCAGTACTTTGCCTTTTAGGTGCATACCTCCCAAGTAGCTGAGATTACCAACCACGCCCAGCTAATTTTGTATTTTTAGTAGAGACGGGGTTTCACCACCTTAGGCAGGCTGTTCTTGAACTCCCGACCTCAGAAGATCCGCCCGCCTCGGCCTCCCAAAATGCTGGGATTACAGGCGTGAACCACCGTGCCCGGCCAGGTACATTAAAAAACAAACAAACAAACAAACAAACAAACAAAAAACACTGTTGAAGGGTGGCAGAATACACCACCTCAAAATATCAAAATATGCCACTTTTATTTTGAGCTAAAGGCATTTGAAGTCAATAGATGCAAGAAGGACGCCCGATCTTTCTTTTTCGTCCTGAAAGCAGGAGATTAACCACCCCCACCGGCTCCCATCTCTGTGGAAGGGGTGTACCCTGTACCAGGAGGAAAAAACTTTATCACCAGAGACAGGGTTGAGGCGCTGAGTGGACCGTGTATAAAGCAACCCCAGCTTGTTAGACAGACGGACCCTTATCTGCCTAGTTACTTCCACGATTCCCTGAGCTGGCCCGAGCCCCCTGGTCTTGTCATGTTCAAACAATTTACTATGCTTTGTGCAACTTGGTGGGCAAGTGTTCAGCTGTCGCTGCTTCTTTGTGTTTTCATTTTCCCAAGGGCTTTCCCATGTGCACGTAAAATCCCAGCTTTTCTCCTGTTAATCTGTCTTTATGCCCATTTGATTCCCAGGCCCCCTGGAGCCCCTGGGCGGTTGGAGGTGCTCTGCTGCCTCTTGTGCTGTGAGAGCTTCTCAGCCCTCTCTGCCAGTACTTCTGTCTTGGAGCTGCAGCTGCTTTGCCTGCGTTGAGCAGGGCGCCTGTGGAGCGCAGGTGACATCAGCCACAGCCTTGCCTGCACCCGCCACCGCTCCAATCCCCACGCAGCCCAGTCACTCGGTGCCTCCACTGCCTTGGCTGGCGCTGGGCCGGGGCCTCCAGGTTTCTGTGTCCAAAGGGGAGGAGAGAGGCGCAAGCGGGAACTGCTCTTGCTATCCCAGGGCAGTGCTAGAGACAGACCTTGCCCTGGGCTGGGCTGTTGCCCCCCACGCGGATCCTCACCTCCACCTCTCCACTGGCTTCCAGCCTTTACATACGTCTATTTTAAATTTGTGTTAGGCACCCCCACACCGTGGCTCCCCTCAACACAGCCGCTCCCCCACACACGCGGCGGCTCCCCCCACACACGGCTGCTCCCTCACACACGGCAGCTCCCCCCACAGCCTTCGGCTCCCCACACACGGCGGCTCATCCACATATGCTGGCTCCCCACTACACAAGGCGTCTCCAACCCTCCACACGGAGGCTCCTCCACACACACGGCGGCTCCCCCCACACACAGAGGCTCCCCCCACACGGCGGCTCCCACACACGGCGGCTCCCCACAGGAGGCAGAGGCTCCCACACACGAGGCCCACACACAGAGGCTCCCCCCCACACACAGCCCTCCCGCCACACACACACCCGGCGGCTCCCCCACACAGAGCTGGGAGGCGCCACTACTCTCGGAGCTCGGCTGGGGCTCCTGGGGAGGGCCGTGGCTCCTCCTCACCCGCTGGAGAGCCAGGAGTTCCCTGAGTGGTTGAAGCCCTGCTAGGAGGGTTGGGTGTTTCCAGCCATTCTCACAGGGATTCTCAGCCGGGGTCTCCCACCCCGGCCCTGGCCCTGGGCCTGCCCTCACTGCCTCCTCCCCATCCCCTACCCCTAGAGGCCTCCTGCACTGGTCACTTACGCATCACCTAAGCCCCGAGGCCAGGCGGCTTCTTGTCTACTAAAGACTTCCGGAGAGAGGCATTCACCCTGTGGTCAGAGCTGGGGTTTCCATGGAGGAGCACCACAGCCATAAAGAAGGGTAGGGCGACCCCACTCCTCGGGCCCAGCAGTCCCGAGCCCTGAGGGGTCATTGGGTCCACCAGGCCCTCCCAGCCTCCTTTTGTTCCCCAAACTCCCAGGGTCCTGTACTTTCCACATGGCTTCCTTGCTGGTTAGAGAAGTATTCCAGCGGCTCTGCTTCACCTCCTGTAAACATCAGATGACCCGGCTTGAACCTAACCATGCACATTGGATGAATCCTTCATCCAGTGTTGAATTTCCCCCACTACATGGTGACAATACCCTAACGTCATTTTTCCTCACATCTTTGCCATGTACACTGGGGTTCTGGGGACACCTTGACGTGCTGGTTAAGCAACGAAAGCGAAATGGCTTTATTCGTTTCTGTCACTGGACTCCCTCGCAGAGAGCTGAGTTGGGTGCCCTAGGCCCGCTCCAGGCTCCTGCGTCCTCCCGCAGTGCTGACGGGGCCTCCGGGGTGTCACGGACTCTAGACCTCCTCCTGCATGTTTTCTCCAATGTGGCACCGCTAAGTCACACAGTGGGGACATCAGTCCTTTGTGCACGTTATGCTCAGGGCCCCCTGATCTTATCCTTTTTCATTTTGGTTGACTACACTGATTGGATGTGTCATGGGTACTGGAAAATGCATTAGGAAGAGTGTTTTCTTAAACACCAGGAGTTTTGAATGAGTCGAAAGCAAGGCAACAGCAAAAGGGGTAAGGTGAGGTCAAGCCTGGGTCTCACTGGATGGGACCATGTAAAATGGGGCCTGTGATCGACTCACTCTATGTTTTTCCCACCGTCTCCCTCAGAGTTCACACAAAATTTGCAACAACTAGTCTATCCTGGGCTTTTCCAAGATCACTTGTAAGGAGTAATGAGCAGCTCTGATTGAAATGCTGGGTGATACCAGGACCTCAGACATTCCATGTGAAGGCTTTTTAAGCCAGTGGAGATTTCTAAAGCCTGAGAAAACGTCAGGGTACAGGTGGAACTCAGATTTGCCTCCCCTTTTTGGTTGCATTCTACAAGGGATTTTGGTCATGAAGAATGTGCTTTACAACACCTTTAGGGCTTTTGTCCCTTCATCTCGCATCACACTTGGCCTAATTGGTGTGGGTCCTTCCTGGGGCACTACTCCGTGAGCAGGCACAGGACCAGGGCAGCAACTGCCCTAAATTGCAGGACAGCACTAACACTGTTGCCCCCAGAGCCTCAGTGACCTGGCAGGGTCAGCGGAGTCACCCGGACGCTGCTGGCCTTGCTGGTCACTGGAATTACTGCCCGATGGCCACCATGACCAGAGTTTTCAACTTGACATGCATTTTGAGGAGGACCGCGAAGGGACAGATTTGGTTGGGAAGGTGCAAGGATACAAACGTTGGTGGACCAAACTCTTACTGAGAAATGGAACATTCCAGTGCTTTGCCTTGTAGCCATCTCAAACAGTCTCCTGGGGGCCCTGGCACAGCTTCTCCTCCCAGTGGTGGGACACAGCCAGGGCCTCTGCACCGGCCCCGTGCTTAGGAATCCCTCTGTGTGAGTGGAAGCTGCGCACTGTCGGGATGCACTCCGCGTTCCTGAAAGAGTCTCACAAGTCAGCTCCTAGCCAGTGTCTCTGGCACTGGAAAGTCTTCTCAGGAGGTGAGAAGAATTAGAGACCCTGGGGGAGTTGCAGGGACCCCATGGAGGGACTGTCCCATAACCGAGGGAACTCATTTGGGGGACAGCAGGAAGTGCTTCGTGTGCTGAGGAAAGTCCTTGCTGGAACCACTTAAGAGGAGTTTAAGTTTCCAGGCTTCCTTCTTTGAGACACAAACTATCCCTGTTTACGCTGTCATTTCCTCTTTCCACTTCAAGTAAACAAAAGTTAAAAATAAATACATCATCGTAAAAGACAGTAAGACACAATAAAATGAAAGGTCAAGTAGAGAGGCACAATAGCACAATATAAGTACCTTGTTTGTTAAAAACAAAACAAAACAAAACAAAAATTCCAAGCGTAGCCTTTGTCTAACCCTAAAAGATGTAAGAGGGCTGGTGAAGGTTGTAAGGAAGCAATGTCCAACAGAAATATGATGCAAGCCACATTGGAATTTTATATTTTCTAGGAGTCACATTAGAAAGGTAAAAAGAAACACCTAAAGTTAGTATTAATGGCATATTTTATGTTACCCGATATCATCATTTCTCTATGTAATTATTAGAAAACTTACAAATGGGATATTTTACTGTCATTGTTAAGTCTTTCAAGCCCACAGTGTGCATTTCACTCTTGCAGTTTAGCTCAGTTGGGACTGACCCACTTCAAGTGCCCAACAGCCATGCATGGCTGCCAATGGCAACCTCATGGAACAGCTCAGTTTCAGCGTAAAAGTGGAGGCTCTCAGGTCAACACGCTGGACTGAAAAGCTTCAGCACTGGTCAGAGGCACGGACTAGGTAGGCAGCTATTAACAGGAGGAGACAAGAGCCGTTAGGGAAAGGGGGCACGGGTCCTTCTGTGGGGCTGACTCAGCTATGCCCTGCAAATCTGTGGTAGCTCACACTTCTACGAGCAGAAAAGGAGGGTGCCTATTTCCTCAAACTCTGGATAGAGTTGACAATCTGATTTTACATGTGTAACTTATATTTGTTTTGATTATTAGTAAAGCTAATAGTTCTCTCTGGTTTATAGGTTATTATTATTCCTGCATTTGTGCTTAAAAACAAATTATTAAATTAGAAGACTGCCATTTTAGTTTGTTTTCTGTTGCTTATAACACAATCCCTAAAACTGGGTAATCTCTAAGGAAAAGGAATTTATTTTTTACAGTTACGGAGGCTGTGAAGTCCAGGGTCGAGAGGCTGCATCTGGTGAAGGCCTTCTTGCTGGTGGGGTCTCTCTACCTGGTCCTAAGGCAGTCCAGGGCATCACATGGTAAGGGGCTGAGCACACAAACATGCTAGCTCAGGGCTCTCTTCCTCTTCCTGTAAGCGCACCAGTTCCATTCCCACGGTAGCCCATTAATCCACTAACCCATTAATTTATTCATTTATGAATGAATCCCTTCATGAGAGCAGAGCCCTCATGAACTGGTCACCTCCTAAAGGCCTCACCTCTCAATACTGCCACATTGAGGATTATGTTTCAGCATGAGTGTGGGAGGCAACATTGAAACCATAGCAACTACCATAGATAATTCACTCAAAATTAAGATGCTAGGGGTGGGAGAGAGAGAGGATATTAAGAGTAAGAGGCATGGGTGACACTGACCAAGAAACCCACTGTCCATGTCAGCACACTGCATTTAGTGTATCCATATTAGTACACCGCCTTTTTGGCCCAGCTCCTCACCCTTCCCTATACCCACATGCTAAGCCGTGTGACTTTGGATTTTCCTCTGCTAGAGTCAGAGTATATTTCCTGGTCCCGCTGGTGTGGATTTTGGCTGTATGACCTGCTTTGGCCATCTAAGTACAGGTGGAGGGGAGTGTGCCGCTTCTCAGGCTGGGACTCAGAAGATGTCTCACGTTTGTACTCCCTGCTCTTGAATGTCTCCCATTGATACGAAGTGGACATGGTCACAGGAGGAGAGACACAGGGAGCAGTCTCCCTGCTGACCTGCAGCCCTGCAGCCCGAGGCTGTGCTGTCCTGAGCATGGTAGTGTGTGCTTATGGTCCCAGGCCACTGAGTTTGGGTGGTTCGTTACAAAGCACAAGTGTGGTGATAGTTTAACAGGCCATGTGCAGAGACTGGGGAGGCGATAATACAGGAGAATGTCCCTACACTGAGGAAAGACTCGAGTCTCCACATCAAAGGCTGAGGGAGAATATTAGGCAAAGATACACATACAGGTGCAAACCGGCAAATTCTTTTCATTCCACGTTGAAGAAGATACTACAATCCTCCAGTGGGAGTGAGGTAACTTAGAGGAAAGATAATTAGACGGACATGGGAGGCCTCATTGCAACACTACATTTAGAAATCAATGATTGTAGAGATTTTGAGGGAAAACATGGAAATATTAGAAGCTTACACTCAGCCAAACTATTGTTCAACTTTGCTTGTGAAAGATATTTTACCACCATACACTTTTTCAAAAAACAAAACAAAATTCATGAAATATACCACCCACACCAAAACTAAAAACTCCCCAAAGATGTAGAATTCAACTCCAAAATCTATTCTTTTTCCACTTCCCATCTTTTTCAAAAATATATTCTGAGCAGCATGAGCCCCACAAGATGTTCATAATCATGGAATTGGTTGGTCTACTGGGGCCAGGAAGCATTCGCACTTCATTAGCAGTCACAGTTATGAGTACGCCACAGCCATTGCACCCACGTATTCACTCCTCATTTGGTTTTCTCCGCTGCTTCACAATGTAGGGACAACTATTGCCACCACATCACAGAAGGAAAGTGAGTCATGAGGACGCTGAGCAGCTTGCCGCAGGTTGCAGAGTGAGTAGGTAACAGAGCTGGGTGTCCCAGCACTCTGGTGTTCCACTGCCTCCTACACAGATCTCTAAGGGACCACCATCCTCCAGGCATCTGCACAGCCATATGTGTCCACAAGGGACCACCATCCTCCAGGCATCTGCACAGCCATGTGTGTCCACACTTACTATGGTATTGTCTGTGTCAGAAAGAAACTCAAGTAGCCACAGACCAGGAGGAAGTGTCCACCTGCTGCCTCAGTCTCACAGCACTTCCTCTCCTGCAGGGAGGTGCCCTTCCCAGCCCCTGTGTCTGAGTCTTCTGTGTTGCTAGCCCTAGGTCTCTGTGTTGTGGGTCCTAGGGATAAGTATGTGATACTGGGAGTGGGCAGTCATTCCCCTACCCCTCCTGGATACAGGGACGGGCCTGGGGTAGGCATGTGACACAAGCCAAGGACACAGGAGGCCTTTTCTGAATGTTATTTTAAAGAAAAAGGAAGAAGACTTTGCTTTTTGAGTTGCACAATTTGAAGGCTGTGGATTGGGAATGCTGGAAGGCTAGGAATCACCTTCCGTGACAGGTGAAGGAATCCTGTCTGCTATAGGCAAGAATGAGGCTGAATAAAAAAAGAGGGAAGGAGAGCAGAGTGGAGTGCAAAGAAGGGAAGGAGAAGAACAAGGAAAAATTCAGGAAGAGGGGAGTGTATACATCAGCTCAAGCTGTTGTAACAAAATGCCACAGACTAGGTGGCTTAAACAGCGTAAATTTATTTTCTCACAGTTCTAGAGGCTGGAAGTCTAAGGTCAATGTGCCCATTGGTTTGGTTCCTGGTGCTCTTCCTGGCTTGTAGAAAGCCCCATCCACTATGTGCTTGCCATGGTTTGAATGTGTCCCCCAAATTTCCTGTGTTTTAAACTTAATCCCCAATGCTACAGTGTTGAGCGATGGAACCTTGAAGAGGTGATTAGATCATGAAAGCTCAGCCTTTATGAATGGATAAATTGTTGTTATCTGGGGAGTATCATCGAAGTGGGTTCTCATGGGAGTGGGTTCCTGATGGAAGGATAATTTAGCCCCCTCCATTGCTCTCTGGGGCACTCTCTTGCCCTTCCATCTTCTGCTGTGGATCGACACAGCATGAGGCCCTCACCAGATGCCAGCATCATGCTCTTGGACTTCCCAGTCTCTAGAATCATGAGCCAAATACATTTTGTTCATTATAAATTACCCCTTTTGTGGTCTTCTGTCATAGAAACACAAACAGCATAAAGAATGTTATATGGGTTCACTCAGAGAGAGCTATCTCTGGTGTCTTTTCTTACAAGGGCACTCATCTCATCATGAAGGTCCACACTCATGACCTCATCTAAACCTAATGATCTCCCAAAGACCTCCCCTCAAATACCATCACACTGGGGTTAGGACTTCAACAAATGAAGAGGGAGAGGGACACAAATGTTTAGCTCATAACAGGAAGGGAAGGGAAAGGGGAAGGAAGAGAGGAAGAGAGATCTAACAACCTCATTTGAGTCCCTGAAATATCTGAAGCAAGAAATCTGTTTTTGACATTTCTAGTTAAAAGCATCAATAGATCCCCTTTTAATCTTAAACTGTATTGAATTGGATTTTCAATATTCGCAATTACAATAGCTTTGATTAATTTGTAACATACATCTACAAAGTGAAAAACCACACAGTCATTAAAGTTAAAGTGTATTGAATTGGATTTTTCATATTCACAGTTACAATAGTTCTGATTAATTCATAACATACATCTACAAAGTGAAAAACCACACAGTCATTAAGAGTAATGAGAGGAATCTACATAAACTATTAAGGAAAGGGGCACACAATATATTGTTTATAGGAAAAAGGAAGTTGCTAAGCAGGAGATATAGCATGATACTATTTAAGATGGAATGTACCATATTTATATATTTATATGTGTGCAAATATTTCTATGTGTGGAAAGGAAGATAGAAACAGTGGTTATCTTCAGCCTTGGGGATGATAGTGGTTATAGGGTTAGGAAAGTTGACTTACTTTGCACATGTGTCTGTGTGTGTGTGTGTGTGTGTGTGTGTGAATGTGTGTGGTGTTGGGCTTTTTGTATTGTTTTGTTTTAGAGACGGGGTCTCACTGTGTTACCCAGGCTGGAATGCACTGGTGGGATCTCAGCTCAGTGCAGCCTCAAACTCCTGGGCTAAAGCAATTCTCCAGCTTCAGCTCCTGAATAGCTGGGACTGCAGGCATGTGCCACCATGCCTGGCTAGTTTTTATTTATTTATTTATTTATTAAAAAAATATATATATATATATATTTTTGAGACAGTGTTTGGCTCTTGTTGCCCAGGCTGGAGTGCAATGGTGAGATCTCAGCTCACCACAACCTCCGCCTCCTGAGTTCAAGCCATTCTCCCGCCTCAGCCTCCTGAGTAGCTGGGATTACAGACATTCACCACCACGCCCGGCTAATTTTGTATTGATAGTAGAGACAGGGTTTCTCCGTGTTGGTCAGGCTGGTCTCACACTCCTGACCTCAGGTGATCTGCCCGCCTCAGCCTCCCACAAGTGCTGGGATTACAGGCGTGAGCCACCACACCTGGCCTATTTTTTTATTTTTTGTAGAGACAGGTCTCACTATGCTGCCCAGGCTGATCTGAAATTCCTGGGCTCAGGTGATCCTCCCACCTTGGCCTCCCAAGGGGCTGGGATTACAAGCCGGAGTCACTGTGCCCAGCCCCTATGTTACTTGATTATTTTAAGCATGAACAATTATAATTTATGATAAAAATAATTAAAATGCACCTTTCATTTTGAAAAAAAAATTTGTTTTACCTGGAAAGTTTTATTCTATTATTTATTTTATGAAGGTCTCTCTTTTTTCACCTCTATTGTCTTCTTTTAGAATTAAAATTTTACAGATTTGTGATTTCTGAGCTTAGAGTTTATATAATTTCTGTCTTTGTACTCTTTCCTTGCATAATCTTAGGGATTTTCTGGAGTTTTTGTTGTAATTAGCCAAATTCACTTCTGCAGTACAGATTGAATCTCTTTTATCTGAAATGCTTAAGACCAGAAGTGTTTTATATTTGGGTAATTTGGGGGAGGGGATTTTAGAATATTTGCATTATTCTTACTGGTTGAACATTGCTAATCCCAAAATCCAAAATCCAAAATGCTCCAATGATCTTTTTTTTTTTTTTGAGCATCATGTTGGTGTTCAAAAGATTTCAGATTTTGGAGCATGTCAGATTTTAGACTTTTGGATTAAAGATACTTTACCTGTACAAAGTGTGATTCCAGTGTTTATTTAGTTTTCCACTGAAAGCACAACATTCACAAGAACTCTCACATACAGTGATGGACATCTGGCTGATTTTCACACAGTGGACACACCCCAGTAACCAAGTAACCAGCACCCAGATCAGAAACAGAACATCGCCAACATCTTAGAACCCTTCTCATCACCTTTTAACCACAAACCCCCGGAGGCCTCTGCTTTCTGGAAGCATAGAATTTATTTGCGAGTACTTGGACTTCATGTCAATGGAACCCTGAGGTATCTATGCCTGGGTGTCTGGCTTCTTTGGCAGCTCCTGCCTGTGGAATTCATTCACACGGTTGCATGCAGCCAAGCACTTCCATCCTCATTGCTGGTTAGGGTTGCACTGTGTGAAGAACACAGCTGATTGCCCCGGATGCAGCTTTGTGCTTAGTGATCACGACCAGATGCAGCTTTGTACTCAGTGATCACAGACCAGATGCAGCTTTGTACTCAGTGATCACCGACCAGATGCAGCTTTGTACTTAGTGATCACTGACCAGATGTAGCTTTGTACTCAGTGATCACCGACCCGATGCAGCTTTGTACTCAGTGATCACTGACCAGATGCAGCTTTGTACTTAGTGATCACTGACCAGATGCAGCTTTGTACTTAGTGATCACGGCCAGATGCAGCTTTGTACTTAGTGATCACCGACCAGATACAGCTTTGTACTTAGTGATCACCGACCAGATGCAGCTTTGTACTCAGTGATCACTGACCAGATGCAGCTTTGTACTTAGTGATCACCGACCAGATGCAGCTTTGTACTCAGTGATCACCGACCCGATGCAGCTTTGTACTCAGTGATCACTGACCAGATGCAGCTTTGTACTTAGTGATCACTGAGCAGATGCAGCTTTGTACTTAGTGATCACGGCCAGATGCAGCTTTGTACTTAGTGATCACCGACCAGATACAGCTTTGTACTTAGTGATCACCGACCAGATGCAGCTTTGTACTCAGTGATCACCGACCAGATGCAGCTTTGTACTCAGTGATCACCGACCAGATGCAGCTTTGTACTTAGTGATCACCAATTTTCATCTCGGGGGCTCTTCTCTGATCTGTCATCCTCTCTTCATGTTAACCTGCTCTGGTTTCATGGACAGAATATCCCTTTATAACACTGAAAACCTGAAAATCTCCCTTCTCTTTATTTGGTTTTAATTTTGATTCCTAAAGGTATTTTTTGTTTAAAAGAACAGGAACCCTTCAGCTGTTGGGTGGCATTTTCAGGTGGTTCATCTTTGCAGGAACGAGCGTCTGTGCAGAGTGTGGGTGGAGGTGGTGGTGGCAGAGTGTGGATGGAGGTGGTGGTAGTGTGGAGAGTGGCGGAGACCGTGGGGTGGGGTTATCTGGGGTACTAATCAGAGTAGGAAATGCTGTAACCGACAATTCACAAACCCAGCCACACTGCACTTCTGCTGCAGCCTCTACGTGCTGAGAGTGGCCCTCCCGCTGACAGCCAGCAAGAAAGAAGGGCCCCAGTCCTCACCATGACAAAATGAATTCTGGCAACAATGGGTGGGTTTGAAAGAGGACCCCAACCCAGAAAGGAATGCAACTGCCCGACCCCGATTGCAGGCCGGTGAGCCCCTGAGCAGAGGACCCTGCGGAGCTGTGCCCAGACTTCTGATCCACAGAAATCGTGAGGGGATAACCTTGTTCTGCTTGAAGCCACTACACCTGCCATCACTTGTCTCGCATCACTAGGGAACCAACGTGCTCTGGAAGACAGCGACTCTCAGGGTCCATGCCGCTGACACCAGGGCCTCGGCTGGCACAGGAGGTGGGATGGTGGCTATTCACTTATCAAGGGAACAGCAATGGTAACAACAAAACCTGGTTGTTCAGAAGTCACACACTCAAGGCCCTACGGGGCCAAGAGGGGTCCAGGAGCAGCCCAGTGAGCAGGGTGGGTGCAGTCCACCCAGGGCCCATGCTGGTCACAGGCTGCTGCTGTGCTCAGAGGGAGCCTGCTACATGCATCTGCAGAGAGAATCCGGGAATACAAATTTCTACCTGAATTTCTCCATACTTCAATGTTTGACAATCAGTAATTTTTCTTGGTAATTGATTTTTTAAATGTGAAACTCTTTTCAGGCAAACAAAACACACTTGCAGGCTGCCATTACACAATTTTGTTTTAATAATTTTAAGGTCTTCATTATCTTTTACACAAAAGCTGGGAATATTCTCCCTCTTTCAAGAATTCAACTGGTTTAGTGACTAGGAAGATATTTTCTAATACATTTTTTTAAAAAAGAAAACCATGAAGGAATATTTCAAATAAGAAGCTGACTAGTTTAAATTAATAGCTATTAAGTGTTAAATATGATGTGCTTTCTCTTAAACTAGGCCACTCTGCACCTTGCATTCCTATCCTTTTTCGGGCTTCAGATCAGAAATCACAACTTTTGCATGGAGATCCTGGGCCTCCACACTGCTGGCCTCCCATCGTCCCAAGAATGACTCCTGGAAAGAGCCTGTTCAGACCCTTCGTGACTGGACTCTACTGTAAGAAGAGAATCAAATGCTTGCAAGAAAACTGTAAAGCAGGGTTTCCCAAAATACATTTCATAAGCATGAGTGCCAGGAGTGCCTTAAAAATGTGATTCTATTGTCAAATAAGTTGGGCAATTTACTTAAGTATACATAAATATGTTAAAACCTCCAAGGAGTCCTGAATTTAAAACAAACCTATACACAAAAACAAAAGTATTTTTTAACCTATCTGTTTGTTTGTTTGTTCATTTGTTTTTGAGACAGAGTCTGGCTCTGTCATTCAGGCTGGAGTGCAGTGGCGCAAACTCGGCTCATTGCAACCTCCGTCTCCTGGGCTCAAGCAATCCTCTCACCTCACCCTCCTGAGTAGCACGCCACCATGCCCAGCTAATATTTTGTATTTTTGGTAGAGACAGCATTTCACCATATTGTCCAGGCTGATCTTGAACTCATGACCTCAAGTCATCCTCCTGCCTCATCCTCCTAAAATGCTAGGATTACAGGTGTGAGCCACCAAGCCCAGCCTAAATTATCTTTAACCCACTGTTTTCCTCAAATTATTTTAACAGATAGCCCTTTTAAAAAATAAATAAATAAACACTTTTACTATCCCAAGTACTAATAGGAAATATTTCAAAAAATATGACCCAGGACCCCACAGTGAGCTTCTCACACACCTGACTTCACCTCCAGTGGAAGGAAATCTGTGGCCTGCTGAAATAAGAGATTAAGGAACTAAAAAAAATCCCCAATATTTTTACTTTCAAAAACCCTAATAAATGGTACAAATAGAAACAAATAGCATGAGAGACTTAAACCTGCTATACTGATGGTTACATTTAATTAGTGGTCTAAACACTCCTATTAGAAGGCAAAACTTGTCAGAATGGATAAAGCATTAGGGCCCAACTCTACAGTATGCGCAAGAGATGAGCTTCATACATACAGGTAGAAATAGGGTAGAAGAGACGAGAGGGAAAAAGACGCGCCAGGCAAACAGTAATCATAGGAACGCTGGGTGGTACCAACTATTCTAAAAAGAGATGTGCCTGATGATACAGCTTCAAATATGTGAAAAAAAACTGACACCTGAAGGACGAAATAAATCCACAATTACAGTTCTACCCTTCCACGTTCCCCTGTCAGTAACTGCTCGACAGAAAGTCAGTAAGAGCACAGAAGGCTTGAAAAACACTAAAACCCGGCTCGATCTACTTAACATTGCTTGAGCATTCCGTCCCACACGTGCGGACTATAATTATGTTCTGATGGAACGCTGATCAAAAGAGACCACATTCTAAGCCATGAAACAAGACTCAATAAGGTTAAAAGAACTGAAATCATATATAATACATTTTCTCAATACAATAGAATTAATTTAGAAATCCATAGTAATAAGATAGCTGGAAAATCTTTAAATATTTGGAAACTAAATGGCACTCCCTCTAAATAACCTATGGACCAAAAAATATTACAGCATTGTGAGGCTTAATATTAGGCGTCGCCTCGACTGGGTCCGGGATGCCTGGGTGGCTGGTGAAGCCTTGTTCCTGGGCGTGTCTGAGAGGGTGTTGCAGAGGAGACTGACATTTGAGTCCATGGACGTGGAAGAGGAAGACTTACCCTCAGTGTAGTCAGGCACCCTACAGTCGGCTGCCAGCACGGCTGGGACAGAGCAGGCTCCTGTGCTCTCCTCCCACCCTTGGACATCAGACTCCAGGTTCTTCATCCTTCAGACTCTTGGACTTAGACCAGTGGTTTGCCGGGGGCTCTCAGGCCTTCAGCCACAGAATGAAGGCTGCTCTGTTGGCTTCTTGCTTTTGAGGCTTCTGGATTGGGACTGAGCCTCTACTGGCTTCCTTCTTCCTCAGCTGGCAGATGGCCTATCGTGGGACTTCATCCATGATGGTGTGAGCCAATTCTCCTTAATAAACTCCCTTTCATGTATACATATATCCTATCAGCTCTGTCCCTCTGGAGAACCCTGACTGATACAAAAGTAGATTTGCTTTCTAGGGCCGACATAGAAAGTGCCACAGCGTGGGTGGCTAAAAACAACAGAACTTTCTTTCTCACAGTTCTGGAGGCCAGAAGTACAATATCAGTTTTACTGGACAGGCATAAGGGTGCTGGCAGGGCCACACTCCCCCCGCAAAGACTCTAGGGAGGCTCTATTCCTTGCTCTTCCAGCCTCTATAGCTCTAGACATTCCTTGGCTTGTGGCCACAGCACTGCGGTCTCAGTCTCCATCTCCTCATCACCCTCTCCACTGTGCATCTGTGTTGAAACACCCTCTGCCTCCCTCTTCTAAGGATCTGTGTGATTGTGTTTGGAGTCCACCAGGAGAATCCAGGGCTAACTCCTTCTTACAATATGTTTAATCTAACCACATCTTTTTATCACATAAGGTAATACTCACAGGTTCCAGGAATTGGATGTGGTCATATCTTCAGAGCCACCATTCAGCTCACTATACAAAGGAAATTAGAAACTATTTTAAGTCGAATGATCATGAAAATAGAAAATATCTAAATCTGTAGGATGCAGCTAACGTAGTAAGAGGAGGGAAATGCTTAGTTATATCTGCTTAATATCATAAAAGAAGGAAAACAGAGAAAACACAAATTATGAATATCAGGAACAAGACAGTAGCATTGCCACAGATGCTACAGAAATGATAAGAAGAATGATTTTTAGGATGATTTCCTTAGGATGCTAAGAAAATGATAAAAAGAAATATTAGAAACAATCTCGTCAATATATTTGGCAACTTTGAAGAAGTAGACAAATTCCCTGAAAGACACAAATTACCACAACTGACACAAGAAAGGATAATTTTTCTTAAAGCATGACTTTATATATCCCAGAGAAATTGGATTTGAAATTAAAAGCAAAGAAAATTTCAGATGGCTTCACTGATGAATAATATCAAGAAAGAAAGACACCAAACTTACTCAAACTTTACTTGGAAATAAAAGAGGAAAGGCTATTTTCCAATTCATTTAATGAGGCTGGCCATGAGTTCCTACTCAATCCAGATGACACATTAAAAGGAAATAAAGCTACACACGAATGTCCCTTATGAACAAAAGTGTAAAAATCCTCAACAAAATATTACCGAGTGAATCCAGAAATAGAGAAAACAGATAATACCTTATGGCCACTGTGGGTTGACTTGTGCACTCCAAAAAGACATGCTGAAATTTTAACCCCAGGTACCTGTGAATGGGCCTGTATTTAGAGGTAGGGTCTTTGCAGGCGTAATTAGTTAGGCTAATATAAGCTCATGCTGCAGTAAGGTGGTCCCTAAGTCCAACACAGCTAGTATCCTGAATCCAACATGAAGAAAACAGAGACACGGGAAGGAGAAAGCCATCGGCGAGGCAGAGCCCACGTGTCCACCAACCAAGGAAATGTCAAGGATGGCCGGTGGCCACCAGAAACTGAGGAGAAAAGAAAGTTTCTCCCCAGAGCCTTTGGAGGGAGTGAGGCTCTGCTCTCACCTTGAGGTGGAGTCCTGGCCTCCAGGACTGTGGGAGGATCTGATTCTGTGGTTTCTGTTTCTGTTATTCTGTTACAGTAGCTCAAGGAAGTTAGTACAAGGGTCAATGGGGTTTTTTCCTGAACTACAAATTTGGTTTAATCTATGAAAAGCAAATAATGTAATTCACCATGTTAACATAAGAAAAAAAATCATCTCAATGTGTCTAGAAAAACTCATTTAACATCCATGATTAAATAAAACATTTCAGGGAACTAGAAATAAAAATAACTTTAATTGGATAAAGAGCATCTACAAAATACCTACAGCTAGTATCATACCTAATACTGACAGACTCAGCCCTGTTCTCCTAAGGCTGAGCAAGGTAGGATGTGTGCTCTCTCCGCTTCTGTTCAACATTGTACTAGCCAGTGAAATAAGCCAAGAAAAGAAGTAGATGGTGTACAGACCGGTGAGGCAGAAGAAAATCTGTCTTTATTTGCGAATGACAGGACAAAGTACACAGAAAATGCTAAGGAATCGAAAAAATATATTAAAAAGCTGCTAAAGCTATCAAGTAATTTAGCAAGGTTGTAGGATGGAAGGCCACTATAACAAAAGCCCATTCTTTTACCATATATGAGTAATGCAAATATTGGAAATGAAATTTTAAAAGAACCTTTTACTGGCTGGGCGCAGTGGCTCATACCTGTAATCCCAGCACTTTGGGAGGCTGAGGCGGGTGGATCACCTCAGGAGTTCGAGACCAGCCTGACCATCATGGTGAAATCCCGTCTCTACTAAAAATACAAAAATTAGCCAGGCGTGGTGGCAGGTGCCTGTAATCCCAGCTGCTTGGGAGGCTGAGGCAGGAGAATCACTTGAACCCAGGAGGTGGAGGTTGCAGTGAGCCAAGATCACGCCACTGCACTCCAGCCTGGGCAACTCTTGTCTCAAACAAACAAACAAACAAAAACCAAACTTTTACAATTGCATAAAAAGCATGCTTAACGAGAAAATTAACAAAATAAATGTAAGACCTGGAAACTACGCTACAAATATAATAAATCGATGAGAGAAATTACAGAGGACATACATAAATGAAATGTAGACCGAGTTCATGGGTTGAATTGGTCAGTATTATTAATATACTAATTCTTCTGAAATTGATGTATACACTCAATGCAGTCCCCCCATGGCCCCCCGATAAGCACTAGACACGTGCACATCATGTGTGCTGATGAATGTCCTCTGCACACATGTCTGGTGATTTTAATCCACTGGGTCCTGAATAATCAGGAACCTAGAAATCTTTTTAAAGCCCCACAGATAATTCTGATGGACAGCAAGGGTTTTAAGAAGGACTGGCCTAGAAAACTGTCAACACCCAATCAGAAAGCAGGATGACCTGCTGTAAAGAACAAGGTTGGCCAGGCACAGTGGCTCACGCTTGTAATCCCAGCACTTTGGGAGGCCAAGGCAGGTGGATCGCTTGAGGTCAGGAGTTTGAGACTAGTCTGGCTAACATGGAGAAACCCCGTCTCTACTAAAAATACAAAAATTAGCTGGGCATGGTGGCTCATGCCTGTAATCCCAACTACTTGGGAGGCTGAGGCAGGAGAAGTGCTTGAACCTGGGAGGCAGAGGTTGCAGTGAGCTGAGACAGCGCCACTGTACTCCAGCCTGGGCAAAAGAACAAGACTCTGTCTTAAAAAAAAAAAAAAAAAAAAAAAAACAGAAAAAAAAAAGTTGCCTCCTACTGAATTATAAGAATTAAAAACAAAAACAACTCTGCTTTTACCTGATGTTGTAATTAGCATAGGATTTCCAAAAAGGGCCTTTTCTTCCCACCCTTTCTTCCGTTTGCCTCCAGAACAGTGTGCCTGCTCGCTCATCACACAGGTTGGACAAGATCGACAGGAAAAACCCCTCCAACAGCACAGCAGAGCAGCACAGAGCCCTGCCTCTCTCCAGCTGGGGAAGTCGGGAGCTGAAGTGGAAAAGCTGGTTGAAGAACAATGTGAAAAGAATGAGGCCTGACTCAGTTCCTAAAAGGGGCTGCCTGACCTTATGCAAGCCACAGCTTCTATTTACAAACCCAGGAAACTGGACAAAATACCGAAAGGATCCCTTAAGATAATGAGAATTAACAACAGATACAAAGCAAGGTTCTGTGGAAACGTAAGGTCGTGTTACCACGCAGGGCTGGAAAGCTTTCCTGACTGCTTTCTGATTTGCATATACTAAAGACTATTTCAAGAGGGTGACATTTTATGAATTAAAGGCACGCCACTTCCATTCACAGTGCTGTTCTGAGAGACTCGATTCTGTTCTTGGCAACCTAAGAAAGTCTTAACTCTGCATCATGTAAATACTAAGGACACGGGGTGTTTAGAACGAGACCAACCTCGTATCTCTCTCAACTCCCTGTCCTCCCAGGGCCACTCTTTTCTTTCATTGAAAGCACAATAAACGTAATCAGCTGCTCCTAACGATGCCTGCCCCAGCCTGGGAGATTCAGTAAGGCTTGGGGTGTGCACGACAAAGAAACACACACTCCGGCATCTCACTTTTGTTTTTCCCCAGCCATCTTTTGTTATGTGGCATGGGAAAAATCTTAATGAGCCTGCCCTGCTGCTGCAGAAATTCTTGTCAGATAAAAAGCAGCCCCTCCTTCCACCTGGCAAGGGCTTACAGAGAACACGGCAGCCCACATCTACTCACATTTCCTGAAACAATCCCCTATTTAACTTCCTAGGCAACCGAAAATCTGAAGAAAATGAGGTACCACAGAAGATGAATTTGATGTAACAAAAAGGTGTTCTAAAAAGATAAGTAGAAAGGCCATCCTACAAAATTTCATGGCTGACAATGGTAAAAAGATGCAGAAAAGGACCATCTGGCCTGAAAAATTCAGACGGGGGCGGGGGCGGGGCAGTGTCCCGCAGCAGAGGCCAGGCCTTCAAGGACGGGGATCCTCTTCTGTCTTCCTTTTCTCAAAATGCTTGTTGGATGATGGACTTAATTTTAAAACCCCAAGTCCCTGCGGTTTAGCCAGCTGTGGATGATGAAAGCACTGCAATCATTGAAACTGACAAGGAGGCAGGTTCCTTCAAAAATATGAAACCCGTATGCAGAGTACGTGGAGGAAAATGTGATACAAGCATTTGGACACGCTACTAAACAACAACATGGGATGATATAGACAACAATTGGAAATACACTTTGAGGAGGTAAAAAGTTCAGTATTCACTGGCTTCCTTTTGGAGGTTGTTAAATTGCTGAAATTGAAATAAAAGTCATTGAGCCATTGTGTCTGTCAGCTGTGCCTCTATCTCACCCCTGGGTGGGTACAGGTCCCCCCTGGCTTTATTCTCTGTGTTGTCACTGCAGATTCAGATTCAGGATTCTGCCCTGAAGGTCTGCGTTCCCTCCCGAGACAGCCTCTGTTTAAAAATGCACAGCCATTCTTGACAGACAAGAAATGGATATTGAAAAACAAGTCATGCTTTGGATTCGTGTAGCTTTGACATACAAAACGAATGAATTATTTCCTGCCTGGCCCAGAATATTTTGCCTCAGTACAGGAGTGTCAAGGCAGAGTGGATGGGGAAGATGAAGGGTGAAGGAAGCAATTGCAATTAAAATCCATAAGGAGCCGGAGAAGGTGGTGCCCATAGATGGGTCCCCTAACTGAGTTTAGAGGGCACAGGAGGAGGCCAAGGGAACCAGTCTTTCATATATGCGATTTAGGAAATATACAAGGATTGTGTATTTTATGGCACTTGTGAGATGGGATAATTCCCTTGACCCTTTCATGGGTGGGAACTGGAGTACACAGGCTCCGGGTCCAGTTGGCCACTTCAGCACTAGCAGGGACGAACTTCAATCACTTGAACCCGCTGGACTCAACCCCTCATGGGAGGGAGCACACAGGCGAGTGGGTGCTGGGGCCCTGGCAAGTGCTTCTGGGCTCCAGACCCACAGCAGCATCTAGGGTTGAGTTACAATTCATGCTGTTTTAGCTTTGCCGTCCGCAGATGGCTTGAGTGTTAAACAGCTCAGTGAGGAGTCAGTGTGACAGCCTTTAAGGGTTCCCGCATCCAGTGCATGCTGAATTCTTGTCCAGCGTCCAGGAAGAATCAGGCCACACAAATGGTTTGAAAGGTGATGAATGCAGAGGATTTTATTAAGTGGTGGAAGTGGCTGTCAGTGGAAGGGGAGCTGGAAGTGGGATGGAGCAGGAAGAAGGTTGTCTTTCCCTGAAGCCCAGCCATCTGCAGACAGGCTCCTCTCTGAAGCTGTGCCATCTGAAGTTAAGCCACGTCTATCTGTAGTCTCCGATGCTCAGTTGCTTCTTCTCTCAACGTTCAGCCACTTGTCTCTTTGCCAGCTGAGGCCTGGGGTTTATATAGGCACAGGATAGGGGGTGGGGTGGGCCAAAAAGGTAACATTTGGGCAAGAAAACAGGGATAACTGTTCTCATTTAGGGCTATGGTTTCCAGGCTTGAGGGTGGGGCCTTTGCCAGGGAATTGCCCTCTTCTGCCCAGTATTCCCTGCCTCCTGTCCATATCAATTTGATATTTTTTGTGACACAGGTAGATAATTATCATAATCTGAAAAATAGCTTTCCATTGCAGGGGAAAGGGTTTGAGGTTCTGTCAACAACCCATGGACCTCTGGTCTATAGAATGAATAAAGAAATAATGTCATATACATAAGCTACCTTGAGCCTTCTGACAATTTCAGACTGTTTATAAATGTCTTGCTAAACTGTAAGGCCTACAAGGAGGTAGGCTGTGCCCGTCTTGCCTGCCATTACTTACCTCGCCTAGCACACAGCAAACGCTCTGGTAATAGTGGTCACACCAAAAAGTTATGACCACTTGGTGTCACTGAGCTTCTAGACTTTGTTACCTGCCCAACCCCACTCCCACCTTCTGCTAACCTCCTGACCTTCGGAAGAAACCACCAATTCTGCAGTGGGCTCTGCACGTTCCCCAACTCTCAGCAGCAGTGTTGGTTAAAGGAGTGAACATTCTGGTCTCTTCTATGAGCAGACCCAGAGGGTCAGCTGAGTCTCAAGTGTACACAAGGAGAAAGGCATCCATAGGATAGCAGGGAGTTAATGACACCAGCGCCCACAGGGCGTCATGAACTCCACCTGGAGTCAATTCAGTGCTCTGCTGTCAAACTTCCCACAAGAAATGACAAGTTTGTGTCCTACAGCATCAATGCAAGGAGCCTGGCACCTACCAGGCAATTTCCAGCCATCACTTATAGCTCAGCTCCTGGTAAATCTACTGCTAATGAGTTTATCTTGATCCTTCATGGACCTATTTAAGGATTCAGCTCTTCAGTTTCATGGGGTATTTGCTGAGAGCAACAGACACTAGGAGAGGCCACGGCCTCTACTTCTTGCAGGAATTCTCTTAGGTTTTCTGGAAAGTGGGGAGCAGGGCTTGCCCTGTCTACTTCAGCCACACCCAGATAGCTTCCATCTCCCTTTGTGAGGCCAAAGGCTTTTATTCTGCCTGCATATGGAAAATCATTTTCCCTTGAATTTTGCGGGTGCTTTTTGCCCAGATAAGCTTCCCTCAGGGTCTGGAGATGCTGCTCTTTATCACAGTTACCGAGTCCCCTCTTCCCTCTCTGGGAAGCCTCTCGTCTTCTCATGCAGATCTCACCAGAACTTGATTCCTGCAGGGGCTCCCTGCTGCACCAGCCCCACCGTCCCCAGCACCCAGCCTGTCTCCACCTGCGTGATTCGGTGAAGTCCCGTCTCCTCCGGGGCTCAGATTCACAGTGGCAGAAACCATGGCTGGTTTGGATGACAGATTTAACGCCAGCACCGCATAGCAAGCCTGAAACAGAAGAAGTGCTGGCAACGTCTGTGGAGTGACAAAGTGCTGCACATTGCGTTACCTCACAACTTCACAACTGCAGGATAGATCTGTGTCTGACTTTCTCCTTTGTGTCACGTCCCTATAAAAAATTAGTTGCACTTTCTCTTGGCTTTTTGACATATGATGTATCTTCCATTGGCTTTTTAAAATAATAAATTCTGGGGTGACGTAGCATTCCATTGGCTTTTAATAAAGTGTTTTAGAATGTCTCCAGGTTCTTCGTGGGCCTTTAGTTTTGAACATTTCACCACAGTTTTCCCCAGCTAATCCCCGTGTCATGCTGCCCCTCATGCGCGATCTTACGCGTTTCCCCTCTGCTTCTGTTCAACGCTTGCTGAAGATGAGAGCTGAGTGCTTAATTATTGATGATCCTCTTTCTCCTCATGCAAATTTCATCAATTCACAGAGATACCAATTGTCGCTCCCGGGCAATTCTGATGTTTTCTCAATGTTCAGCAACGTAGCAGAGCGCCACAGCTGTTCTGTCACTGACGCTGGGAAAAAGAGGGGGCAGGGCCAGCGCTCTGCTTGGCCTTGAGAGAAAAGTCCCCATTATTTCAGCACCGACTCACATTTACAAGAGGGCCCCACAGACGGGCTGAGCTGGCCTAGGATGTCCCACTGCCCCCAGGACACCCTGAAGCCCCGATGGGGGCAGGGAGAAGGGGCTCCTGAACTTTGTTTCATTACAGTGAGCACTGCACGGCTTGATGAGGGAGAGCTTGCCAGGCTGGAGGGGGACTGTGGAATGAGGAAAGCAGTAAGAGCTCTCAGGGTGGGCGGCCGAGGGCTGGGTCCACATGAGCCATTGGTTCTGAGCAAGGCTTAGAACCTCGCTACCATCACACCTCGTAAACTGTCCTGCTTTGGAAAAGCACATTTGTGCAGGACTGAAGCTCGCTCAGCCAAGGGAAGGACAGAGGAACTACCTGACCCATTCTTAATTTGTCTGTTTCAGAAACACTAGGTTGTTCCAGGGTAGTCTGCACTCCTAACATTTCAGAAACTGAACCACATCCACAAGAAATGAATGGGCCCCTCCAAGCATATATTCAGGGAAAGGGCATACAAACTAGATTACATCATGAAAGTACTCGTTATTGATAAGAAGTGACTTAAAGTTTTTATAACAGAAAAGTGGAAGACGAAGCTCAGCAAATATATGTCTGTGTGTGTATGCACACACACGTAAGTATATCTATGCACACACACATATATACACACAAACACACATATGCACACACACATATGCTAATATATAGTCACAGAAGAAAAGAGCATTAATAGAACATAAGGGCCCCAAGAACTGCTAACTTAGCAGCACAGATGGTATATCCAAACTGGCGTGTTCTCACTCTGTTATATTAGAAACCCAGCCATGCTCTGCAATGGATATTACACATTCTGCCGAGCTCCACAACCAACATTTCTGTGGGCTTGTGAGGAAAATGCCCTTCCATATGCAGGAAGAGCCATCGCCGCTGGCGTCTGGGGTTACCTGGCAGGCATGCATACTGCAAGCTGAGTCATCAATCTTCAGATGGATAGTAAGGAAATTTAACCCACAAAGATCTTGTAGATATCCAGGAATACATGGGTTCTTTATAAATAAAGACACCCAGCTTCCAGTCCCATTATTATTTCTGTGGAAATTTAAGCAAGTCTTTAATGCCTGTTTATTAATCAGTGAGTGAGGGTGCTGGCAGCTCCAGTGGCTCAGCTGACTATTGATGCTTATTAGGGGACACTGCAGGGGGAAGTGCCTTCATAAAGACACAGCCACATCCCTGTGGGTTTGTGATGGGATGCCGGTGGCATTAGGCACAGCCAGAGTGCTGACATCCTGCGAGATAAAGAAATCAGCCGGGTGTGGTGGCTCACGCCTGTAATCCCAGCACTTTGGGAGGCCAAGGTGAGCGGATCACGAGGTCAGGAGATCGAGACCATCCTGGCTCACACGGTGAAACCTCGTCTCTACTAAAAAGACAAAAAAAAAAAAAAAAATTAGCCGGGCGTGGTGGCGGGCACCTGTAGTCCCAGCTACTCAGGAGGCTGAGGCAGGAGAATGGCATGAACCCGGGAGGCGGAGCTTGCAGTGAGCCGAGATCACGCCACTGCACTCCAGCCTGGGCGACAGAGTGAGACTCCGTCTCAAAAAAGAAAGAAAGAAAGAAAGAAAGAAAGAAAGAAAGAAAGAAAGAAAGAAAGAAAGAAAGAAAGAAAGAAAGAAAGAAAGAAAAGAAAGAAAAAAGATCCTCCTCTATGGAGACTCAACGCCGAGAATCCCGGGCTAGACAGTGACTCCCCTGGGAACTGAACAGGCCAGAATGAAAAGAATCAGTGTCCCATTACCTGAAAGTGGAAAGTGTGACGTCTAAGCAGACGCCCTCTGGGGCTCGGAGATCTGCTGCAAGGCCAGCCTGGTGTGGTGAGTCCCTGTACTAGTCGGCTCGAGCTGCTTGTACTTCACGGTGTGGTTCCTCATACTCAGAACCCCGTGCAATTCTCGGTGCATGGTGGACGCTCAGCATGTGTTGAGTTGCAGGTGAACTGGAGATGGAGAGAAGGCCACACTGTGCCTTCCACGGGGTGTGGGAGTGGCAGGGACGCCCAGCGCAGCACCCACCTTCCACCTCCCTGCATTGGGCCCAAATGCTTGCATTGAGGAGATCCTCCTTAGAAGATATCGGGGTGCGGAATCTGTGCAATCAGGAGTTGGGCTGAAGAAGACAAGGGGAGTTGACAATAAGAGCAACAGCAAGAGAAACAGCAGCCACCTGGAAGCCACCATGAGCTGGGGTCCCCGGGACACAGCCAGTGGCACCGTGACCTCGGGCAGCCACATTCCCACCTGTCACTGATGGTCACCCTGATTTGGGCCTCACCCAAGATTCTGGGGAGTCTGGCCAGGGGTCTTCTCTGAGCTCACTGACAGTCCCTCCATGTTGGTGTTCGCAGCTTCTGAAGCTGCTGGAAGGGGCATCTGCCCGGGATTTGCTTCCAGAGCCTTTGTGCCCAAGTCCCTGTCACGAAATATGTCTCCAGATGTCCACCAGGCTGCATGGCCTTGGGAGCAGGGAGTCTGCAGGCCCTGGGGCTTTGCCTGTGGGGGCTGTGTGTGTTCCATGCTGAAGTTGGGAAAATGTCCCCCTCTCCACCAGGTTGCACTTTGTACCGGGGGCTCAGAGTCCCCCAGAGACCTGTTTCCTCCTACAGCCCCTTTCCATGGGGTCCAGATAGGGGCTCTTGAGGTCAGGCCAGGACGCCCGTCTCTAGGGCAAACCTCAAGCCCTGTCCCGACTTTAACTCTCCCCATGCACCACCCAACCCTTCCTACTCATCCAGGCAAACCCTCCTAAAAGTTAACTCCAGTGTGGCCAAACTCGACTCCGGACACCCAAGAGGGCCCACACCACCTGAGGTCTTCCTCCCTGCTAGGTAGATCTGAACAAAGGATGTAGGGGCTAATATGCACTCATTCAGTCAAGGGGCATGGACAGTTACCAATGCACTGTGTAAGGATGCACACATAATGAGTTGCATTTGTGGAATGATTCATAGTTCACACAGTAGTCTCACATACTGACCTGTTTGACATGTATTCGTGCCATGTGAGTTCTGACTGCCCTGTGGGATAAGCATGTAAACTAAAAATAAAATCCTAACCCCCTCGCAACTGACTGAAAAGATTCCCTCTTGGCCAGGGGGACCCCAGAGAAACCTTAGAAACTGAGTTCCTGGCCACGATGGGACAGGAGGTCAGACGTGCGTCTTCATACCACTCCCTTTCGGATATTAGACACAGCAATGGCCCAGCACTAATGTTAAAACAGAGACCACAGGACTGATGGAGCAGACCCTTTGTGGCACTAAGGTAACAAATTATAAACAGGACCTAAGTCCATACCAGGCAAGGGTTAAGTCACACACCCTACTCTTACAAAGTACTGTGTTCTAACTGCCACAAGGATATTATTTTTCTTTAGCAGTAAAACAGGCACTGCCCTCAAGATAAGCAAGATTAAAACAATGGCCGCTTCCCAGCCTTCAGCATGGCCACCTTGCAGGCTGTAACCCTTTGTAAGAAATAAAGTCATCGTGGTCTCTCATCTCAGTTTGGAATGTGGCACCTGCTGAATCTTGGTGACAATCAAAATTCTTACTGCACCATCTTGCTGCCTATTCAGTGGGGAAGATTGGCTCCCTGTAGCAAAATGGAAGGAGAGGAAGTAAGAAGGAATGGATATTGAGCAGATAAAACCAAAAGGTCTGACTTAGGGCAGAGGCAGCACTCTGGGCCTGCATGGCTCTGCCTTCCCATCACACTCATAACTGGAACTGCAGGTAAATATCCCCAAAGATCTCACTGTGTATTTCTCTGTCTGGCAACTGCAAGCTCAATTATGAGGCCAAAGCCTGCAGAGGAAGCCTGAAGTTCAAACATCGTGGGTGGGGCAAGGGAGGGGGCAGTTAATCGGGTGTAAAGGAATGAAGGTCAGCTTGTGCCACCTTCCCCCATTCACATTCTGCTTACGCATGAAATATTCCTAAATTGAATAACCTCGTTACATCTTTTTTCCGTGTTGTGAAAATAATTGTCCTTCAAGGTAGTAGACAATCTCAGAAGAGGGTTATGGTTCGTGTTTTAAAGCCCAACAAGGAGGGGGAATAGAGCCTTGGGAGGAGGGTAAGAATTTGGAGAGTAGTAGTTGAGGGAAGAAGTCCATGAACAAATGCGGCTAAGCTCTTTAAGTCCCTAAGAAAGGTAGTTAGAGCCAATTCAACCATCTTCCAAAACAAGGGATTTGCAACTCACTGAAAGATGGGGATCATTTATGTCCACACTTTCATTCAAACTCTGAGCTACAATAAATGGATCTGGGATGAAATGAAAACCTTTCATTAAATATATTTTCAAAACAGGCGTGAAAGACGCTGAACAAATCCCTGTCAGCTGCACAGGTGTCTTTGTAACACATTGGCAGTTAGCGTGACAATGCACGGGAAGCGGCTAGACTCCAGGTTCCACTCCAGCTGCTCAGCATTCACCCATCCCGTGCCCTCTGAAGAAGCAGCTTTGCCGAAAGTGGAGGGCGAGAAAAGAAGGAACCCCAAAGCAGGTGTCCAGGTGAGCAAGCACTCCCTTGGGGAGATGGGAATTGTAGTTGAAAACTCTAGACTTCTACTTAAGGAAAAGGGAGAGATTTCCCAGTGTGGAATGAAGTTCCATGGCACAGACTGTGTTCACCCCATGGCACCCCTCAGGAACCAGGGTGCTTTAAATGTCCGCTGGAAGTTGGCTAAGTTTGTGCAAGCGCCACTGGGACGATCTATGGGGCAGATGGGGTGAGGACAACCAGTAACTGAGTTTTAATTGAGACCCAAAAGTTCCAGGCTCTGCTTCTTAGAACATGGGCCCCAAACAATGGTGGGAGCCCCTAGATTCCCATCAGGGTCCTGAGCAGAGAGAGCCATAGAGTGGGTGACATTTATCTGCAGAAGCCCAGCCTTGCTCTTCTCCGCTTCTGTTTCTTGCCTTTCCCTGGTGTATCACATGCACCAGCACCTTCTTCCAGGTCTCAAGAAAGACTCCTGGGTCAGCGGAGTGAAAATAGCTGGGACTTGGAGAGGGAAGACCTGGGCTTGGATCCCAAACCTCACACCAACAACCCACGTTACCTCAGGCACAGGCTCTCTGAACATCCTAGAATGAGGATAGCTACAGCCCACCGACCTCACAGGTTGAGGGAAGATCAGAGTCCTGATCTCTGAATTCACGGATGAACTCTAAAGCGCTGCCATGTTCTAGGTACCAGGATCCCACAGTGGTGTAGGTGTGCCTAACCCGCTGGGGCTGCTGTGCAAACACAATGCCTGGGGGCTTAAACAACAGACATGTGCATGTCACAGCTCTGGAGGCCCAGCTCAAGGCACCTGCTGTGTCAGTTTCTTCTGAGGTATCTCTGCTTGGCTTGTAGATGCCATCTTCTCCCTGTCTCTTTACATCATCTTCCCTCTGTATCTGTCTCTGTCATAATCTGTCTCATATGGCTCTGTCTTATGAAGACGTAGCCATATGAGACCTGCCCCAGTGACCTCACTTTAACTTGATTACTTCTGCAAAGAAACCATCTCCAAATAAGGTCCCACTCTGAGCTACTGAGGGTTAGGGCTTCAACATATGGATTTGGGGGACACAATTCAACGTGTAACAGAATGGATTTGCCTCTCTTTCGTCTCCCAGCACTACTGCATGCCATCCTGTTTCCTAATGAAAAGCTGGAAGTCATTCCTAGCTCTACAGCTGTGGGTCCCAATCTTGGAGGCTGTTAGAATCTTTCAGGGAGTTTTAAAAATGTGATGCCCAAGCCACATGCAGACCAGGTAAATCAGAACACTTAGGAGTGGGGTCCAGGCATGGGCACATTTCAGAGCTCCCCAAGGGGCAAATCTGAGACCTACTGCCTTAAAAGGACTTGTGGGGTGAGAGTGATTAAATGTTGACATATCAGAGCTCCTCTGCTGAGGGCTTCTGCTTTGCTACGTGGCTCTGCTCAGGAGCATCCAACTCCTGATTAGGCCTGAGATGGGTCAAAAAATTTGAGCAAAAGCTGGAAAATTGTCTCCATAATGAAATGAGTGACTGCATGTTTATAACAGCAGCGCCCTTGGAGGAGAGAGATGCTCATTCCAGTGTCTAGCACTAGGGAACAGGGGTGAGCTGTCCAAGCAGAAACTGGATCAAGGAGGACGTCTCAGACACCATGCAGGAGAAGCTCTCTCTTCTGTAGTCTTATCAGCAAATGCTTCGTGCTCTTTAGGGCTGCTCTTTGGTGACAAGCATTGAGACGATAGC
This sequence comes from Hylobates moloch, assembly GCF_009828535.3. NCBI lineage: Eukaryota > Metazoa > Chordata > Mammalia > Primates > Hylobatidae > Hylobates > Hylobates moloch. The sequence continues at coordinate 175,193,872 of NW_026652277.1, forward strand.
ACCATATGGAACAAGATGATGAGGGCCCCTGGCAAGATGCTTGTGAGATTGTGCCAGCCTTTGGGGCTAGAGTAAGACTCCCTCAATGGGGTATGTGAAAGGGACTGGCTATTCACCAGCACCAGAGAACCTGGAGTTTGAAAACCCAGATCCTGAAATATTTTCTGGTATCTGGGCCCCTGAGCCTATCCTAATTTTCAGTAAATCTTTTTGAAAGTTTTGGTGATGTTACCTGCCTTAAAATGGGACAAAGAGGCATTTTTGTTCACTCTTGGACCAGGGCTTGAAAGGGAGCCCTGTACCCTTGGGACCTGCAGGAGGGCTGCAAGAGGAACAGGGAGAAAGTCCGTCCTTGAAACCCCTAGAGGATGAGGGCACTGCTGGGCCAAACCTTGCTCCTCAGACATGTGTTCTCCTCCCATCTGCTCACTCACTCATTCATCTATTCACTCATCCACTCGTTCGCTCACTCACTCACTCATTCATCTATTCACTCATCCACTCATTCACTCACTCAATCATTCATTCACTTTATTTACTCATTCACTCACTCATTCATCTATTCATCCACTCATTCACTCACTCCCTCCCTCATTCGCTTATTTACTCATTCACTCATTCACTCAGTCACTCATTCATCTATTTGCTCATCTATTCATTCACTCCTTCACTCATTCACTCATTCATCTATTCACTCATCCATTCATTTACTCATTCACTCATTCACTTATTTACTCACACTCACTCATTCACTTGTTTACTCATTCACTCGTTCACTCATTCAGTCACTCATTCATCTATTTACTCATCCACTCATTCACTCACTCATTCATCTAGTCATTCATCCACTCCTTCACTCAGTAATTCATTCACTTATTTACTCATTCACTCACTCAGTCACTCATTCATCTATTCACTCATCCACTCGTTCAGTCACTCATTCATCTATTCACTCATCCACTCGTTCACTCACTCATTCATCTATTCACTCATCCACTTGTTCACTCAGTCACTCATTCACTTGTTCACTCACTCAGTCACTCATTCGTCTATTCACTCATCCACTCGTTCACTCACTCACTCATTCACTTATTTACTCATCCACTCCTTGACTCACTCACCCATTGATCTATTAACTTATCCACTCATTCACTGAGTCGGTGACTCCTTCACTTATTCACTCATCCACTTGCCACTTCTGTGGCTTTCAGGGGAGATTGGGCATCCTCCCTCCTCGGCACAGCCTGGGGGTTCTTTACTTTGGCCCCAGCCTCATTGGGCGGCAGGTGTGTGGCTGCCTCCCTCTGTGGAATCTTCTAGTTCATGCCAGCTCCTCCTTCCTGGACCTAGTTGCGTGCTCCTCCCTGCCTGGCTGCAGTTGCATTTACTCATTCATTCATTCACTGACCCACTCATTTACTCACTCATTCATTGACTCGCTCATCCATTCACCCACACATTCATTTATTCATTTGTCCACTCATTCACTCACTCAATCATTCATTTGTTATTCATTCATCCACTAATTTACTCATTTTTTATTCATTTACCCACTCAATTCACTCACTCACTCATTTATTCACTTATCCACTCATTCACTTATTCACTCATCCACTCATTTACTTATTCATTCACTCATCACTCATTTACCCATTTATTAATTCACTCACTCACTCATTTATTCACTTATCCACTCATTTACTCATACATTTGTTCAATCACTCATTCACTTATTCACTCATCCACTCATTTACTCACTCATTCATTCACTCACTCATTTGTTCCCTCATCCACTCATTTACTCATTCATTCATTCACTTGCTAATTCATTTATTCACTTATCCACTGATTTATGCATTCATCCATTCATTAACACACTCATTTATTCACTTATCCACTCATTCACTTATTTCTCATCCACTCATTTACCCACTTGTTCACTCACTCAATCATTCATTTACTTATTCATTCATCCACTCATTTATTCACTCATTCATTTACTCACTCGTTTATTCACTCATTCACTCATTTAGTCACTCATTCATTTATTTACTCATCCAGTTGTTCACTCACTCAATCACTCATTCACTTATTCACTCATCCACTCATTTACTCATTTATTCATTCACTGACTCACTCATGTATTTATTCATCTACTCATTTACCCACTCATTCATTCACTCATCCACTCGCTCATTTACTAACTCATCCAGTCATTTACCCACTAATTCAGTCAGTCACTCACTCATTCATTTATTCCCTTATCCACTTATTTCTTCACTCATTCATTCAACCCATACTCAGAGAGAACTTTCTTTTTTTCTTTTTTCTTTTCTTTTCTTTTCTTTTTTTTTCTCTTTCAGATAGAATCTCACTCTGTCGTCAGACTGGAGTGCAGTGATGTGATCTTGGCTCACTGCAACCTCCGCCTCCTGGGTTCAAGCAATTCTCCTGCCTCAGCCTCCCATGTAGCTGGGATTACAGGCATGCACCACCATGCCCAGCTAATTTTTGTATCTTTAGTAGAGACAGGGTTTCACCATGTTGGTCAGGATGGTCTGCATCTCCTGACCTCATGATCTGCCTGCCTCGGCCTCCCAAAGTGCTGGTATTAGAGTGGTGAGCCACCGTGCCTGGCCCAGAGAGAACTTTCAACATGCCAAGTACAGTTCTGTGCCCATAGATGAGGGAGTGAGCAAGATTGACTAAGTTCTTGTGCTCTTGAAGCTAATATTTTACTGGAACAGACATGCAATGAGTAAGCTAACAAATCAATATACAACAGCTTCAGGTGGTAAGAAGTACTATGAAGAATGATGAAATTAGGTAAAGTAATAGAGAGAGGGCAGGCAGGAATGGGAGCATCCCATTTTCTCTAGAGTGATCAGAGAAGACCTGAATAAAAAGGCAGCATAACTAAAGCAATTGTTTGGCCTTTGCCTCCTTCTTATAAAGAGCGTTGGTGTTTACTTAGCTTTGCAGCTTGCAAAGCCACCTCAATCCACTATCTCAGTTTATGCCCACAATGACCTGGCAGATGGAGGAAAACAGGCACTGTTCTTTCTATTTTTACAGGTGATGAAATTGGCACAGAACACCAAAGGGTGGAGCTGAGATTCATGCCTGGGCTGCTTCCCCACCATCCCCTCACATTGTATCCAACCCTGACTTTTGTGTCCCACCGAGGAAAGAAGAAAGCCACCCACCCCAGTGACCATGGCCTCTAGCTGCTCTCTCTGCCTGTGGACAGCCAGTGGATTGGGCTAGGACACAAATGCCTTCCATCGATTTTCCTTTCAGCTTTTATTGGGCCCTGTTCATGGGACTCTTTAAACATCAATGTGGTTTCCCATGGCCTTCTGAGGAGATGTAAAACTTCTTGCCTTGCCATTCAAGTTCAATTCTGGCCTCAATACATTCTATCTTGTTTTATGTTTTTAATGGAATTCAAGTTTACAGAATTAAAAGAATCATTATTCTTGATTCATGATATATTCTCATCCTTGCTCCATACCTGACTCTCCTGCTATCTTGTATTTTATTTCATTTATTTACTAATTTGTTTTTAGTAATATAATGAAAACCAAGATTCATACCACTCAACCCAAAAATGTCAACACTGGCCACTAAGCTCTATATGCCCTTCTGGCTTTATTTCTCCACTCAGACGGGTAGCCACCCACCTGAATCAGGCGTTATTGTTCTCTTGATGTTTTTAGTGTACAGTGTTAGCAAGGGTGTGTATGTGTGTGTGTGTGTGAGCCTGAGCAATATATTGTTTAGATTTGGTAGCTTGTTATTCTTAAAAGCTATTCTCTAAGCTGTAGTTATTGCCATTTAGCCTCCATATGGTAGGATCTAAGAATATGGAACTTATTAGAAATGCTAATTCTTGAGTCCCACCCCAGAACTACTGAATCAGAAATTCTGATTTGCATTTCTCTGATTACTAATAAGGTTAACAACCTTTTAATTTCCTGACTGGATGTTTGTGCTTCCTCTTCTCAGAAATGCCTGACAGAATTTTGCCCAGAGTTTTAAAATTGTATTGTTTATCATTTGCTGATTGATTTTAGGAGTTCTTGATGCATTTTTGACAGGAATTCTTTCAGGTTAAATGCATTGAGAATATTGTCTTCCAGGTAATAGCTTCTGTTTTCAATTTCTTTGTTCTGTCTTATGATGAGCAGGATTTCTAATTTTCATAGAATCACGTGTTTTGCTCTTTTTTTGTGGTTGCCACATTTTGAGTCTTCTTTAAGAATCGTTTTCCTTACCCCAAGGATAGAAACACCTATATATTTTCTACTAAAGGTTTGAAAGTGTTTGCTTTTGACACATAAGTCCTGAGGCCTTTCAGAATTGCTTGTATGTGGTATAAAGTTGGGATCTGTGTTCACTGTATTTTCCAAATGAATAGTCACTTTTTCCTGGCTGCGTTTGTTGAGTAGCTCCTCCTTTCCCCCCAATGTGCTGTGACTCCTCTGTCAAAAGTTGAAGCTTCACAACTGAGTGTGATTGTTTCTGGGCCGTCTATTCTATTACATCAGCCAATGTGTGTATTTTTAGACCATCAACAACTGCCTTAATTACACTGACTTCATAGTAAATGTTTATATCTGGTAATCAAGTTCCCTTTCCAGATGTGTGTCTACTGTTTCTACTGGAATTTTCATTGAGCTTGTTTTGAACTGATGGTCACTGTGGGAGAATTCCCACTTCCAGCGCTATCTCCAGAGACTTCTTTCAGGAACCCAAGCTCTCAGTTCAATCGACCGTCCTTGTTTCAAGCCTTTGCTCATGCTCCTTCTTGCTGAGCCCACCCCACCTCGCAATTTAGAGCATACCCTGCTCTCTCCACTCTCACACTTCAATGCTCAGCTCTGCCTCCTTCCCGAAGCTTTCTCTAACAGCTCAAACCCTCAGGATCCCCCCCCATCCCATTGAAAAGGAACAGTGCCTGTTGAAAGGAAGCTCTGTTAAATGTTAGCCGTTATAATAGTTATCAAAATAGTTTCTCCATTCACTGTGAAATTTTTTAAAGGTAATTTATTTTGAATTTTTTCTTAAACTTTTCCTAAGAATGATTATAATTCTTCAAATTGTCTCATATTTTTCTAAAGCCCTAGCAAAGAGGAGGAACCGGTGACTTTCTAGAGGAATTCCTGGCAGGACACCCCCACCCAGCAGGAGCTTTGCTGCCACTGGCCGATGTCTCATCTGAACTCAGCTGACAGCTTTCTCCAGATTCCCACCTTCATAGATTTGGGATGATTTTGAGGGAGAATCTGGTCCATACATAACGAGTCCTTTTTAAGTGAATTTTCTCTGCGTATGATGTATAAAGTCCCAAATTAAAGAACCTGGAGAAGTTTTATGGATCAGTTTATGGCTGCATGAAAGAGAAGGGGTTTCACCGTGGTCTCGATCTCCTGACCTCGTAATCCGCCCGCCGCGGCCTCCCAAAGTGCTGGGATTACAGGCGTGAGCCACCGTGCCCCGCCCAGCTTTTTTCTTTGCCAGTCACTTAAAGGGGTCCATGCAGAGCTGATTGATAAAGAGTAGATTAACTTGACCTAGCCCAGCCCAGCCAGCGTCCACTCACCAAATATTCTGAACTTGTTGGCACAAGAGAGCTTTTCTCTTCTGAACAAGAAACCCTTATTTGTTATTTTTAAACATTTCAACTCAAATATCATTTACTAATTTTGACATTGTAAGCAAAAATAAATACAATGCTTGCTGCACAGAAGTGTTTGTGAAATGAGGGAACGGATGAATGAGTGAGTGATTGGAAGTGAGGAAGAGCAGAGTTCCCACTGGGGCAGAAAGTGATTTTCCACATTTACATTACAAACCCTCTTAGAAATACTGACTACCTCCTGGGTATTCATAGATAAATGTTTACATGTAGCTCCAGCAGAAGAAAGAAATCCAGGGCACCTGTAGGCCGTCCTTTCCTTTTGACTTGACTGCCCATTTTCTCTGCTTGCTCCTGTGTGCTGGGAAGGTGGGAGGGCCACCAGGATTAGGTTAGATTTGAGGTTAGATGGGCTGAGAGTGGCATAGTCAGAAATGAAAGAACCTTGGGACGGAGCTGGAGAAACATTTGCTGAATAAACGCAATGCGCAGGAAGGAAAGGCCCTCAGTGTCTCCACTGAGTAAACTTCAGCTCATATTTCCTGGCTCCACCCACCACCAAAAAAGGCTCCAAGTGTCACCAGAAAAGTCAGCGTATTTTGATTACTTTACTGAGAAGGGTCTCAATCTTGCTACCCAAGTCTAGTTCTAAAGCTAAGCCTATTTGCTTCTGAGGGTGGCTGTAACAAAGGACAGGAGGGAGGCTTAAACCAGGAGAGATTTCTTCTCTCACTATGTGGAGGACAGAAGCTGGAACCCAGGTTTTAGCAGAGCCGTGCTCCCTCTAAGAGGCAGAGAATCCTTTCTGCCCCTCCCAGCTTCTGGTGGTGGCCATCACTCCTTGGTGGTTCTGAGCTTGCAGCTGATTGCGCCACTCACTGACCCTGTCATTATACCGTGTCCCTCTGTGGGGTCGCGCCAGACCCTGACTGTGTCACCCTGACTCTGTCATACGGTGTCTCCCTGTGGGATTGCACCAGACCCTGACTCTGTTATTATACAGTGTCCCCCTGTGAGTGGCCTGTCCTCATGCGGCGTTTTCCTCTCCAGATAAAAACACCAGTTGCAGGGGATTAGGGCCCTCCCTAGTGACCTCATCCGAATCTAACTACATCTGCAAAGAACTTATTCCCAAGTGAGAGGACATGCACAGATACCCGGGTTTAGGACGTCAACAGGTCTTTTGAGGAACACAGTTCAACCCATGTATCACAATATGTCCCATGTACCAGCCGTTCTACAAAGCAGAAAGACTTGCAGGTAAATACCGTTGTCCAACTCAAGTGCATGGAGACAATGACAGCCAGGGACCAATTCCTCGTTAGGATATGTACTGAGCATGGGCTATAAGGCAGACTGTCCACTCCTCACATGATTCTGTCTCATTTGCGACTGCAGTGCATAAACAGGTGCTCACTAAGTGTTTGCCAAATAAAAATGTACATAAATAAACAAGGTATCAAGCTAACAAGTGAGTAACCAGCGAACAAGGAATAGTTGTGAGCAAATATGGGCTTATTCACAATGGGCCATACTCTGTCAGATCTAAACCTTCACCAGTTATATAACTCACCACTGCTTTTTGTGCCACAAGGAAAAAAAAATTTTGCCAACTAAACCGTTGCACAGTGAATTCTTATCACTGAGAATTGTATATGTATTAATAGAGTTCTTGTCTGGGTGCCATGGTTCATGCCTATAATCCCTTTGGGAGGCTGAGGCAGGAGGATGACTTGAGCCTAGGAATTTGAGATCAGCCTGGGCAACATGGTGAAACCCCGTGTCTACAGAAAATGAAAAATAAAATAAAATAATTAGATAGGCATGGTGGTGCATGCCTGTAGTACCAACTACTTGGGAGGCTGAGTGGGGAGGATCACTGGAGTCCAGGAGGTTGAGGCTGGAGTGAACCAGGATTTTGCCATTGCACTCCAGTCTGGACAGCAGAGCAAGACTATGTCTCAAAAATAAATAAATAAATACATGGTTCTTTTATTTTGTCATGGATACGTACCTTCTATCTCTTGTGCATAAAAATGAAAAGGAAAACATAAGCAGCATGAAGAGCTAAGACGCTTTTGAAACTTTTTTGGATGCAGCGTCTACTGCTCCCAAGTCATGTCCCGGCTCACTTGGCCTCACTCAAACCTTTTCACGCAGTTATCAGCCTCTGAGCCACCAAGAGCCAGTGGGCTCCACTGTTGCCCCTGGACTTTTTCAAGCTGCCAACACCCATTCTGTATATTTGGATACTGGTCCTTTGTAAGCTTAACAGAAGGTGCAAGAAAGGGTTCTTTCCAGAAAGCAACCAAAGTCATCTTATCCTCAAATGGTCTGAGTTACTGGGTAATTGAAAGTCAAAGACTGGGATGTCCAACCATGGCACTAGGCGACAAGTGTAGATGACAAGTCACTGGGCTGTGCATTGAGCTTATTCTGAATTTCACTGTTACAAATATTCTCACACATGAGGGCAAAACTCAATCACAATTTCAGATCAACCACAAATGCAATAGATTACCAGACATATCCTTATACTAGAGATGTTAAAATGTGAGGAAGAAGGGGAAAAAAGTACAACTAGTGTTTGATGAATAACCTGGAATGAACAATGGTGATCATTTGTCAACTGCTTGCTAGCTGTTGTCTTCTGTGAAAGTATCAACAAAGGCCAGACCTCTATTAGGAAATGCAGACATCATCCAGTGTTTGTGAAAGGCAAGTATACAGTTGTCTTTAGTGAGAGGCAGTAACACTTAAAGCAATTTCTGAATGAAATAAGAAATGATAACCATTTGAATGACAGAGCAGAAGCAAGCCATGCTGGATGAATGTTTCAGAGTATTTTTAAAGTCATTAATCAACATGCTTTTTGGGCATGGAATGGTAGTGAGAATGAGATCAAGACTCTGCCTCCAGTCTTATGCGGTGTGGCCTCTTGCAAGCTCCTTTACCTTTCTGGCTGCAGTTTTCTTGTGTGTAATATAAGACTCTCAGGTTTATTCCAGATGCAACATTCTACTTCTGATTTTTCAGAAAAACACCTCATAGCCATTTGCAGTCTGGCCCCTTGCTCAATAGGTCACTTGAAACTCTTTCTTAAAAGTATGCACCGAACACTTTCTACACAGGAGGATCGTTTCTAAATCAATAGCGGCATTCAGGCCCGCTTCTGTGTGGCCTGCTTTGCAATGCAGGGCACACTTTGAGATACTATTAAGGTATTTCAAAGAACCTTAGAGTGCGTCAAGTTCCACCTTCTTTACAGAACTAGAACTTTGCTTCAATACCCAATCCTTTGTTAAATACTCCTCTGAGAACGTGTGTGTGTCTCAGCAAGGCAGCCCGTTCAATCACTCAAATAGCTGGAAAATTCTTTCCTGCCCAGTTGTCGCAAACAATTGGAATAGAACAGGAAGTCCAGACATGGATCCAGTAAGAGAGGACAGTGCCCAGCACACACAGCAAAAGGCTCACACTGAGCACCTACAGACCATTGAAACACACATCGCCTGGCGGAAAACACACAAAGAACATGAACAGATTGTTTGGTAAAAAGAAAATGTCATCGGCTCTCAACCATACAGAGGCATACCCAAGCTGATACAAAATAAGAAAAATACAAAATTAAACTCAATAAAGGCGTATTTTCAACTCTCAAGTAGGCAACGATCAAAAAGCTTAACAACAGCTACTGACCAGGACTAGAGGAAACAGGCGTCCGTATACATTATTGGTGGGAATATAAATTGATAAAGTTTACAGGAAGGGAAATTTGACAATATCTACCAAAATGCAAAAGCACATAACTTGTACCTACAATGCTACTTCTAAAATTATAAATCACAGAAGCAATTCTCAAGCTTTTTGGTTTTGGCACCACTTTATACTCCAGATCTTACTGAGGCCCCAAAGACTTTTGTTTACACGGGTTACCTAGACTGACATTTACAGTATTAAAAAATATAAGTGAGGAACTTAAAAGAGATGTATTATATCATAAAATAATAATAATCCCATTGCAGAACAATATAAAACACATTTTCATTAAAAATGGTTATATTTTCCAAAAATATTAGTGAAAACAAGGCATTGTTTCACATTTTTACAAATTGGCCTGGGAGAAGACAACCAGCTTCCCAGCTCCACTTCTGCACTCGGCCCTAGTGAGGTGTGGTTTTGGTTGCTGTCCCTGGAGGAAATGTGCCTGACTCGGGAATGAAGCTGCAAAAGAAAGCCGCTTGCAGGAGAGGCGCGGGACTCGCTTGGGAAGCTGAGTCTGACAGAGCCACACGCATGTGAAACCACGGTGTCATTCATTCCCTGAGGTGTTGCTTCTTAAGAGCAGAGGACTGGCAACAAGCCAAGGGTCCCTCAAAAGGGGGATGATTAAATAAACTACAGCCCATTTATAAGAATGGAATTCGGCCGGGCGCGGTGGCTCACGCTTGTAATCCCAGCACTTTGGGAGGCCGAGGCGGGCGGATCACGAGGTCAGGAGATCGAGACCACGGTGAAACCCCGTCTCTACTAAAAATCCAAAAAATTAGCCGGGCGTGGTGGCGGGCGCCTGTACTCCCAGCTACTCGGAGAGGCTGAGGCAGGAGAATGGCGTGAACCCGGGAGGCGGAGCTTGCAGTGAGCCGAGATTGCGCCACTGCACTCCAGCCTGGGCGACAGAGCAAGACACCATCTCAAAAAAAAAAAAAAGAATGGAATTCTATGCAACCATTAAAATGAATGATGTAGTGTATTAAGTACCGTTATGTGGAAATGAAAGATTTATCGATAAGCATAAAGTAAAAAATAATCTGCCAAGCCTATTTATATAAATATATAGTATATATAAAATACATCTGGAAGGAAATGCAGTAAAGCATTATTGATAGTTGCTTTCCCAGAAGGGATGGGGGCCTGCACACTAGGGCATCGGCAGGTTCACTTTTCATTTTACATCTTTTGTAGCTTTTGAATTTTCTATCATGTGTATGTTATCAAGCCAAAGTTAATTAATCAATCAATCACTGTAAACACAAATTTATAACCTATTCTGAAGACAAAATGAATTAATGCATGACAAAATGCCTGGCCCATTGTAGATATTCAATAAATGTTAGCTGTTCTAGTTAATAATTTTATTATTAATAATAATCATAGAATAACTCTAGTTTGAGTTATGTTTAGTCTCCAGTCTTCCACTGCTTGGGTCACCCTTTTAAGTGCTACAACCCCTGACCATCTCTCCTGAAAGTAGTTCCAGGTCTGGTCTGAACAGCACAACACAACAGAACAGCCTCAGAAACCAGTTTAGGTTTTATTTTGGGGTGTTAAATATTTCATGTAACCATATTTTGTTAGTCTAGTCATTATTGAAACAGTACCTTTGCCTTCCCCTATGGGTTCGATTAATTTCCCTTAGAGAAACCCTTCCAACACCTGGAGTCTTCACGCCTCCCCGTGTGCTTGGATCAGGAGCACGGAGTGAAGCTCCGATGTTCTCCGTGCTCCCTCATTCTACGTGTGCTCATTTTCCTCTAAGGATTTATTCCCACCTTGGGTTTTAAAATACCTCCCACATATACTTCCTAGATTTGTGCTTACAAACCAAGTCATCAATAAATGTTATTTGTTTGATGTTTAATAATTCACTATTCTATTTCGCTGTCTTAGACTCACAAGATTTTAGACAACACCCATAATTCCTTCTCCACCTTACTCAGTAATCACAGTCTAAATCTAAGATTCAATCTATTTAGGAAAAATACCACACAGAAAAAATTCAAAATTATTTTGTTTCATATTTTAAACAGCTAAAGTAGAAATAAGCATTTGATAAGCACGACTATAAACTGCACTGTGGTGGATCCCACACCTCTCTGATCCGAAACTCTGTCATTCCTGCACCATGTAGAGACACTGGGACACATTTCTCAGCCTTCACCGAGCCCATGTGACCGTGACGTCGAGACACTGGGACACATTTCTCAGCCTTCACCGAGTCTGTATGTATGACCATGACGTCCCCTTCTCTTCAACATCTTGAAATAAGACTAAATATATAAAGTCTTAGAATCCAAAGCCAGCCTATCACTGACTTGCTAGAGCTACCTGCTCTGCTGTGTCCTGGGCCCTCTACGGAGCTTGCTGAGACTTCTGGTCTGTTCTCTGAGGTGCCTTTGTTCCTTCACTCTTCATTCATTCCTCCTCTGTTGAATGCCTGCCACCTAAGCACAGGGGGTACAGGGTTGATGAGGAAGACAGGGCTCAATGGCAAACTCACAAAACATTCCAAATTATATTTCCCTTTGAATGTCCCCTCTCTCAGAGGCAGTTGACCAGAGCACCGCCCACGGCCTTTTTCAATCTTCGCCTTCATTGTGATAACCATAAACTCACACACCTTCCTTTCATGTTATTTTAAATTTAAAACTAAATACTGTTATCAAATCACATAAAAGTAAAAGTCTTTCTAGAATCAAAGTTATCTTGATTTGAAAGATGTGTATGATTGACTTCAAAGATAGAGTCAGTGTGAAGATTGAGTCTACTTGCTTGCCGCAGGTTTCCTATTATTCAACCACAGTTTCCAATGAGAGTCTGCTCATGGGAGGCTCTCACTCTCTCTCTCCTCCCCCACTCCACGGAATGGGGAAAACTAGCCCGGCTGAAGCCCATCAATGCAGCAGGAAGCTGGGGGCTTGCACAGGAAGTCTGGGGTGAGGCAGGCCAGGAAAGGATGTGGGCCCCTCAGGGACATGTGAACACAAAGTGGAGACACTTCTCTCCAGATCCTAGATAGGAAATGGGAGGTGACACTGATCAGAATTCCCAATAACAATCAATTACCAAGCACGAGAGAGCAGTTGGAACTCCATGGAAGCAGTTTGGGTAGCATTGGAAGTGTCTAATTGGTAAATGTCGACAATAAATTTACAAAAACTGCCAATGAGATTTTGAAATTGTAAACCCTGAAAATTGGACATGAGGTCACCTGTTGATTCATTAAAATAATACTCCTTCTTATTATATCAAAACTTGATTTATTTTTAACTTTTGAGAATGTATGTATCACATAAAATAAGATACCATGCAGCCAAAGTTGAGGGGAGACCGAAAGGAATGCTTTGGGGGCACTAGGAACGCCTTCCTAAACGTCAGCACCAACAGCACTCGTCTCTTCCCAGCTTGTGAGCTGCGCTGTCCTAGGCCCTTGCAGGCAGGATGTGCGCCGGCTTCTCCCCGTGCAGAGGCGGCACGCGGGGAGAAGGCTCTACAGGGCTGTGCAGGGGCTGCAGCACAGGCTCTCCTCTGGGTCCGCAACAGCTGTGCAGCCAAGGGCAGGTATTCAGGCGAAGTCCTCAAACAAATCATCAGATCTGACACTGTTGACACAGGAGGTAAAGAAATTGCTTTTTCCCTGGAGCACAAAGTAAAGGCACCGTGAAACAGTCAATTCCGTGGGGAATGACCAGATATTCTCTCCATTGTTGGTGTTTGCTGGTAGGTACACAGTTAATCATGGACAGAATCTTCATGTCCCATGGATTTTCCAGACATGGCCAGTGTCTGCCGTAGGATCCTGAGTCAGAACAGGGCGTGCAGAGGACTGAGGCGAGGTTTGTGGGGCAGATGGTGCGAAGCAGAGATAGGAGGGAAGGGCGATATCAACCCTCCTCCTGGAAGGTGGCGAGTTGTCCTAAAACCCCAGGGTAAAGCTGCGGAGCTCCCTGTGCCATGGATGCTCCTAAATTGGCAGCGTGGCCTTATGTCACCCTCCTTATTTTCAGCTGGGTACTGTTTTTAGCAATGTCCCACTTTTCTGAGCAAGACACCACCTGGCTGGTCGGACACAGACATCCCTAGACTCTGAGTTTTCCTGGGCTTTCAAGATTGAAAAACAGAGTCTATTTAACATCCCCAAGCAGGGTGCCCAGCCAGGGCTGCTGTGGGTGAAGGTATCAGGACCTTCTACCATGGCCCATCTCAGCCTCCAGGGCTGCTGTGGGCAAAGGTGGCAAGGCCTCCCACCATGGCGCCGTCTACAGCCTCTGACTTAGCGGGCTGAGCTGCTTCCCACAGAAAGGCCTGAGCCCTGCAATCTCTGGATGCTGCATCACCCAAGGCGGGGACTCTGCGAGGCACTGCATCTTCCCAGGGGACAAGGGGAGCAACGCCTTTCCCTCTGCAGGGATACAGCAAACCTCAGCCGGCTCACAGCAGTGGCCTGGGCCCAGTGAGGACCAGAACCAAACAGAAGCCTGAGCAGACTTCAGGCCACTGTGGCCGCCCTTGCGGGTGCAGGAGCCTGGAGCTGCAGGGTGTTGGCTTGGTTGGCCCTGGTCCTGGTCCTGAAGAGTCAAGTCCGCTGTGGACGCACATCAGAGCCAGGCAGGCCTGAGGACCCTTGGGAGAGAGGCTATGGGAAGACTGTGGGCTGGGGGATTATGAAAGCCTGAGGCCTGCCCTTCAGCTGGGCCTGCCCTGTGCCCGCCAAGTGCAAGGTGAGTGAAATTCTCAACCTCCAAAGCCGGTCACTGGCCCTCAGGGACAGAGTGCTCACCCCAGCCTGTGCGGTTCCATTTCCCTCCTCCTGTCCTCCTGGGGCAGCCAGCACCTCCTCTCTAGAGCTCTCCGGCACAAGCGCTTGGCATCGGTTGACACTGCAGTGGCTTTCTCAGAGCCATCAGCAGCCAGGGTGAACCATGCATTGCAGCAACTCAGGGGCACCCTCCTCTTGCATGGTGGTCCCTGAGCCTGTGTGGGCCTGGGGCGTTCGCCTAGTTCTGTGTGATTCCTGACATTGCAAGGCTGTGTATTCTTGCTCATAGACGACTTTCTCTTCCCTGGTCTCCATCCTATGACCTCCGACAGACCAGCGGCATCCTTAGGTCAGCGGAGAGTTTGACTCACCATTTTTCATCGTGGTGTCAAGCAGCCCCATCCTCCAGACTTGAACATCTTGGCTGAAGTTGTTATTAAGGTCAGCATGTTCAGTTTCACCGAGGCACAAGGATGGTGCAGGGCAAGTAGCCGTGTCTCCTAGATGGCAAGGTCAAGGAGCATGAGGGCTTCACGCAGAGCTGGAAGCAGGAACAGGAAAGCCATCCGAGATCCACATCCCCCATCACTCCAGCCCCTCCCCCTGCCACAGTGCCCCTGTTTCTGTTATTCACTGCGGGGCCTTCCTCCCCGGCTCTGCCCACAGTGCTCTGGGATTCCTACAACCTAGACGTGCTAGAGGATGTTAGGAGCCCACTCAGCCACTGCACCCCAGCCACGACCTCTCCATCCCCATCAAATTCCTTAAAACACACTCGGAGCCTGCTTGGTCACTGCACCCCAGCCGCAGCCTCTGCATCCCAATTCAAATTCCCTAGAACAGTAGTCGCCAGTCTTTTTGGCATCAGGGACCAGTTTCACCGGAGAAAATTTTTTCATAAACAGTGGGGGTCGGAAGGTGGCTTCAGTTTGATTCAAGCACATTACATTTATTGTGTACTTTATTTCTATTATGACACTGTGATATATAATGAAATAATTATACAACTCACCATAATGTCAAATCAGTGGGAGACCTGAGCTTGTTTCCTGGCAACTAGAGGGTCCTATCTGGGGGTGATGGGGACAGTGACAGATCATCACGCATTAAAGTCTCATAAGGAGCATGCAACCTACATCCCTCACATGCGCGGTTCACAGTAGGGTTTGTGCTGCTATGAGAATCTAATGCTGCTGCCGATCTGACAGGAGGCTGAGCTCAGGCAGTGATGCCAGGGATGGGGAGTGACTGTAAATGCAGATGAAGCTTCACTGGCTCACCAGCTGCTCACCTCCTACTGTGCAGCCTGGCCCCTAACAGGCTGCAGACTGGTACCTGAGACTGGGTGATTTATGTAGAAAAGAGGTTTATTTTTCTTTTTTTTTCTTTTTTTTTTTTTGAGATGGAGTCTCGCTTTGTCGCCCAGGCTGGAGTGCAGTGGCGCAATCTCGGCTCACTGCAAGCTCCGCCTCCCAGGTTCACGCCATTCTCCTGCCTCAGCCTCTCCGAGTAGCTGGGACTACAGGCGCCCGCCACCACGCCCGGCTAATTTTTTGTATTTTTAGTAGAGACGGGGTTTCACCGTGGTCTCGATCTCCTGACCTCGTGATCCGCCCGCCTCGGCCTCCCAAAGTGCTGGGATTACAAGCGTGAGCCACCGCGCCTGACCCACAGCTCCACAGGCTGTTCAGGAAGCACAGTGCTGGTATCTTCTCGGCTTCTGGGCAAGCCTGGGGGAGCTTCTGTTCGTGGTGGAAGAGGAAGCAGGAGCAAGGATGGCATGGTAAGAGCAGGAGCAAGGGGGGTTGTATCGGTCCCTTTTCATGCAGCTGATAGAGACAGACCCAAGACTGCACAATTTACACAAGAAGGAGGCTTAATGAACTTACAGTTCCACATGGCTGGGAGGCCCCACAAACATGGCAGAAAGCGAAAGGCACATCTTACCTGGTGGCAGACAAGAGAGCTTATGCAGGCAAACTCCCCTTTATAAACCCATCAGGTCTCAGGAGACTTATTCACTATCATGAGAACAGCACAGAAAAGACCTGCCCCATGATTCAATTACCTCTCCCTGGGTCTCTCTCACAACTGGTGGGGATTCAAGATGAGATTTGGGTGAGGAAACAGTCAAACCATATCAGTGGGGGAGGTGCCATACACTTTAAACTATCAGGTTTCCTGACAACTCATTAACTACTGGGAGGACAGCACCAAACTATGAGGAATTTGCCCCCCATGACCCAAACACCTCCCATCAGGCCCCACCTCCAATGTTGGAGAGATGACAGTTCAGCATGAGATTTGGCAGGGACAGATACCCAAAGCACTGCAGAATCTGACTGAACCAGACTGTGTTAAGTGAGTCCCTCACACAATCACTCAGAATGAAGTGGCTCCCGGTGCATTGAAAATAAGTCCAAATTCCTTGCAAATCCAAGGGGGAGGTGTGGCAGGTGGCTTCATGGCAGGTAGGGACCCTGGGCCTGCAAGGAATTTGGATTTATCATCAATAATATGGTCTTCTTTCTCTTGTTTCACCCACTGGCTCTTTGTTATGTGGACTGCCTTCCTTTCTTTGCTATTTTTGTATTCTTTCTCCCCTTTTCCCCATTACTGGAAATTTCCACAGCAGAAGAGAGCCCGGCAGTGACTGAGGGGGAAGAACTAGCTGTTAGAGCTCTTCTTAGAAACTGGGTCTGGTTTGGGAGAGAGGGTGATGGCGGGGAAGGCGATGGGTGGGGCGGAGGGGAGGGAGGATGATGAGGGAGATGCTGAATGGGTGAGTTAAGGACCCGCCCCAGGTGGCAGCTGTGCCACGGTAGAGCTGGACTCAGGCACGAGCATCCCACTCTCGTTGTGTGTCCCGTTATGCACCCAGCACTGCTTAGGAGAATTGCTGTCCTTTTATTTTCACTAAGTTGAGGGTTGATCGACAGCTATTTTTGGTTCTGCTAGGAAAGGAAGCTGTGAATGAAAGCAGGAAGGTTCCTGGGATCTGAACACAGCCACTTCTGTCTCCTGCGTCCTGGGCAGGAGCGGAGTTGCGGGACCTCCCGGTGTCCAGCCCTACACTCTACACAGCTGTGGGTGTTTCCGCCCATTTTGGAATGGGCCAGTCCCGACTGTGTCAGTCTTTCAAGACGGGTCCCGGGCTTCGGGCAAGTCAGGTCTCCGCCTTCACCAGTGACCCTGGCCCTGGCCGCTGCTGTCTCTGCACTGGGACTTTCACCTGCTGAGAAGCACGGCTGAGTCAATGCGTCTTTTCTCATCAATGATATTTAGAAGTGTGGGAAAGGCATTTAATGGACTCTGATAGATTTATTTCCTGCACTGCTGACTCTATGTATGAGACCAGTGAAATGGGAGGACTTTGCAGTTTTTTTTTCTGGGAGGTTATTTTGATTGTCTGACAAAAATGTTAAAGGAGAGAGATGGCTTTAGTGTATTCCCTCCCTATCCCACGAGGGCTTGACCCATGAGCAGCCCCACGCCAGGGCTGTCGTCTGCAGGTGACTTACGGCATCAGCGATGCAGGTCCCAACAGCAGGAGCCATCTCACTGCATTCCTGGTGCCCTGAGATGCCTCCAGCCACTCCTCTATTGCAGAAGGCTTTCTCCTGGGAATTTTCTTCTTGAAATGCAGATAGTTTGATTGTTCTTCGGTGAGGCTGGGCCGTTTCATGACAGTTTTCCCTTCACAGTGCTTTGGCTATCCCTGCAGAGTGAGGTTGAGGAGACACAGCCTCAGCCACAGCTCTGGAAGGGCAGAGCCCTTGCTCCACAGACCTGAGGCTGTGAGGACCGCCCAGGAGGGAAGGAGAGGCCCTCACCAGGGAGATGGCTGAGCCGGGAAGGCAGGGGCAATGGCCCATTGCATGGAAAAGGCCACCCCTCTGGGCATGGGCACCACCACCCTCTGGGCCCGGCTCTTTCTACCTGGACCTCTGTGCCAGCGTCACAGGCACGCAGGGAGGGATGCACCTACACAGCAGCCAGCGCCCTCAGAAGGCAATTGTGGAAGGTCCAGATTGCATGTGACTTCAGCCTGCAGCCGACTTCAGAACTCATGTCTGCTGAAGTTGGTTCCACCTCAGCCCCACAGCCTGGGAGGAGAACCCTGCCCAGAGGCAGGGCCCAGGGCTTCTCTCTGCACCAGGAGGCACTGCCCTGCCTGGGACAGCAGAGAACTCAGAGCGCAAGTATTTCCTTCACAGCAGGCTCCAATCCACTGTTCATACTGGCATTTCAAAATCAGTGTTCAGAATCCATGCATTCTTTAAAAAAATCCTAAACCTTTCATATGCAAAATTCATAAACAGGATAGAAACAAAAAATGTACATTTGTAAAAGTAGAAATATGATGTATTCTTTATAACTACCTATGAATAGACATTTCTTAAATGTGCTAAATGCTACACAAAAAAGGACAATAAGTTATTAATGACAAATGAAAATGAAATATTGTTACGTATTTCTCAACAGTATGATCTTAAAAATCACAGCGCATCTACAATGATATTTTTGTAACAGAAGCATATGTTTGGTCAAGTTTTCACATGTGCAGAGAAAGCTCTTCCAATATTCTCAAATCAGGCATTTATTTATCTTCATCTTTTTTTTTTTCTTTTTTGAGACAGAGTCTTGCTCTGTCACCCAGGCTGGAGTGCAGTGGCGCCGTCTCAGCTCACTGCAGCCTCTGCCTCCCAGGTTCAAGCGATTCTCCTGCCTCAGCCTCCCGAGTAGCTGGGATTACAGGCGCCCCCACCCTGCCTGGCTAATTTTGTATTTTTAGTAGAGATGGTGCTTCACCATGTATAGCTAGAGATTCTAATGTAGGATGGTGGTCATGCTGACATTCTACTATTCCAAAAGTATCTGGAACCACGGAAGAATTATTCCTATAACAGAAGCTTTGCTTTGTCCGTTATCCTCATCGCCCTCCTCTTGAAGATTTTGAAGGTATAGAAGCTTGCTTTCTAAAAATATATTTCTTGGTTTGATTTAAACATTTTAAAGCAGTGTTTAACATCATGGTATTCCTTCATGAAACAATCAGTAGTTCAGGATTGGGGTGATATCCCCTATGTATTTAGCACCTAGTCCCACGTGGGCAGTGGCTAGTCAGAACGAAGGCCAGCTTGCTGCCCTGGATACCAAATACCGAGGGTCACTTAAGCACCAAAGGCCTGGCTGAAACCTGCCACCGCAGGTGGTATCACGTGCAGGGGGTATCACGCTGGCAGGATACCCAGCAGTATTGAAATGCTAAAACCGGGGCCAGCTTCCTCAGGATCAAATTTCCTTCACCCTGACAACTGTCAACACTTCATGGCGACCGTTTTCCAGAAGTCTGCCTGTGCCCCTGCGCCTCCCGCGGATTTGCTCTGGGGTCTGAGGAGCCTGCTCCGCTCCCTGCTCCCGCGGCCCTCGGTCCGTGCCTGCATTCTGATTTTCATCACTTCACTCCGCAGCTATGCCTTCGCTGTCCATTTCTTCCTCCCCTCTTCTGTTAAGCTATTATGCCCTGAAGGTCGACAGAGTAGCGAGATTTTTATTTGAATCCTAAGTAGCTGACACAATACCTGGTACGTTGAAAAATGCTCTGAAAATGTTGGTATTATGTTTCCAAAAGTTCCAGGAGATTCCAGGAAGACATTTTTCGGAGATTGTGGAATAATAGGAAAGTGAAAAATGGCATTTCTACCATGTATTAAAATTTATACTTTATTGCTGCTTAAACCACCATAACTAAGATAAGGCATATATAATCCATGATATCCTGCCTCCAGAAATAAAACAAATACTTCCACGGCTTTTGGGGACTGTGGCTGCTTATTCTTACCCTTGCTCATTGCCTTCAGAGAACACTTGAAGATTTATTTCCATAGCTGTGGAGCTTCCAGGTTGTCAAGTAGTTCATGACTTCCAAAAGTTACATTAACGTAACAGTGGCCAAAAATCACGTTTACCTATATGTGTGATTTTTTTAACCTCTGGCATTTTTACTTTAAGCAGATGGAACTATACTTAGCTATAAAATATCAAGTGTCACTTAGACACCAAAATGCTCAACACACACCCCTGGGTGGCAAAAAACCCTTGCCGGAGTGATGCGAGCAGACCCCTCACAGGTGGTGGGGACATTGGCAGCCTCTTCTCTGGGGACATCTGGCAATTCTGATTGTAACCCCTGAGGGTTGATGTGGCAGGGCAGGTGGCTGAAGCCATCCTCTTCTTTCCTGCCCCCACTGGGGGCGAAGGGGAGAACACAGCCGCCAAAGGGGACGAGGCCCTTTGATGTCTGCACCTACCAGGACTACATTTTTCTGGAAGCTGACTCCCAGCTTAAACTGACTTTAGCAAAGAGTAGAATTTCGTATTTTCTTCTCTTTCATCCTCTTTTTTTTTTTTTTGACAGGGTCTCACTCTGTCACCCAGGCTGGTGTCCAGTGGTGCGATCACGGCTCACTGCAGTTTCAACCTCCCAGGCCCCAGCGATCCTCCCACCTTAGCCTTCAGAGCTGGGGCTACAGGTATGCGCCAACACGCCTGGCTAATTCTGTTTATTTTTTGTAGAGATGGGATCTCACTATGTTGCCCTGGTTGGTCTTGAACTTCTGAACTGAAAGATTCCTCCCACCTCAGCCTCCAGGATCATAGGTGTGAGCCACTGTGCCTGGCCAAGAGTGGAATTTATTGTTCCCATAACTGAAGTCTGGATAGATTGGGATCCGACAGCTCTGCTGATGTCTTCAGGACTGGGTTTTATTCTCACACATCTCTGGAGTGTGCTTTGCTGTCTTCTTGAGCAGTTCTCTCTCTGTCAGAAGCTCTGAGATGAGGGACACTGTGGCTTGCCTATGCCTTGTCCAAGTTGTGATGGTTACGGCTGTTTAAGCAGCTGTGGAGCTCTGGCCTCCTAGATCCTCTGCTCCAAACACGGCAGAAGTAGCCCACGCTTTCCTGGCCACTCCTGGACTAGTCCCAGGGCAAACGCCGGTGGTATCTACTCAAGTCACGTGACCATTTCTGAGCCCAGCGCTGTGACCAGGGTAATAGAATATATTCATTGGCCTGGTTTATCCTCCGCTCCCAAACTTCCCAAACCTACCCTGAAGAAAATCAGAATGACTTAATGAAAAGATGGGGAAACTGATAGCTACCAGGCAAGCAAAAGCAGCATGTGTCTGATACCCATGTTGGGAAGCCTTGTTAGCTGGGGTAGGGGTGTTCTGTATGCCCTTCCTCATGGGTCAGTGTTAGCGCTGGTTCCCCTTAGCTTCACATAGTTACTTGCTGTATTATTGTAGGGAAGCATTAGTTTAGATTCATTTTCAAATATGAAGAATCATCTTTTAGACAATGTGATCTGTCCTTGTCTGTTTTTAGTGCTATTCAACATAATGGAATATTTCAAATAAAACCAACTAGAGTAAGTTCATTTCTCTTTCATTTTCCATTTCTCTGTATTCCTTCTTCCGTTTATTTTAATAGAGATTGGGTCTCACTCTTTCTCCCAGGCTGGAGTGCAGAGGTACAATCGTAGCTCACTTCAGCCTCGAAGTGGACTCAAGTGATCCTTCCACCTCAGCCTCCCAAGTAGTTGGGACCACAAGTGTGCACCACCACACTAGCTAATTTCTTTTCTTTTTTTTTTCTTTTCTTTTCTTTTTTTTTCTTTTTGTTTTAAGAGATGGGGTCTCACTCTGTTGCCCAGGCTGGTCTCGGACCCCTGGGCTCAAGTGATCCTCCTGACTCAGCATCCCAAAGCTCTGGGATCACAGGCATGAGCCGCCGTGCCCAGCCCTTCCTTTTTTTGTTTGTTTGTTTGTTTCCTATTTTATCGTCTATTCCATCCTCTTTTATTAATCACCAAGTCTCTGAGTAATGCTGATAATATTAGTAGCCAGATTTGTTTTTTATTGGAACAAGACAGAGAATCAATGGTTGGATGGATGGGTGGATGGATGGATAGACAAACAGATGGTTGGATGAACAGACAGATGGACAGATGGATGGACAGATAGATGGCCAGATGAGTGGATGGATGGATGGATGGATGGATGGATGGATGGATGGATGGACAGGTGGACAGATGGTTGGATGCACAAATGGGCAGATGAATAAACAGATGGATGGATGGACATATGGACAGATAGATGAACAGATAGATGAACAGACAGATGCATGGACAGATGGATGAACAGACAGACAACTGTATGTATGTATGTATGGATGGATGGATGGATATAGATGTTGAGCCATAGATTGAGATAAATGAACCCCTGTTTCAGCAGGTGAGGTGGTGTTTTGGTCCATGAGTTAATGTGCCTAACATGCCTGAATCAGTTATTCAGTCAGCCTGAAGGGTGTGGCTTGTTGCTACCACAGAGAGGGTCACAGTGGAGGGTCTGATTGGCTCATTGTTAGAAAAGGATTCTAATAAGGCCTCCTTCTGAGGCCCCTTCGAACACTTGAAGCCTGTTTTCTGAACCATATTGAGTACTTCCTTTGGTGAGAGAGAAAATTTCTTTTAAGAGCAAAGTATGACTTTATAAGCCTCTATGTATATATATGCTCTTTGCCACTGTGCAAATGTGATGTTTGGCAGCTGAGGCACGCTTCAGGGCAAAGGGTCTTCCATGATTCATTTTTAATGCAGGAATATAAGCTGCACCACAAACTGAATTATAAAAACTTTTACTGCCTTCTTTTCCAACACAGCTTCACCAGGACAGCCTTAATCCCTGAGAGGAAACAGCAAAAGGCTGAGGCAGGAATTTCTAATCCCAACCCTGAGACCAGACTGGAGCTGCTCAGAGAACACCCTCTGTGTCAGAGAATCAGAGACGTTTGCTTGCGATTGTTCTTAGGTGCCAAGCTCAGAGGTGCCAAGCTCACAGGTGCCCTAGTGCACACCGCGTCAAGCCCGAAAGGAGGAAGGCCCTGGTCGGAGGCCTGCCGGTAGACCACGTGTCCCACTCGAGCCAGTTCCAGGAGGGAGGAAGCTCCTAAGAGAAGCTGTTTTTCAGGCACCTTCATATGACTGATTTTTTTCTGATGCTTTTCGTAAATAATAGATCAAAGCCCCTGTTTCTGCCAGAAGCCTCCCACCCCTGTGAATGCTGAAAGAGCAGCTCCACCAACTCCCCTGGGGCTCTGCAATGATCACTCTGCAGGCCTAGTCCCTTTGCAGGAGAGCTGCTTCCTCTCGCATCAGAAAAGCAATAGTGGTGTGTTGGGGAGGCCCCCGCGCAGTGTGCAGCCGGGGGGAGCCATTGGCAAGGGCCACCCTTACCGGGGCCTTCTGAGAGTTGTGTGCATGGCCCTTCTCCCACCTGGGCAAGGAGGTTTGCTGCTCTGGGCTTCCTGTTTCTATTTCTGCTCTCCAAGTTTCAAGTTCTTTATTTTTTCCCAGGACTCTGGGCTTTCCTTGCCTTAAGAGGAAAGAAAGGGCGAGGCTCTTTGAATATTTTCTGCATATTCTACTCCACCCTGGTTTCCAGACTTCCGAAGAAAAAAAGAGCTATTGGAAAGGAGAAGCCCTCTAGCCTTGTTTTCACCAGGCTTGCTTCACTTCCCCTGCAACTTGTTAGTAAATCCTTGTTACAAAGCAAACCATTCAGGGGCGTGTGTTTCCCATAGGAATCGCATTACAATTGCAGTTGGCTCACCTGACTACGCTTTTTCCATAAAAAAATCATAGCCGGGACTAATAATAGGACAATAGAAAAAGTTACAGAAATCATAAATCTTCAGGAGGATTTAAAATAATAGGGCATGGTCCAAGTCCTGTAAAAATAGTTATTTGTGAGCTGTGTGTATTCCTTATAAATCAAGTGCCCAGAATGTAAATCTATTAAATTAGACACTTAACCTAATGAACTGGTGTTACTAGAAAGGGGTCCCAATCTAGACCCCAAGAGAGGGTTCTCGGACCACACAAGAAAGAATTTGGGATGAGTTCATAGAGTAAAGTGAAGGCAAGTTTATTAATAAAGTAAAGGAATAAATGATGGCTGCTCCACGGGCAGAGCAGTGGCATGGGCTGCTCAACTGAGTATACTTAGAGTTACGTCTTGATTTTATGCTAAGCTAGGGGTGGGTTTTTCTTTTCTTTTCTTTTTTTTTTTTTTTGAGATGGAGTCTCATTCTTGTCACCCAGGCTGGGGTACAATGGTGTAGTCTTGCCTCGCTGCAACCTCTGCCTCCTGGGTTCAAGCAATTCTCCTGCCTCAGCCTCTTGAGTAGCTGAGACTGCAGGTGCCCGCCACCACACCTGGCTAATTTTTGTATTTTTAGCAGAGATGGGGTTTCACTTTGTTGGCCAGGCTGGTCTTGAACTCCTGACCTCAGGTGATCCTCCCACCTTGGCCTCCCAAAATGCTGGGATTATAGGCGTGAGCCACTGAGCCCAGCCAAGGGGTGGATTTTTCATGAGTTCTCCAGGGGCAGGGATTTCCCTCAACTGAGGGTTCCTCCCCTTTTCAGACCATATTGGGTAATTCTGGACATTGCGATGATATCTGTAAACTTGATAGTTCTGGTGGGAGTGATGGCACTTTTAGCATGCTAATGCTTTATAATTAGCACACAAGGAGCAGTGTGGATGACTAGAGGTTACTTTCATTGTTGTCTTGGTTTTGGTTGGTTTGGGGCCGATTTCTTTATCGCATCCTGTTTTCTCAGCAGGGTCTTTGTGACCTGTATCTTGTGTTGACCTCCTGTCTTATCCTGTGACTAAGAATGCCTGACCTCCTTCGAATGCAGCCCAGAAGGTCTTAGCCCCATTTCAACCAGCCCCTTTTCAAGATGGAGTCACACCGGTTCAAATGCCTCTGACACTGGCAAGAACAAATTTCAATGAAGCATTGAGTCAATGGCAGTTTTTCATTCCTTGTAACATTCAAGTAGAAAATTTTGGAAGTGGATGCTTTAGTCTACTCTGTTTACTCAAAACATACTTCCTGGGAAGTTAAAACTAATATACTTTTGTCTCAGTAAATTCTCTTGTGGGGCAAATCCACCTGAAATGATTGCCTTGTCCTTTGAGTTCCAATTTTGAAAACTTCTCAAAACATATCATTGCTGTATGGAGATACTTGAATTCCTCAGTGAGGGCCCCATTTTGATCTTTTCTTCGTTCCACTGAGGAAACCTTAAAGACACATAAGCTCAGCGTGGCATTCCAATAACTCACTGACAGCTTCATTTATCACCGAGAGCTCAGCGTGGCTGTGGCTGTCAACTCAAGGATACTTAAAGTCTTAGAAGTCAGTCTCGACTCAAGGATGCAACTTCCTTCCTGTAACTCCAGGTGAGTTCTATTCTTTCAGTGTGAAATATTATTATTCCCGTTTTCCAAATGAGAACAGTGAGGCTCAGAGGAGTTCAATACTCTTCTCCAAGCCACCCAGCTTAAAGCAATGGAGTCACATCTAAACCCAAGCAGATCTAGCCCCAGGATGCACTCACTAACAAGCCTGCACCTGCCTGCATAGCCAGGAATGAACCCGGAAGGTTTTGGGGAAGGAGGACATCAGGAGGGAGAGCCAGGGAGTGCACAGACTGGGGTCTCTTTCCTCCTGGGGCTTCCTTTCCTTTCGAGCTGGCTTTCAGTTTGTCAAGGAGGTACTGCCTTCCAGAGTATGTTGTTGATGAAGAGTTGAACTCTGTAAAATATTGGAAGAAATTTATTCTGAGCCAAATATGAGTGACCATGGCCCGTGACACAGCCCTCAGGAGGTCCTGAGAATATTTGCCCAAGATGGTTGGGCGTAGCTTGGTTTTACACAATTTAGAGAGGTATGAGACATCAATCAAATACATTTAAGAAATACATTGGTTTGGTCCAAAAATGCAGGACAAGTTAAAGAAGGGGCTTCCAGGCTACAGGTGAAATTAAGCATTTTCTGGTTGACAATTGGTTGAGTTTGTCTAAAGACCTGGTATAGAAAGGGAATGTTCTGGTTAAGATAAAGATTGTGGAGACCAAAGTTCTTTTGAAGTCTTACAGTGGCTGCCCTTAGAGACAATAGATGACAAACGTTTCCTATTCAGATCTTAGTTAATCTCTTTAGAATTAGGAGGATCTGGAAGAGAAAGATCTGGCTATGTTAAGAGATTCTTTACACATGAAAATTTTCCCCCACAAAGAACAGCTTTGCAGGGCCATTTCAAAATATGGCAAAGAAACATGTTTTGGGGTAAAATATTTTGATTTTCTTCTTTTTCTCATAATATTATACCAGAGTCAGTTTGGAAGTAAGTTGCAATATATAGGGTTAAATGAAACCCATCTAATGAGAATTTATGATTTGTACGGCACGACTCCTAGACCCCTTAGATAGGAATTTGAGCAAGATAAAAAATCAGAGTTTAGTCCTCAATATTGGGGCATTCATCTGTTAAGTGTTAGGAAGTTTTTGAATGTAAAAAAAAAGTGTGAATTTTAAGGGCTTTCAGAAACAAAATGTTAATGTTTATTGGCTCTGGCCAATGAGCAGAGGATGAAGTGTATGACTGCTTCTACTGCATGTTAATTCTGAAAGGAAATATCTCTCATATTTAGATTTATTGGAAGGTAGTTGCTGAGTATGGTATAGAGACTTATTCCAATTATGAAGATCCCCTAAGGGATGCCAAGGATTGGGAGTTAGCCTGAGAAGGAATCATGCGGTCTAACTGTCTGTTGGGTTCTTTCTGTGCACTGCACAGACAAAATCCATTCACCGAGACCACAGCATTGCAGTAAAGATAGTGTTTAATTGGCCAGGCATGGTGGCTTACACCTGTAATCCCAGCACTTTGGGAGACCGAAGCAGGCAGATCACCTCAGGTCAGGAGTTCCACCAAACTGACCAACAGGGAGAAACCCCGTCTCTGCTAAAAATACAAAAATTAGCCAGGCATGGTGGCGTGCACCTGTAATCCCAGCTACTCGGGAGGTGGAAGTGGGAGAATCGCTTGAACCTGGGAGGCAGAGGTTGCAGTGAGCTAAGATCATGCTAGATCATGCCACTGCACTCCAGCCTGGACGACAGAGCGAGACTCTGTCTCAAAAATAAATAAATAAAATTATTTTCTAAGCTGTTCATTGACTTTAGAATAATAAAATACAGACCCTAACAATAAAAAGTTAAAAGTTTAATTTCAGAGCTATTATACTGTATATAATACAAAGAAAACAAATACATATTGTATAAATGTAAATAAATGATTTAATTAGTTATATAATAGGCTACAAAAACCATGTAACTTTTAAAACACAGAAATTGTATAAGCCCCATTTACTGAGCAGAATGAAATAAAATGTAATCTTATAGAAAATAGTAAGAGGCCGGGCGTGGTGGCTCACACCTGTAATATCAGCACTTTAGGAGGCCAAGGCAGGTGGGTCACCTGGGGTCAGAAGTTCGAGACCAGCCTGGCCAACTTGGGGAAATCCTGTCTCTAGCAAAAATACAAAAATTAGCTGAGCGGTAGTGGCACATGCCTGTAATCCCAGCTACTTGGGAGGCTGAGGCAGGAAAATCTTGAGTCTGGGAGGCAGAGGTTCTGTTGAGCCAAGATTGCACCACTGCACTCCAGTCTGGGTCACAGAGTGAGACTCAAAAAAAATTAAAATTAAAATTAAAAAATTAAAAGCAAGCATGTGATTGACATGAGGCTGGGCATGTAGGACAGCTGGAGTTCCCATCACTCATGTCAGTCTTCCCATAGGCTTGGGGCTAGGGGTTTTCAAGGATAGTTTGTCAGGCAGGGGGCTAGGGAACGGGTGCTGCTGGCTGACTGGGGCTGCCATCACAGGGGTGTGGAAAACGGTCCTTCCAAACTGCTTCTGCCTCTGCATGGGGCCCCAGGACCAGTTGAGTCATGAATCATGAGTCCAAGTGGAGTTGGCACGTGGGCAGAAATGCAAAAGTCTGAAAAGTCATCTCAAAAGGCCAACCTTAGGTTCTACAACAATGGTGTTATTTACAGGAGTCATTGGGGAAGTTACAAACCTCGTGACCTCCAGAACAATGGCTGGTGATCATCGAACTACGCCTGCATCTTAGCAGAGTTCAGGCCCCACTCATAATCCTGCAGACCCATATGAATTTGCCACTGCTAACAGGCTGGCCTGTGTAACTTCCCACCTCTCTCCCAGCCCTGCTCTGTGTTTCATGGACCAGGTCTCTTGGCACCACGTGCTTGTTGAAAATGCAGACTCCGGAACCCACTCCAGGACTCCCGAATCACAGAATTTTCGCAAGCTCCCTAGGTGAGTACGGTGTACACAGAAGTCTGAGAAGCACCGTCCTAAGTTGGGTGGTCTTGCACTGGCATGAGAAACAGAGTCCTGTTTTCTCACAACCACCCCCTGCCAACCCCAGTACAGGAGTCTGCAGCCCCATGGAGGCCCCACGAGCTGTCCTCTCCTCATGGCTATAACCTCTTTTCACAGCTCCTCTTCACCCGCCCATTCCCATCCAGCATGGGAGTGGAGCCAGGCACAGAGGACCTCTGCTGCTTCCTCTCCTGTGCCCTGTAGACGAGCTCCTTGTGCCTGCTTAGGGCCCACACTGTCGTCTTCACTGGGCTTCCTGCCTCGCTCATCCTGAGCATTTTAGTCATCCTCCAGAGGTGACATGATCCTCACCCTGCTCTATTTCTCATCTGCCCATTAGACCTGAGGCAGGCACATTTTCTTCTACTCTTTATACCCTGAGTTCTTTGCTAACTGAGCACACAGGACATGGATGCTGGTTGAGGGAGGAGTGGGATGTCATCACAGACCCCGGACAGGAGGGATATTTCCACCAGGGTGCAGTATTTCACATTGATTCATGGATATGAGTGGGTTGCTTTATAAATTCCTCCATTAGCTCAACTATTTCCAAAGGAAAAAGTGAAAACAGATCTGGAAGATGTTATAACATCGTCTAATAACTGGGGTAGGAAAATGGCATGGAAATTTAGATATTAACATGGATTTGTATTCTTTTCTCCTATAAACTCTAAGACTGCATTTGAGACAATAGGCCATTTCTGTGTTAGGGATTGTAAAACACTACACGGCATCTCACTGGCTTTCATCATGCCTGTACTTAAAACAAAACTATTGGCCAGGCACGGTGGCTCATGCCTGTAATCCCAGCACTTTGGGAAGCTGAGGTGGGTGGATCACTTGAGGTCAGGAGTTCAAGACCAGCCTGGCCAACATGGTGAAACCTCATCTCTACCAAAACTATAAAAATTAGCTGGGCGTGGTGGTGGGCACCTGCAGTCTCAGCTACTCAGGATGCTGAGGCAGGAGAATTGCTTGAACCCAGAAGGTGGAGTTTGCAGTGAGCCCAGATCGTGCCACTGCACTCCAGCCTGGGTGACAAGAGTGAGACTCCATCCCCCCCAACCAAAAAAAGAAAAAAAAAACTATTTATCAAAACTACCTCTGATGAAACTTTTCATGTAATTCAAAACTTGAACATCAGATGTTCCCTGCCTCTTTAAGAAGGAATGGAATCATTGCCAAGAAGATGTAAACATGATCAGAAACAAGCAGAATCTGTCAGGATGCTCAGCAGTAGGTGTGGGGTGCACGAGGGGCACTGTGCCTGTATCTTCACTCCTCACCCAACTTCAGAGTTGACGTCAAACTCCGAAAAAGGGAGCTCCATCTGTGAGACCCACCAAGTCCAACTATCAGCAAAGCCTCAATGTGTGCCACTGCTCCTCCTCCTTGTTCTCAGAACGCCTCACTTCCTAACAGCTCCTCCTCTCGGGCCTCTCTTCCAGCCACAATGGGCTCCTCGCTGGCCATGGGCATGCGGGGGGCTCCAGCTGTGTGGGCTGCTTGTCCCTCAGTGATCTAGAAGTCTGATCTCCTCACTGTTGTGGATTGAATTGTCTCAATAAAGATGGGCTAAAGTCCTGGGCCCCTGCTTGTGAATGAGAGCTTATTTAGAAATAGAGTCTTTGCAGATGTCATCAAATTAAGATGAGGCCATTAGGGTGGGAGCTAACCCAAGAGGACCGGTGTCCCTCAGAAGAGGAGAAGACAGAGACACACAGGGAAGATGCTGCATGGAGACAGGTTGGAGGCTGGAGGAGCAGCTGTGAGCCAGGGAGCACTGGGGCACCAGAAGCTAGAGGAGGCACCTTGAGATGGGATTTCTGGCCTCCAGGGCTGTGAAAGAACAATTTCTGTCGTTTGAAGTCACTTAGCTTGTGCTACTTGGTTACAGTGGCCATGGGAAACAAATTCACTCGCCTATCTCAAGTGCGGTGCAGACATTCCCTTCTCAGTGGGGTCCATTCTAATCACTCTATTGAAAATGGCAACATCCCCCAAACACCTTCTGATCCTCCCTGACCTGCTGACTTTTCCGCTTGGTGCGAGTCCGCTTATGGATGTGCACATCCCGCCTGAGGTTCGGTGCTGTCTCGCTGCTCAGGTGCAGCTCTGCGAGGCGGGGATGTTCGCTTTGTTTGCTGGTGCGTTCTAAGGGCCTAGAACAGGGCCTGTCACATAGGAGGCACCTAGCACATAGTTTTTGGATGAAAAAAAGGATATTTTCCCCCAAGGTATCAGTGTGTAAGTTAAGAGCACATGCCCAACTTAAGTTAATAAGATTCCTGTACAGGAAGATATATTTATACAGGATCATGTTCTCAAATGCATTCATGAACCAGCCGCAGCAAACAGCCTCTTCCCTGAAAAAGCATCGATTGCATTCCTTCTCTTTCCGTTCATGCCGCTCACTATGCTCCAGGCTCCTTCCTCCCCTGCTGCAGTCCTGCTCATCCGCTGTCCTCCTCCTTAGCTCTCCTCCCTGCCCACACGGGTGCTCCTGCCCTCCTTCTCAGTTCTCCCTTCTCCTCCCGCCCCCAGGTGCCGACTCCTCTGCCCCCTGCTGAATGCTCCCTTTTTTCAGCAGCGTCTATTCTTACTCTATCAGCTTTTTACATGACGTCATCACCTTCTGTAGTTTAACTGCCCCTTCTGTGCTGTGGATTCTCAGGTCTGTCCTGTGCACAGGTGCCAAACCTCTGCATTCATCTGCACACGCTGGCTAATGCCTCACAAGCTCCTGACAGCATGATCCAATCGCAGCTCATATTCCTCCATCCCTGTCCTGTGTGCGTGTGGCATGAGTGTGTGAGCATGTGGACATATGCACGTGTGTGTGTGACTAACTGGCCAGTTAATGAAACCAGAGGTTGTGCCCTTGACTCTTCCCTGCCTCTCACCCCAGCTAATGAGCAAGCTGTCAGTTTTACCCCACATTCCCCCGGCAGGTGAGGCTCTGCGAGGTCGAGAGCTGGAAAGGTTGTCCCTCTCGCCATTACAGCAAGGAAAAAGTGAGGAAACTGTAAACTAATGACTTCTCTTCAGAGAACTGAGATTTCAGGCGAACAACTAACTATACCTTGAAAGCTCTTCGTTCTTGTTCATCTGGAGTACTCCTGTGCACTCTTCAGAACCCTGCTGGAAAGTCATCCCCAAACGCCCCAGAGTTAATATTTCATCCTTAGTGCCCCATGCCCCTTACACTTGGCTCTGCAGAGCCTCTTCTGCATATTTCATTTTGCCAAAGGCCTGTTTCCATGGACATCAGCATCAGGCAGGCCTGGTTCCCAGCTTTCTGCTTCGGGGATTCACCCCTCCAAGCTTCAGTTTCCTTAGATGTGAGGTGGGCGAAAAAGTCATGGCCACATGATGTTATTTTGAGGATATCACGAGGCAGTGAAAGTGGGGTGCACGGCACAGGGCCTGGTGCAGAAACAATACCCAGTGCCATGTCTCTCTCCCCAACAGGGTCATGGTTCCCGAGGAGGAGAACTGCAGTTTCAGCATTACCTCCACATTCAGCATGGGGTGCTGAGAACCTTCCAATATGCAAGGCATGTTAGTCAATTAGGGGAGAAAGGTTATCTCTTTAAAGCAAGTTAAGTGAATGTTTGTTTCTTTAAAAAAAAAGCAAACTGCCAAACTATTTTCTGAGTGGCTGTGCCATTCTATGCTTCCACCAGCAATGAAGAGTAATCCAATTTCTCCACATTCCCGCCAACATTTAAAACTAGGGATTCTGATAGCGTTGTAGTGATGTCTCATTATGGTTTTTGGTTTTTTGGTTTTTGCTTTTGGTTTTTGAGACAAGGTCTTGCTCTGTCACCTAGGCTGGAGTGCAGGGGTACAATCTCAGCACGCTCTAGCCTCGACCTCCCGGGCTCAAGTGATCCTACCAACACAGTCTCCTGGGTAGCTGCGACTACAGGTACATGCCATTATGCTGGGCTAATTTTTTTCTTTTATTTACTTTTTTAAAGACAAATTCTCAGTATGTTGCCAAGGCTGGTCTTGAACTCCTGGACTCAAGTGATTCTCCCACCTTGGCCTCCCAAACTGCTGGGATTACAGGCATGGGCGGGCCACTGTGCTCGGCCTTCATTATAGTTTTAATTTGTTCTTTCTTAATATTTAATGATGTTGAATATCCTTTCATATGCTTACTTTCCATTTCTATCTTCTTTAGTGAAATGTTTTACCCATTTTTTAATTGGATTTTTTTGGTTTGTTTTTACTTACTATTGAATTTTTAGCACTCTTTATATATTCTAGATAAAAAGTGTTTGTTGGATATGAGGTTTGCCAGGATTTCCTCCCAGTCTGTAGCTTGTCTTTTCATCCTCTTCACTGGGCCTTTTCCAGAGCAAATTTTTTTAATTTTGATAAAGCCAATTTATCAATTTGTCTTTTTATGAATTGTGCTTTTGGTTTCTAGTGTAAAAAAGCCTAGTCTTAGGTTCTGTAAATTTTATCTTATGTTTTATTCTAAAAGTTTTATAGTTTTACACTTAGCATTTACATCTGTGATCCACTTTCGGTTTTCTTTTGTATGAGGCATAAGGTTTGCGTTGAGGGTCACTGTTTTCCCTATAGCTGTCCACTTGTTCCAGCCCCACTGTTCAAAAGGCCATCATCCATCCATTGAATTGCTTTTGCAACTTTGTCAAAAATCAACTGGTGGCCGAGTGCAGTGGCTTGTGCCTGTAATACCAGAACTTTGGGAGGCCAAGACAAGTGGATTGCTTGAGCTCGGGAGTTTGAGACCAGCCTGACCAACATGATAAAACCCCATCTGTACTAAAAATTCAAAAATTAGCCAGGTGTGGTGGCACACGCCTGTAATCCCAGATTCTTGGGAGGCTGAAGCATGGGATTTGCTTGAACTTGAGAGACAGAGGTAGCAGTGAGCCAAGATCAAGCCATTGCACTCCAGCCTGGGTGACAGAGCAAGACTCTGTCTCAAAAAAAGAAAAAAAAAAAAATCAGCTGGCGTTGGTATGGGTACATTTTTGGGCTGTTTATTACATTACGTTGATCTGTCCCTTCTTACTAACACAAGATTTTGATTGCCATGATAATAAGCTTCAACATCAGGTAGATTCCTGCCATTTCATTTCTTTTTTAAAAAAAATTGTTTTAGCTA
This sequence comes from Hylobates moloch, assembly GCF_009828535.3. Taxonomy (NCBI): domain Eukaryota; kingdom Metazoa; phylum Chordata; class Mammalia; order Primates; family Hylobatidae; genus Hylobates; species Hylobates moloch. The sequence goes on from NW_026652277.1 coordinate 175,227,533, forward strand.
TTCTAAGTTCTTTGTCATTTCCTACAAATTTTACCATAAGCTTGTTCATGCCTATAAAAAAAAACCTTGCTGAAATTTTGCTAGATCACATTGGGAACCAACATCTTTACTATATTGACTCTTTTGATCCATGAATATGGTAAGTCTTTCCATTTATTTAGGTCTGCTTTGACATTCTTCCACCAACATTTCATAATTTCTGCATATAAATACTCTAGATGTTTTGTCAGATTTTGCCTAAGTATACATTTCCTTTGGCGCCATTGCAAATCGTACTATGTTTTTAACTTTTATTTCCACATAGACAAACGTAATTTGTTTTTATATATCAATCTTATGTCTATGACCTTGCTCTCAGAAGTTTTTTGTAGATTTCTTGGGATTTTCTACTTCTAGAATTATTTGGTTTGTAAACAGAGATTGATTTCTTTCTTTCTTTTTCATGTGTATGTCTTTTTTTCTTGCTAAATCGACCTCGCTACGACTCCCAGTGCTACCTTAAATAACACGGTAAGGAAGGCCGTCATTGACTTTTTCCTGGTCTTAAGGCGATGTGCTCAGATCTTCACCTTTAGGCATAGTGTTAGCAGTAGGTTCCATGGAATATTTTATGCACTGTATGAGTTTCTTATTGCTGTGTAACAAATCACCACAAAGGTACAGCGTTAAACAACAAATTTATACTCTGACAGTTCTAGAGATCCAAAATCTGAAATCACGAAGATAGCAGGGCTGCGTCCCTTCCAGAGGCTCTAGGGGAGAATACGCTTCCTTGCTTTTTCCAGCTTCTAGAAGCTCCCCACATGCCTAGGCTCAAGAGCCTTCCTCACAGCACCCCAGCCCCTTGCTTCCACTGTCACATCTGTTTCTTTCATTCATTTGCCCTCCCCAGATAACCCAGATATCCATCTCAAGACCTTTATCAAGACCTTTATCACATGGGCAAAGTCCTTTTACCATGAACTGTAACACAATCATAGGCTCAGGTATTAGGGTGTTGATCTCTTTGGAGGCATTATCTGCCCATCACACACCGTGTTACAATTGTCTGTTTACTTATCCTTTGTTATTTATTCCTCATTATGTTCCCAGCATCTAACCGAGTAGCCAGCACACAGGACGGGCTCAGTAAATAGCTGCTGACCAGCAGGAATGAGCAGCTGAGTCCATATTCCCTCCTTACCAGCCTTGGGAAGGTGTGAGCCTGTTCTGGTGTTCTGCATAGGTACAGTGATTAATTTCTCCTGAGCAGAAGACTGATGACAGCTGCTCTGATGTGTACCAGCAGATTCATGGGGATCGTGGTAAGGAGTATTTGAATTTTGGTTTTAGAAAAGTCAAGGGATGGGTTTTCCACAGGTACAACCGCAAAGCAAATGCTCGTCACCCCAGAACGCTCCCTCCTGACTCATGACGAGACAGACGGGGCAGACAGGGGATAAAGAGCTCCCTCCTCCTGTCCTCTGGACGCCCTTGGCTTCCAAAGCCGTGCTTTATAGATACACGCTTTATGTTGGCCGAAGTCAGCAGTTTGTCTTCTTTACAAAAGAATATTTGTCTTTGCCTCTTCTCTCTTCATTCTTCCTCCTTATCCCTGGCACTTGCCGAGCGGGTGCCAGTGTCTGCCGCCTCTCTCTGAGACCAGCCCTCCTTGGGCGGCTGCCTCCCCTTTCCCCTTCTCAAACAAAGACACAGCAACCAAGAAGACAGCCGGGCGGGTGGAGTGGGAAGAAAGCAAGTTTCGTTGGCTTTTCCAGGATTAACTCAGGGCTGGCTGGGTTGAGTAACTGAGGCCAGGTCATGGGTAGATCTGGCTGAGGGACTTCCGAGGTTTTGTTCCTGGGTGTGTCAGGCAGTGGGAGGATGGTGGCGCCGTCACCAAGCCTTGCAGCAGGAAGGGGAAGCCCCCACAGGGCGGATAATGGGGAATTAAAGTCCCAAGATCCGCCTGGAGGCTTGGGGACCTTGCCTGATGGGAAAACTTTGGTGTAATTTTTTAAAAAACAGAAAACAGGATTTTGTTTTTTCTTGCTCTTTTTTAAATGAAAACGTCAGTATTTTTCATCAGGAGCACAACGGGCATTATCAGCAGGATAGATCATTTGCAGACCCGTGTTTGTGTTGCAGGAAGCTTGGTCTCGCTGGGGCCTGCCCCTTAGGTGCCGGCAGCACCAGACTATTGCAAAAACGGAGGCACCCCAGTAGATGTTACCAAATGTCCCTAAAGGGAGCAGACTGCCCGCCCCTGAAAACCTGAACTGGGTTATTTTAAAAGGCTTTTTGTTCACTGTTTGTAAAAACGTAATGTCCTCTAGAAAGCCTGTTTTTCCGATAAGTCATGAAGAGGGAAGATATTAATTCGCGTATTGATTGACTACAGCATTGAGGTGTCCCTTCTCCCCCGGGGGTCGGCTTGCCTGGGACAGCTCTGGGAGTCCCCGAGTAGTCACCTTTGGATACCACGTTGGCAGAATCCAGGTCAGGGTGGAGGAGCCTCTGATAGGCATTGAGTGGCCTTTAAATGACCCCATGATGCTTCAAGGCCCACAGCTCTAGTGTTTGCTTTTTGAAAAAATGACTCGTCCTACATGTTCTCAGTATAGAATCCACACACACTCCCATGCACACACTCCCATGCACACACACTCCATGCACACACACTCCC
>NW_026652277.1:175230597-175317965 GCF_009828535.3 Hylobates moloch
CACACTGATACATACACACACACGCACACATACACTTATACACACACACACACATATCTGGGTCCACCAGGAAGAGTTGAGAGATTCTTCAAGGGTGCTAAGAAGCTGCTGGGGACCATGGCATTAGCTTGGAACACTTGTCATTTGGACCCAAAGTCACATCCACTGCTGAGCCTGAGGCTGTGGGAACAGTGGACCTGGGTGAGCGGAAGGCAAGGCGGAGTCCAGATCTTTCCCAGGAAAGCATCACCTGGCTTTGGAAATGAAACACAGCCTTTCAGCGGGCTCACCTACAATCAGGCACTCCAGCATTAGCTGCTGAGAGCCAGGCTACCATTTCCTGGATTCTCTTCTGTTTTCCATACCCGGAGCTTTCTTAGTTTTTTCTCTGAGTTTCATGAATTCATCAGTGGCCAGGCATTGTTTTATCAGATGTGCCGAACGCTGACAAGGACACAGTTCGCCCTTTCTATTTGAATTTAAATTCTTTCTCTGGTCTGACTTCTTGAGCCAGCAGGATTTATTTCTGCCCTGGCATCTGGTGAGCCGTCCTCCCGGCGGCTGCTGCCTTCCTGGGTACATTTCAGTCTCCAGGCTCTTCTATCCACAGGGACCCTGGGGACATCTCCAAGGCAAGTCCTAATATAGCTCATTTCATCCCTCTGTCAATGTCCTCCATGCCTTAAATAATTATCATACGAAAACCTTTGAGAGCAGAGCACTTCTGATTCTGATTCTCCCCAGCTAGATAGATTGCCACGCCGTCTGTCTTTGAGCCAGCTCTGGGCCAGGGAGCCAGGCAGGATTTGCAGAGAGGTTCTCAGTCACCCACCCTGCCCCTGAACTCAACAATGAGACCGTCCACCTGGGGCAGCTGCGTTCAGTCTCAGGCCACCTCCCGTCTCCTGCCGCCACTGTCTTGCCATTGTTTATAGTGTGACACTCTCCACAATGAATCTAATCCATAGAAAACAGCACCCAGCTACATACAGAATTTTACAAATAAACCTACAGATGCCCCTACCATGACATGAAGGAAAAATAAAACGAAAATAACTAATGAAAAAAATCCTGTGTTTATGTATTTAGTATGTAAATTCTCAAGCACGATTACCCTAGAGCAAAGGGCTCCAGTCTTACCCGAAACCCCTGAGTGAAGATGTCATTCAGAATTCCTATTTCTAAGGACTTTTTCATGGAAATGGCCTCCTTACATTGCACGTTCGATCAACTCTGTTAGGGCCTGGGGCAGCGTCTTCTAATCAAACACATTAATGGTTCCCAAGCACAACGTGTAATCACACAGAGCAGGATTTCAGAAATTGGTATTAATAGCCTCACACGAGTGCAGCACAGGCTCCCCTTGGGCTGGGCATGCAGCCCCCGGCCCTGGGCCCTGGCCCCAAGCCCCTGACCACCACCTCATGGAAGCACGTGCTCTGATCTGCCGTGTCTGGGAGTGACAAGGCTGGCCCACACAGCAGTGCCACCCGGGTGGAGTAGCACCCGGAGCCCCACCTAAGCTCACATAGGCCCCGTTCCCATTTCTCCTCCGGGTGGCCCCTCTGGCCCTGTAGTCCATGCATGGGGCTGACCAGCTCTGGGACTTGCCCCTGGGGGTTGTCCTGGGGCCAGTGGTCAAGCCCTGTTGCAGGCTGACAGCCTGGCCCAGGATGGCTCCCACTGGTACGCACAGCATGTCCCCACACAATCGTGTGAGCCTGGGCTGCCAGAATGGGGCTGCCGTGCTGGTTGTAGGTGATTCAAATAGTTTAAATAATCAGGGCTCTTCAGAAGAGGCTTTGCCTGGGGCCTTGCACACCCCAGTTGTGTCCTGTTGGTTCAGGTCAGATTTTGCCACTAAATGGATTAAGAAAAGAACTTTGGGTTTTCAAGGCTGTTTAGAATTCTGAGTTACAGGTAAGGAATTATAGATCAATAGACATACGCTTTTATTTCTGTACACCATCTTGTGAGTGTGAGAATTACAAGTGTGAGAGTACAGGGTACCGGCCACCTGAGGACTGCAGGGCCATTGACATCAACGGTGTGATTTCCCAAGAAGGTAAATAATTCCCAGAAAATCCTCAAACAAAACAAAGTTCAATCTTTATACTAGTTACGTTCTTGGAACATTCAGTGTATGCTAAAGCCATGCAAAAAATTCTTCATGTTTACATACAAAAAGGAGTCAGATTCCAGTGCAAATAATTACAAGCCAACTTCTAGCTCCCTAGGGACCCGGTGAGCCATCTGGAAGGCATGAAAGAGATAAGTCAGAGGCAGCTTGATATGATTTGGCTGTGTCCCCACCCAAATCTCATCTTGAATTATAGTTCCCATAATCCCATGTCATGGGGGGAACCTGGTGGGAGGTGATTGAATCATGGGGGTGGTTTTCCCCATGCTGCTGTTCTCGTGAGAGTGAGTGAGTTCTCACGACATCTGGCGGTTTTATAAGGGGCTTTTCCCCCTTCGCTCGGCACTTCTCCTTCCCGCCGTCATGTGAAGAAGGACATGTTTGCTTCCCCTTCTGCCATGATTGTCAGTTTCCTGAGCCCTCCCCAGCTGTGCTGAACTGTGAGTCAATTAAACCTCTTTCCTGTTAAAAATTACCCAGTTTCGGGCTGTCCTTTACAGCAATGTGGAACGGACTAACACACAGCTCTTCTCTATTAGGAGGTGTCCCCACTCTGCAGGACAAGCACTCTGGCCTCCACCCACTAAATGATGAGAATGCACCCCAATCATCTCCGCAGCCCGGCACAGCTGCACAAATTCCCACCCAGGTCCTTATGGTGGTTCTGCCCCTTCCCCTTCCTCACAAGATCCTCTCCACCACAGCTGGGCTGGAGACCAGCAACCAAATACCAGGCACCATTGCACTGGCCCTGTTAGGAGTTAAACTGTGTCTCCGTAAAAAGACATGTTGGAGTCCTAAGGTACCCCAGAAGGTGACTGTGTGTGAAAACCTGGCCTTAATGAGGAAATCAAGTTAAAAACGAGGTCATTCAGGGGGGCCCTAATCTAATACCATCAACGTCCTCATGATAAGGGGGAATTTGGACGCAGAGACGGGTGCAGAGGGAAGGTGACATGAAAGGGGCCAGGGACAAGCCCCAGCCCAGTGGGGAACCTGGAGCAGACCCTGCCTCCAAGCCCCTGAGGGAGCCAGCCCTCCACTCTTGGATTTGGGACCAAGAGAGAGAATTCCTTTTGTTAGACCAGCCTGCGGCTCTCTGTTAAGCATCCTGGGGACAATACTGCAGCCCACCCACCCTCCCCATGGACCCCCCCTCCCAGTGCTCTCCTGGCCCACCCACCCTCCCCATGTACCTCCCCTCCCAGCACTCTCCTGGCCCTCCCACCCCTGGCTGCAGGTGCCGTGTGCGTTCACTGCTCTCTCCAAGGCTCCTGCTGAGGAGACAGGACAGCACCTGGCCTTCCGTCTGTTCCTGGTCCAAGAGAAGAGCTTGCACCCGGCCAGCAGGTCCTGGGCAGGGCACCCCCAGGAACATGCGAACGAGCACCTCACAGAAGCAACAAGTGAGATTCAATGCTAAGGCTCTTTGTTAATAATAATAATAATAATAATAATACTTTAATAGAAAATGTGTAAGTTAAAAAAATAGGTAAACATTTATAAAGATGATTTTATTCCATTATCTGTCACTAAGAAATAATGTGTCATAACTGTGATCCTTGGACGACCGTCTCCTGCACAAAGTATCAGAGTCCCAGCTGCCCACGTTGCATACACATTGACCAGTCAGTCACCAGTCTGCACTTTATCCTTTCCAAGGTCGCTGTGTACTGCCTTCCAATTTCAGCGTGTATCTGGGATATTATTTGTATAATATAGTGAGTCAAATTCTGAGCGTTCTTTGTGCACGTATTTAATCTAAGCTTCAGTCCACATTCCCACTGCACCCGCCCTTTCCTGCAGGCATCTGTCTGTCTGTGTTGAGCCTTCCTGGCACAGGGAAGCGCAGTGCTGTCTTGAGTTGGCTTCCTCCTTCCGGGTTCTGCAAGCCTCAGCTGTCACAGCCATTGCCAAACTGGACCCTGGATTACCTAGGGAGTGGTTATTTCCCACAGCAGAGGAGGAGACCAACTCCAGTCACGACAGGTGACACCGGCCACAGAGGCCTCCAGGTGCCATAGGTGGCAAAAAACCTCACTTCTGAGTGTCACCCATACCTGTAATCATATGTGCTCCCAAAGATATTACCAGACATTCCCTATTTCCTGCTTTTCACCGTATTCCCCCAGCGTGAAGCAAACTCACTCTTCTGCTGATAGGACGGGGGCTGTTTACTGCACACTGACAGGCAATGGGGAGAGGTGCTTCTGATTCTTCAGATTATTTCTGGGAGTTTTCCTCCAGAAACTGCTTACAGACCATCGAATGGAAAGATTGCACCTTGTGCTAAGCATCCCTCCCAAAGATCAGGTTAGCATCACAGACAAGATCGCAAACAGCCTCTCTTAAATCACTGCCAAGCAAGTCAGCAAATATTCTTGAATTTTACTTAGTACTAGTTATGGGCTGGGAAGAAAGGGAGGTATAAAGATGGCCCTGCCCACAAGGGGCTCAGAGGCCCTGAGGAAAGGGCTGGCAATGTCACGGGTGCTACAAGGGTGCCATGTCCCTGCTGGAGGATGCTCTGGCAGCTCATGGCAGTCACAACCACTCGAATTCTCCAATCAGATTCTCTGTGATGGGAAAGCATATAACTTGGAAATAAAAGACTCACATCAACACTTTTATTCAAGGCTGGGATAATAATCTGTTGCTTATTTTAAACGGCTATATCTTGAATCTTGTGCCCAGTGGTGTTGGTGTTGGTAGCCATTATGTCAAAGGCAGACACAGGCATGGCAGACAGAAGCAAAAAGCCCAAGGTTATTTAATAGTCACAGAGCCCTGGTTTTATTTTTGAATTATCCCATGATCTTTTTCCAAAGACTTCTAGCCTCACCCTACAATGCAGGTAATTCTCATTTCAGAGGGCCCCTCCCTCATCACCAGCAACTGAAGGCCACTTGATTTACGAATTCTCTAAGGGTTTATTGAGCACCTAATGAGTATCAGGTAAAACGGTACAATGGTAAGCCTGCAAATACAAATATCGTGAAGCCCACTTTCTGTTTCCAACAAGCCAAGACCCACAGAATTGAAAGACAGTAGTGACCCAGTTGGCACCTGCACCTATGGGCACTGAGCACTGAGAAAGATGCCCACATCAGCCGAAGCAACCCAGGAGGCCTTCCCAGAGGAGAGGAGCTCTGAGCTGAGGTCTGCAATGGAAGGAGATGCTGCCGGCTCACAGGCTCATGGAAGGCATCCCAAGAAGAGGGAGGAGGCCACCCAGCTCACCCCAGAGCCCGCCCAGCTCATCCCTAGAGCCCGGGCTTTCAAGTGGAAACAGAAGTTGGAGAAGAACCAGTTCTCAGAGCTGCAGGGTGGCAAAATAGGAGAAGGGAGTGGGGTGGAGAAACTGAGATACAGGATGCCCCTCCTCAAAGCCCTGCCCCTCCCCAATCTCCAGAGTCACCCACCCTAGCCCTGGGCCCGCACACCCCCCAACCCATGGCAAACCTCAGTCTCACTGCTGAGACTGAGGATGAGGCCAACACCACCTCCCACAGCCTCCACGGCCAGGGCCCTGGTCACCACGGAGCCTGGGGGCCAAAGTACTCAGCTGCTGGACTCCGGCCACAGCCCTCCTGCCCTGGGTGCTGACTCCGGCCCCAGCCCTCCTGCCCCAGCTGGCACTGGTGCTCTCCTCCCAGACGGGGCGGTGCTATCGGGAGATCCAAGACAATACAGAATCCTCTTTTTTAACTCAAAGAACACAAATTTGAGACCTCATACAAGCCAAAAATGTCTCCAGTGATTCCTGTCGGTGGGCAGTGGTAGGTGGAATAAAGCAATGAGAGGAGGGCTGCATTCAGCTGAGCTGGCTGGGTCCCTTTAGCGGCTCATCCTGCCCTCCTTCCGGGCTCCTGCATGCTCATGCCTTGGGCACCACCCATGCTTAGACTTTGAAGAGAGCAGGCGTTGTCCCCTCAAGCTCGGGAGCAACACGAACGAGACCTCCCATGTGGGAACCAACCCATGCATTGAGTCAGATGTGCCGGCTGAGCAGAGCCCACTGTGTTGAGGGAGAGAAGGCCACGTGCACCACAGACATCTGACCCACGGAGGAGAGAATTCGGGAGGAGACCAGCCACGGGGGATTTGATAAGACTGGAACCTCGGAACCGACCTTCTATTGGCCCCATTGGGAGGAAGGAGCTTTCCGCAGTGCCTGTGGCTTGGTCTGAAAGTTGCATCTCACCAAAGCCCCCTGAGCTGCGGTTGTCCGCCAGCACATTTGACCCAGCGCATGTGTTGTTTCCAAATCCACATGACCCTGTAGCCCGCAGGTCCACAGGCTCCTCCTTATTAGCCAACTCCCTCCATCGGATGCAGCTGCAGGGAGCCTTGTGTTGGGAAGAGATCTAGGACAAGGCACCGAGACACATTGGTGATGTTTGCCGTGCACAGGGAAGGCAGCGTGGGAAATTTTGTCAGGCACACGTTTGAAGTGACACTGGGATCTCACAATCAGAAGAACCCAGACTACACAATCAACTCGTCTAGCGTTGACTCAGAAACAGTTACTGCCACACACCGGGGTTCCCAGCACCTTCACACGAGTGCAGCAGGAGGCAGCAGAGAACAGAATCCAGGTGCCCAGATTCTCATCTGCACATCTGCCAGCTGGTGAAGGAGGCCACAGACTGGGAGGGAAGGCAGAAGAGAACGTCTGTGATTTCAAAGAGCCAGTCCCCACCTCTCCAGCAGTCACCAGGCAGTGAGGCCCCGCTCATGTCGACTGACACATACGTGCTTCTTGGGCATATTCTTCTGTGGTCCGTGCAAGGTAGTTTGTTGTGTTCTTTTCTTTAGTCTTTATATCCTTTCAACTGTCTGGAAGTGTCCTACAAATAAGTGCCCCCCTGGGCAGAACTCCCAAATAGTCACCCCTTTTCCCCACTCCCCTCCACCCTGGGCCTGCCCTGACCCAACTCCCACGGTCCTGCTTGAAGCCACTAACAGGCCCAAGAGGATATTTCAAGCAGCCAGGAAACATGTCCACACTGGGAAGCAGCACCGGAGGCTTCATTTGAGTCCATGTTGATGCACGGGCGCCGTATCCCTTTCAGCCTCCCACTGTTTCCTCAGGGATGGTGTTCGTGGAGCTCATCAGAGTCCTCTGCCATCTGGAGCCCGCAGGTGCCACAGGTGTTAAAAAGTGGATTTACAGACTCTGCCATCGTCCAGGGCAAGCGCTGGCCTCCAGCTCCTGCTTTGGCAAGTATTTGGCAAATGTTTTAGAATGTTTAACTCCTTGGTGATGCTTAAAGAACTGGCTGGAGAAACATGTGATTCAAGACGCAGGTGTTCTGAGAGCAGTAGGAACAGCACAGGAGGCAGAGCCAGAGGATGGTTGGCGTCAACCTTGGAGCCCCACTTCCTCCAAGTCTCTTTCCTCACCTACAAAATGAGGAAGGCCAGTCTTATTGGGAAAACTCAAATATCATTAATAAGTACTTCTTCAATTTGTATCACCAAACTGCTCTACAAATAAATATGGGGGCTGTCGGCCCGGACTGCACAGGAGCTGGTTTAATTCCAGCATCACCTGGATTGATCAGTCACATCAATGTGAGTGACAAGCCCACCAGCTTTGCTTCCTGTCCATGAAGATGGGTCTCTTTCATCCCTTTCTTTTATATAACCCACAGGCTTCTTACAATGAGTTACCACCTCATGTTCTGAAAATTACAGCTTCTGAAGGACAACTTCTTAGAAGCAAGATTTGTCACCAAGAAAAGAACGTGTTGTTGATAAAAACTATACTCCCAAGGATTGGTGGCCACCTGCCTGAGCAGTTTCCAAGTTTACCCCAAGGAGGCCCCAGAAGCCTCTCGATAGTTGCGCTAGTTAAGGGTACAGGGGTGCTCTCGTATTCTTTACTTTGAGATGAAGAATTTAAACTCGGACTAAGTGATTGTCAGGTGGGCGTATGTCCTGCTAAGAGAAGAGGTGGGCTAAAAACAATCAGCATCATCCATCTCCTTGTACCATACACCAAGCCGATAAGCACCAATCCCTCCCTGGGGTGGGGGCCGAGCAGGGGATGCGGCACGGCACAGCCTGGACCTCACCGTCTCACCCATCTCCAGCCACTGCCTCCCTCCACCCCTTCTCTCCCAGCTTATCTCTTTCTGAACTCGCATCTCCTGATATCATTTATGTCGCTGCTTTTGGCACTTCTCTTCCAGCCCACTCTGCTCCCTGAGCCACCCTCTACTCTACTGCCTTATTCCTGAATGCAAAGCATAAAAACCCAGGAGCTGCTGCCTCAGGCTGGATGGGAATTCCTTGTGCCATCCTACCGTAGACATATCTTGTTTTGCTCAGGGTTGAATTGGCTATTCTGAGACATTGGTTTGGCCATGTCATAAATCTCCCTTTCCTGAAATATTCTATCGCACGGATATCTTGGGGCCTCAGCACTGAACCAGGTGCTTGGTTTGGTGATGGAGGCAGAGAGATCTAGATGACAGCTCCTGCCTGCAGAAAGTTCACCGTGGGGCAGGGTCTAATCTTAGATGTACAGGGTCTACTGTCAGGAGGAAGCTGATTCCAGGACCTTCCAACCAAGTGGACAGAAGTAATGGCATAGGCAGCCTCTCGTGGAAGAAAACAAACCAGGAAACACTGTGCTGTGTTTGGAGATGTGGAAACAGACAGCTAGGAGACTCCTTTAAAAGTAGTGGACCTCAGTAACAGACAATCAGGAGAATCGCTCATCCCAGCAGCACGAAGATGAGCAGAGGATGATGGGAGCCAGGTGGCGGGAGGGGTGGGGGCTTGGCATGACGAGCAGCAGCATGGCATTTTTGAGGTGACGGTCTAGTAAAGACCCAAAGGAATTGGAGAAGCAGGCGGTGAACACATCTGGAGGAAGCGTGTTTCAGGAAGAGGAAGAGAACAAAGGCCTTTAGAGGGTCAGGGAGTCAGGACTGCTCAGACAGCCAAGGTCACGTCCACTCTTGTCTCATTAAGCAGAGCTGGTCGTACAGCCAAGTTGAAAGTCAACAAGGCAGGGTCCATGCTTCTCTCGTGGAGATGCTGGGGCCAGGACACAAGGCAGGGGTGGGGAACCATAATCTTATGACTCAGAGGAAGTGAACACTTGGGAACAACCCTTCCATCTGCCATTGCAGATGGCTTGGGCTGCTGACTAGACAGGTGGTACAGAAGCAAATGGTTGGAGGTGGAAGCTTAGGAGAAAGGTCGGGCCTGGGTTCTAAATGATCAACTTGTAAATGGTATTTACAGTCATAGACCAGACAAGATCACCCAGAGAGGAAAAAAAAAGGAGAAAAGGCCTTCAGAGAAGATATTGAGAATATTGGAAATCATCATTGAAGTTCTGGAAAAAAAAAAAATAGAAGTGGTTGGGAGGTGAGAAATTAGGTAAAATTAGAGCCACGCTTCTCACACTGCAGTGCATCAGAGCACTGGGAAGGCCATTACCCAGCAGAGGTTCAGTCGCACCCCCAGAGCCTCTGGTTCTGTGGGTCTGGAGTGAGGCCCAGGTGATGCTGACAATGCTGGTGGGTCTGAGGATCTCGGATATGGGGCGAGTCAGACGGTGTTGGCCGACATCAGGGGGTTGGACTGCAGTGGGTCTGGGGTCCTCAGGGACCAGGCATGTGCAGGGAGTTCTGGAGCCCCTTGAGGGAAGGCAGAACTCGGTGTAACACGCAGCCCAGAGAATTTGCTGGGGAGAGGATAAGGGCCACAGGCATGGCTCAGCCCACACTCCCGCCAGCAGGCCTGCCTGCGACGGCAAGCCCATCACAGGGCCCCGCAGATGGTGCAAGAGCCCCTGACTTCACAGGGCCTGAGGTGCACAGATCCATGGATGGCAGGAGGCCTCCTGGGTGCTGCTGACACAGTGGTGCCCACAGGCTGAGATGGGCTCACCTGGAACTCAAACCATCAATACCGGATTCCTTCCACAGTTTGAAATTGGCATGGCCACTTGCAAAAATAACTCGTAAGAATTCACATTAGCATTTGGCATTTCCAGCTTGCTCCCGTCAGCCCCATGAGCTCCTCAAACTAGAAATGTCTGGCCTACATCTCTGCCCTTGCAGTTATCTTTCAGTGCATAGGGGCCTCTGATCTCCTCTCTTTCTCACGTGCTCCTCCACAGCCCAACCCCCACTGCTTCTCTGAACACAAACACCCCTGACATGACACCTGTGAAGCTTCCTCCTGGGGGGACTCCCCGCGGAAAAGGCAGCCTTCTGAGCCCCTTCATCCTCCAGGTTGCCATTGAGCAGGGAAGGGTTTGTACCTCCTGCAGGTGGTGGGGCACACAGGGGCAGTTCCCAGGCGGGGTCAGGAGAGGTGCCCTGAATCCACTCCACTTTCTCTTTCCGACTCTCAGGGCATTTGCCAGGTACTCAGGGCTGGGTCCATTATTCCACAAGGCAGGGATGGGGTCTCATCCATCCTCGCCGCCCCACATCAGGCAGCTGCTGAAGGGAAGCCCAGGAGTCCGAGGGAGCTCTGGGGGTGCAGGCACCAGCTCAGGCTCTCTCTGCCAGGTCCGGAGGCTCCTGCTCGGCCTGGGAGCTGCCTGCAGAGTCTTGATCCTGAGTGTCCTTTCTGGGCACCTGCTATCACCATGGCACAGGCCACGTGGGACCGTCCCAATTGCTTTTCCATCTCCTGGGTTGGTTATGGGGGAGATATGGCTGGTTATGGGGGAGATATGGTTGGTTATGGGGGAGATATGGTTGGTTATGGGGGAAATATGGTTGGGACAAGCACAGCTTTGCATTTATGAGAGCCTGAGACAGCAATGGATCTTCAGAAAGCTCTAGACCAGGCAGGCTGCTGTGGCTGGTGACCCAGCATGGTTAGGGCACAAAACCTGAGATGGGCTGCTGGAGGAGAGCGCCGGGTCTCTGGGCACGCAGGGGCACTCCAGTGTGAGGGCACACCCGCTGACCTCGAGTGTGGGAGCACGGCGGGCCTGTGTTCCCTCCAGACCATGAGTTTCCATATTTTCATTATTTTCCCCTTCATCTTAAGACTCTCGAGATTTGAGCAGCCCCACGTGTCATGACGAACCCTGCTTATGTGCATGGCACCTGCCTTCCTGTGTTCAGCAGGGCACCTCCAAGAATCACGGGGAAAGTGACTCTCTAAACAAGAGGAAAAGAACTCGCCCATGGTGCACTTTGGATCCGGACCGTCCCAGCTTCTGCCTACACATTGGGTTGGCTGGAGGGGCTGCGGCTTCTGGGGACACAGGGACCCAGGCTTCTCCCAGGTCCCCCTGAACCGCTTGGGGAGCCCTTCATTCCGGGTTTGTGTGTCACACACGATTTCCTTGAGACCTCCGCCCCTCTCTCCTCGTAAACTCCTCTCCAACAGAGAAAGGAAGCCCTTGCCCATAAGACAACGGCTCCCCTCTCTCCAGTCAGGAACTGAAGCAGAGGTTTCATCAGCCTGGGAGAAAAACAGCCCCTTTGGTTCTCCGTGTGGCCATCTCTCTTGCTGGGCACGTAACTGGCCGCCAGGGTCCCGCAGAGCCTCCCGGACTTGCTCTCCACACCCCACGCCTGCAGGATGTGAACTGTGGTCCTTAGCATGGTCCTGGGCCAGAGGCGGATGGGGTGGTCCTGCGCTCTTTAAATGAAGGGTAAACAAAGGTGCTTCCTCAAAGTGAATTACTCGGCGTAAACACATACAAGTCTGCTTCCTTTGCTTTTAATCCAAGGATCAAAAAGGTCCCATGAAGTTGAAAGCATTTCTTGCGAGATCTGGCCCAATCTCGAAGTTGGAGGCAACAGTGTGAAAGGTGCATGACTGTGCTTGGTTCCTTACGTCGTTCTCTGCCCGCCCCACCTGCACCCCCGTGACATCAGATCCCACCCTGAGTTGGTGGTCACTTCAGAACTGAGCCTTCTCCTCAGGCTGTGGAGGGTGGGGCCTCTGCCAGGAAGCACTGGAGCCATGTCACCAAAGGCCAGGCCTTACACTCGGCCCTCGGTGACCCTGGAGTTGCACCTGCGTCCTCTGAGAAGCCAGCTTCCTCAACACAGCGGAATGCACACATCTGAAGAAAGCGGTCTCCCCACCTCTTAGCATCCCAAAGAAACAACAGCTGCCAGGGAGCCACACCAAACCAAAGAAACCCTGATGAGATGACTGACCAAGCGTGGGAAGCTCCAACCTCCCCTCCCCGTCCCCTTCCCTCCCACCTCCCCTCCCCGTCCCCTTCCCTCCCCATTCCCTCTATGCCCCTGTCCCCTCTTCTACCCACCCCTCCCTTCCCCTGTCACCTCTCCTCCCCAACCCCTCTTCTCCTCGTCCCCTCTCCTGCCCTGTCCCCTCCCTTTCCCTGTCCCCTCTCCTCCCCATCCCGTCGTCTCCTCCCTGTCCTCTCCCTTCCCTGTCACCTCTTCTCTCCGTCCCCTCCCTTCCCATCCCATCTCCTCCCCATCCCTTCCCTTCCCCTGTCAACTCTCCTCCCCATCCTCTCCTTCCCATCACCTCTCTTACCCTGTCACTTCTCCTCACTGTCATGTCACCTCCCTTCTCGTTGCCTCTCTTCCCCCACCCGTCGCCTCTCTTCCCCGTCACCTCTCCTCCCTGTCACCTCCATCTCCCTGTCACCTCCTTCTCTGTTGCCTCTCCTCCCTTTCACCTCACCTCCCTCATCACCTATCCTTCCTGTCACCTCCCCCCACCCCGTCACCTCCCTCACATACTCATGCACTCCCACCTACTCACTCATCAACTCACCCACAGCCAGGCGCTCACACACCCACCAACTCACCCACAGCCAAGTGCTCACACACCCACCAACTCACCCACAGCCACAGGCACTCCCACACTCACCAACTCACCCACAGCCACAGGCGCTCACGCACCCACCAACTCACCCACAGCCACAGGCGCTCACACACCCACCAACTCACCCACAGCCAGGCACTCACACACCCACCAACTCACCCACAGCCAGGCGCTCACACACCCACCAACTCACCCACAGCCAGGCACTCACACATCACAGCACTCTGCAGACACATCCTGCCGCCCACACATGCACTCACACACACACATGCGCACACACGTCCAGCTGCCGCCCCAAGTCTATCATGGGAACCCACTGATGCCCCGACTCCATTCATGTTCAGAGACGTGTGGGGCTTTTCTGTCCACAGGTGTGACCAGACGTCCTGTACAGTGTGGAGCTGTCCCCCACTTGGAGGTGACTGTCAGTTCCACGCGGAGAGGAGAAGGGCTGCTCTGTGGAGAGGAAGCTGCAGATGGGGGTTCTGGTGCTGGATTGGGAAGAGAGCCTCCGAGCACGTGTGTCTCCGGGAACAGTTCTGGGGAACGGTGCGCTCTCAGCTCCACGCCTCTTCTCAGGTCCCAAGTGAGGTGCGGGGAGGCACAGCCTGGCCCAGTTCTCACCACTGGGTCAGGCCTGGCAGAGGCACAGCCAGCAGGACTGAGGTGCTGGGTTGTGGACAGTGGCCTGCAGGGGCCCTGCCATGGGTCACAGCAGCAACACACCCTTGGCAGCCACAGAAGAAAGTCAGGAGGGAGACGCTGCACACCCCCTCTCTTTCCTGAGCCCAGGCCCCCAACACTCCCACATTGTTTTGAGAGCCGGAAGACCCCTGAGTACGCAGGAGAGCCAGCAGATGAAAAGGCCTTTGAAGAAAGAGTTTGGGTGCAGGAGACTTGGACACGCACAGCGTCCACCCCATCTCACAGGGACACAGGGCCCCCACACTGAGCCTGGCAAAGACGCCCCACACTTTCTGTGGTCTGGTGGTTAGCAAAGGTAGAACGGCTGTCTGAGGGGCCTGTGATTGGAATTTTACAAAATGCGGTGTGAGCAGGTTTCAAGTCCCTGGTTTTCCTCCTCGCTCAGTCCCCCATGAAATTGAGAATGCTTTTGATTTAACCAGCCCCAAATGATCTTTATTCCTTTTTTTTTTTTTTTTTTTGAGATGGAGTCTCGCTCTGTCACCCAGGCTGGAGTGCAGTGGCGCAATCTCAGCTCACTGCAAGCTCCACCTCCCAGGTTCACGCCATTCTCTTGCCTCAGCCTCCCGAGTAGCTGGGACTACAGGCGCCCGCCACCACGCCTGGCTAATTTTTTGTATTTTTAATAGAGACGAGGTTTCACCGTGTTAGCCAGGATGGTCTCGATCTCCTGACCTCGTGATCTGCCCACCTCGGCCTCCCAAAGTGCTGGGATTACAGGCGTGAGCCACCGCGCCTGGCCCCCTTTATTTCTTTAACACCACAGTAATTGTAGCAAAAGTGCATCTGTATCTCTTTTGGGAAGCCTTTGGTTTGTGACGTGATAGAATCACTTGAAGCAAAATACTGCAGGGAAGAGAAAGCGCTCACAAACAAAGGTTCCCGCCCAGGCAGCACTTTGTCCTCCTGGCAGAGGCATCCTCTATGGGAGGTCCTGCTTCCCACCAGGGTCCCTCCCCTCCTCGGCTCTGTAGTTCCTGGCAAAGGAGGTCCTGGGAAGGTGAGAGCATCTGCATTTATGATTCCTAGCGGGCCAAACAGCAGCGGCAATGGAGCGGCGGCCGTGCGGCCCTGGGATGAGCCACAGCTGAGCGCGGCCCAGGGCGTTTAACAGCCCAAGGCTCGCTAATCCCCAGGGAAACACTCGCACTTCCTGGTGTTACCGTGTGCTTACTGGGCATGAAAGCCTTTTTTTAATGCCTATTTTTAATGATTAATTATATATCACATAATATATTCACAAATATGAATTTGAAAGAAATTATCAGACGACATGCTACACTTTTTTGGTGGGGAAAATACAATCAGTATAACAACATGCACCACAATATATTTCGGTATAGATTTAAAAAAAAATTGTACGGAGGCATGTTTTGCATATCATATAATTTGCCCGATTCACTTATTATTTATTTTGTTTGTTTGTTTTTGTTTTTGAGATGGAGTTTCGCTCTTGTTGCCCAGGCTGGAGCGCAATGGTGCAGTCTTGGCTCACTGCAACCTCCGCCTCCCAGGTACAAGCGACTCTCCTGCCTCCTGTAGATCCCCCTGTAGCTGGGATTACAGGCACCTGCCGCCACGCCTGGCTAATTTTTTTGTATTTTTAGTAGAGATGGGGATTCACCACATTGGCCAGGCTGGTCTTGAACCCTTGACCTCAGGTGATCTGCCTGCCTTAGCCTCCCAAAGTGCTGGGATTACAGGCGTGAGCCACCGCGCCCGGCCCCCAATTCAGTTATTTTTTAAACAATTTACCAAGTTGTGCGACTACCACCATGCATGGATTTTAGCACCTCTGATCCCTCCAGTAAGACCCCTCATGCCTATTGCTAGGGAATCCCCGTCCTTGGCAACTGCTGATCTGTCATTTCTGGATTGGTGCCCTTTTCGGTGGTTGCCTGTGAATGGAACCATACGTCATGTGGTCTGGCTTCTTTCATTTAGTACAATTTTTTGAAGTTTTTCTTTTTATGTCATTACATGTATTAGTACTTTATCTAAATCCCAAAGTGCTGGGATTAAAGGCATGAGCCACCATGCCTGGCCAGGTATGTGTTTATAGCAGTGTGAGAACTGACTAATACAGTCATTATTCAAAGATGTGACACATTGCAAAAAGCGTGGCTTGTACAGAGCTGTTGTCACTTTTGTTCACAGCAGCCGTATTCTCACATCTGGTTGTGCTGCTGCTGTTCCTTCCCACCCGTCCAGAGTAACAACAACAAAAAAGAGCCTCCTCTTCCCTTTCAGACTAAACCATCATTCAGGAGTTAGAGAGTGATGATTGGCTGGGATCTGAGAAATTTACACAGATATATATTCATCCGCAGAATCCAATGTGACCAGGAACATGCAGAATCGCCCACACGGCACTGGTGGGTCATTGCTGGGAGGCAGGGAGAGGGGGTGGGAGAGATAGCTGGCCCAACAACTGAAAGAAATGAAATGGGAAGATTTCCGGGAAGCTTGTCTAGGCCAGAGCACACACGTAGGTCCAAGTTTGAGAACTGGCAGGAATCGCAATTCCACTTTGTGCAGTAATAATTCACATCAAGTCACTTCACTATGTGCCAGGCACCATTTGAGGGTGTGGGGTGCGTTTACTCATTGAGTCTTCACCGTGGCCTTGTAGTAGGTACCATCACATTCCTGTTCACAGACAGGTAGACTTGGGCACAGGGGCTGAGTGCCCCATTGAAAGGGCACGCTAGCAAATGGCACATTTGAAGTTTGAGTTAAGATGTCCAGGCACTTATCCACCAGCGACCCTAAGGTCTTTCTGCCTGTCCCAAGACGGAATGCAAAACTAGGCAATTCAAAGGCTATCACGACAACGGTGAGTCTTGAATAAACATGACTCCTGGCCTTCATCCCTCCTTTTATGGTTTGTGCCCCCTGAACTCTGACTGTCCCAGCTGGCACATCGGGTGGGCCTAGGCCACAGTTTTGAGTGGGGAAAGATGGTGCAGAGAGGCAGCTTCTCCTCATTACACGGGGCCTCCTTTCTTACTTTATAAAGAGCCCATGCCATGTCATAATTGCCTAACATCAAATTCTGATTTGGTAAATTCTGCTGCTCCACAGGGTGTGGTCTAGCCCCACAATGCTGGCAAAGCATCGCATTACCTCCAAATGCTACTGCGCCGTATTTATCTCTGCACCACTGAACCCACGCATGGCTCTGCTGAGACAGGACAGGCCCTGGCCACAGCAATCGCTCAGGATGCAGCCATTTTTATCAAAACAACTGTTGATGGCCTGAGATTTGACAATAGATGTCCTAAGTTCAAACCTCAGCTCTGACACTTCCTCACTTGGTGACCCAGCAGAGAAGTTCCTTTTACTCTCCCAGCCTGGGGTTTCATCATTTGTAAAATAGGGGCAGTCATGAAACCTGCTATGTAGATTCATGACAAGGAGGACTAAATCAGTCAGAACACTTGGCCCGATGCCTGATGTATAGATGTTAGCAATGACAGCACCGCATTGAATCTTGGCAGCCGTCATTTACATAACACACCATTATTTGGGTGCTAAGGAAAGAAAATGCTGGAAATGAAACGACACTCCGTCAACTATAAGACATATCCCGATTTTGGAGCTAGTGGAATGTGAGAAAAGTGTGCATGTTGAGATGGGTGAGACAGTACTGGGGTTTTTGGGGTGAATCACTCTGCCAGGACCTGGGGGCAGCGGACGACGGTGCCTGGCTGAACAGCATCTTTGAACATAATCAGAGGGTGAGGCCGGACATAAGATACTAGGATAGGCAACAGAAACTAGCCCTTTGGTTTGAAGGACGGTAGCACTGCCTCCTGCGTCATCTGATTTCTTTGTCCTTATTTATCTTTTGCTCCAGATTCCCCCAATTATTTATTTTCCTCTTAGTATAGCTGATGTATTTTTGTAAGCCTCTTTAAATATTTCCTAGGACAATGTGGCGAGGTAATACATAAGCAAAACAAAATAACATATATCACAATGCTTTCTTCTAAGGTTGAAAAATGTCTCCCTGTATTCCTTCCATTTCTATTTTTAAGAGCAGGGGTGGGAGGGAGAGGAAAGGAAAGAGGACGCGACAGGGCCGTGCTTCATTGTACTTCAGTAAAACAGCAGAATGGCCTGTTATTCAGCTATTCTGCATAAAATTATTAAGAGTATGCAGAGACAGGGAGCAGGAAATGCTTTGCATGTTTCAATTATTTATTGCTCTGTAACTAACCACCCCAAAGCTCAGCGGTGAAGCAACAATGGATCATTTCCCACCACTCTGGTTGGCTGGACAGCTTCCACTATCTCACCTGGCTCTTCAATGTGACTGGGGTTTGGTGGGGGATGGGGCTGGGGGACTTGGGGGCTGGGAGCTGGCAGGGCTGGGGGAATGGGGGCCTGGGGGAGATGGGGGGCTGGTGGGGCTGGGGCGCTAGCAGGGTTGGGGTCTCAGGGGCCTGGGAGCTGACAGGGCTGGGGACTGGCAGGGCTTGGGGACTGGGGGGCTGGGGGAGCTGGGGGCTGGCAGGGCTGGGGGCCTGGGGGGGCGGGGGGAGGGGGGGGGGGGGGCTGGGAGCTGGCAGGGCTGGGAGACTGGGGGCCTGGGGGCTAGCAGACAAGGCTGCTGCTCTGTCCCAAGTCCTTTCTTTTCAGGCTTCTTTACAGCACAGGAGACTCAGGGTTCCAAGAGAGTAAGAACAAAGCTCAAAGCTCTGCAACCCCAGCTCCAAGACACACATGACATCTTTTTGCTACATTCTACGATGGAAGAAACCCCAAGGCGAAGCGAGCCCGCCTGTCAGTCGAGGGGTAGCAAAGCACTGGGGTCAAGGGTCATGTTTGTCATCCACCACGTGAGACAATGTGAGGGTGGTGAGCTAGAATTAGGTGAAAGTTAAAAAAATTAAAATAGGTTGTCTAATACGGATTTTCTCCTCTTCACATTTCCTTCAATATATACAGGTTGAGCATTTCAAATCCAAAATGCCATAATTTGAAACCTGTGAGTGCCAACATGAAGCTCAAAGGAAATGCTCATTGGAGCATTTCTGATTTCAGATTTACGGATTAGGGATACTCAGCTGCTAAGTATAATGCAAAATTCCAAAGTCCAGAAAAATCTAAACTCCAGAATGCTTCCAGTCCCAAGCATTTTGGGTAAGGGATATTCAACTTGTACTGATAAATCATTTTTATTGAAAAAAAAAAAAGATTTCCCAAGATATAGCTGATGTGAACACCATGCCCTGGCAGCTGGGCTGCCTCTAAGCAGTGGAGCTACTCTCGGGCTCTGTGCTGTTGAGAAGATGGCAGAGAGGGGGCACAGAGTGGGAGAAGGGGAAAGAGCTGCATGACCTGGGGTATCTGTGGACTCAGGAAGGAGGAGTGATCCACCTGTCCACCAGTAACCAACATGATGTTCATGATGGAACAGTTTCACACTCCATTAACATAGAATGCTTTTTAAAGAACCTCAGTCATCTAATAGTAAGAAGACCCAGTCAGGCAGTGTTTGCAGGGCCCCAGGAGACCCAGGCACTGAAGGGGTCAAAACGCTTTCATCATGTGGCTGGAGGGAGTTATCTTCAGAAAATGATGAGTCAAATATGGGCCATTTGAACTCTCTCAGAAGGGATTCTCTTTTTCTACCTCCTACATGAAGCCACTTAATATGTATAAATACCCCCAAAAGGCCCAACCTTAGAGTTATGTTTAGAAATTCTGACAAATTAGGATTGATAAAAACAAGGGATCCAAGGAAAAGAGGACTATAGTCAGAACACCAAAGTCTCAAGCAAATGACAGACATTATATGCAAGATACATGCTATATAGAGTGGAAAGCATAAAAACAGACTTGTTAAAGGTGGTCTCTTTCCTTAAATAACTAGTTAGAAAGAAAAATGTATGCTACTAGAAGATTATAAATAAAAATGGCAACATATTGTCCTAACTCAAGACCTTGTACAGATGCTGATGCAGCATCATCATCACCATCATCACTGCCACCATCACCATCATCGTTGTCACCACCACCATCACTATCATCACCATCACTGTCATTATCACTTCATCACCATCCTTATCACCACCATCATCATCACCATCATCACCACCATTGTCATCATCACTGTCATCATCATCGCCATTACCATTATCATTATCCTCAACATTATTATCACCATCATCACTGTCACCACCACCATCACTATCATCACCATCACTGGCATTATCACCTCATCACCATCATTATCACCACCATCATCATCACCATCATTATCGCCACCATCATCATCATGACCATCATCACTGTCATCATCATCATCATCTCCATTACCATTATCATTTTCACCATCACTATCATCACAATCATCATCACCATCACCATCATCACTGTCATCATCATCATCACTATCACTGTCATTATCACCTCATCACCATCATTATCACCATCATCATCATCACCATCATCACCACCATCATCATCATCATCACCATCATTATCACCACCATCATCATCATGACCATCATCACTGTCATCATCATCATCTCCATTACCATTACCAGTATCACCATCACTATCATCACCATCACCACCATCACCATCAACACCACCACCATCACAGTCATCACCATCATCATCGGCGTCAGGAGCACCCCACATTCAAGTAAGCCTCCAGGGTGTCAGGCACTGTGCCAAGTGCTTTCACACACTGTTTCATATGGGCTTCACAAAACTCTTATAGCTTTAACCTGACCTTTTATAGATAAAGTCATATTGATTCAGGAACTAACTGGACCAGGATCACCAGCTGGCCAATGTAGTTATGGGACATGAGCCAGGGGTGACTGATTCCAACGTCTGTATTCCTAACCACTGTGCTTCCCTGCTCTACAGCAGGCAGTGCCAAAATTGCTCACAGTTGGCAAAAATGAAAGTGATAGAAAAAACTTATCCTCTAAATATGTTGTACAGTGTACATCTGTGCTGTCTTTTATTCTGCCAATGGTTTAGTTTTTGAAAAACAACCCATTTCATCTAAGCAACTTATTTTTAAAAATAAACCATCACCTATTCGGATTTAATAAGTGGCATACACAAAGTTGAAACTAAAGTCAATGGAAATCAGTTCGTAAAATCTTTGGGAAAAATTGAAGCAATCAGTAGTGACAAGGCTGGAACTGAAGCTACATTTGACTGGGTTGCCCTCACAATCCCATGCTGCATAAATCATCCTTGTTTTCTGCCACCCTGAGTTTATCAGGGACGTTCTTGCCCTGTAATTCACCCTAAACCATCAGGCTTTACTTTCAAAAAAGTAATTAAGCACTGCCCAGATAAAAGAGATAAAGATTTAGAATGCATTATACAAGGAGATTAGAATGTAGACACAGAAATCTCAATTAACCTTCTAATCTGTAGGTCAGAAGGAGGGGTCTCTGAGTTACAAGGAGAATACAATGCCAATTTCCTACAGACCCCATTGAGCTGGTGACAAAATTCAGGTCACAGCTATTAGTTATAATAACAGGAAGAAAACAAAAGATTGTGCAGTTTATTTCTGAAAAGAGTAGTGCCTAGACAAAGCCAACCCCAAATGCTGAGCATGAGGCGGGGTGGGAGACAGCCTTTCCAGCCAGCTGCAAAGTAACCTTTG
The DNA here is from genome assembly GCF_009828535.3 of Hylobates moloch. NCBI lineage: Eukaryota > Metazoa > Chordata > Mammalia > Primates > Hylobatidae > Hylobates > Hylobates moloch. Next base: position 175,251,891 of record NW_026652277.1, read on the forward strand.
AGTTCCCTAAAAATCACTTTCTAGAGGAAAAGAGGCATTGGCATGAGCACATGTGATAAGCAAGGGGAACTTCTCAAGCCCAAAGCACAGTGTGGCGGTGGAAGTTCAGGTTCATGTCAAGGCGCGTCCTGCACAGCTACTGAAGACTGGCCGACCTAGGCACAATGCCGCAGGACCTCTGTCTCCCAGCCTCCGTTTTCCGTGTGCTGAGCGGTCAGGATCCTTTGAAGAACTGTTTGGTTGGTAGCTTGGGGAGGTTATTGTTTAGTTATCACAATCACTCATTCAAGGTCTTGGGCATTCTTGAGATGTGCTCTAATGTCCTTACAGATCCCCACGGTGCCTTCCAAAGGTCAGCTGGGAGAGGGACGCAGGCTGCCCGTCTTGGAGGTGAGGTGCTCAGAAGTGCTCAGCAACAGGCAGCCTGCGTTTGCCCCTAGTTCCTCCCATGGCCTCATCCCAGAGGACGGGGCGAGTCTTTTCTTCTCGTGGGACCCTGACCTGAGCTTTCTCTGACTCCCTCCCACTCTCCAGTAATTTACCAGCTCATCCCTGTCTCAGCCAGATCTTCAGAAAGTGGAGCCTGCATTCACTAGTGTGTTCTTGAGCTTGGGTGAAACCATGTACGAAGGTATTGGTTGAATAGTGTCCCCCAGATTTCACCTTATTTGAAAGGTGTTGTTACGGACGTAGTCAGTTAACATGGGGTCACACTGGAGTTGGGTGGGTCCTAGGCCCGTGCACCTGGTGTCCTTGTGAGAGGGAGGAAGAGCATGAACACACGTGAAGGCAGCGGGAAAACGAAGGCAGAGACTGGATGGGGTGCAGCCACAGCCAGGAGCACCAAGGGTAGATGCCACCACCATAAACCAGGAGACACATGGAATAGGTTCTCCTTCAGAGGCCCCAAAAGGAACCCACCCTGACCCCACCTTGACTTCAGCCTTCTGGTCTCCAGACCTGTGAGAGAATGCATTTCTGTTGTTTACGGCACAGCAGTGCAGCAGCCCCGGGAATCCATCACACAACTGAAAGCCAAGCATGAGAGTTTGCCCTGGCATGAGTCAACCTCAATCAGCCCAGAGTCCCCAGCTGCTTCACATGGAATCTGGTGAGCCTGGCCCTCGCCGGCGGGTGACAGCCGGACTCAGAGACGTGACTGGGCCCTTGCAGTCCTCTGGGCAAGTCCCCTTGCCCACACACCATGCCCAGTGCTGCTTGAGAAAGCCCCACTGTCCCTGCAGCTCATTCTTGAACCTCTTCCCCTTGTAGGCAAGTATTTTTCACCTACATGTCCCTAGTTGCCTTCTTCTAACTTCCTGTCCAAAGCCATCAACTCCCTGGCAATGAGCCTCTCAAGCATTTAAAAATCTCCTTTCAGGGGCCCCCATCTACTTGTAGTATTTATAGCACAGCATCTGGCCATGGTAGATGTTTTATTAGTTGAATAAATAAATGAGTGGATAAATAAGCAAACGAGAAATAAAACACAGTCATCCCTTAGTATGCACAGGAGATTGCTTCCAGGACCTCCGCAATTACCACAACCTGCAGATGCTCAAGATGACGTTGTGTGTGTGGATGATCCACTCACAGCCTCCCACAGACTTTACATCATCCCTAGACGATCTTGTAACACCCAATGCAGTGTAAACGCTGTGTAAATAGTTGCTATGCTGCCTTTTTATTTGTATTATTTTTTATTGTTGCATTGTTATGTTTTCTGAATATTTTGGATCCAAGGTTGGTTGTGGATCCTGCAGGTTTGGAGGCCCAACTGTATTACTCATCTATTTATAAAATAGGTTAAAGTTTCAATATGCACATGTCATCAGCAGGGGCCTCTTCCCAATCACCTTCCTTTCCTCTGTCTCCCATCCACCCACCAACACTACCCATGTTCTGTCGAAGGGGATCCAACCCAACTATTTACTGAAGCCAAAGCAGAGGGTAGAGTGGCCAGGAAGGCTCAGCCTTCAGAGGAAGGGGAGTTCCGTGAAAGGAGAACTCAGAGTGCAGAATTGTTCAAGGGACACCCCCATTTCTTTTTTTTTTATTTTTAGTTGACACATAATAATTGTACATATTTACGAGTTATTTACTTATTTTAGTTAGTTAGTTGTTTTGAGACACAGTCTCGCCCTGTCGCCAGGCTGGAGTGCAGTGGCGCAATCTCGGCTCACTGCAACCTCTGCCTCCTGGGTTCAAGTGATTCTCCTGCCTCAGCCTCCCCAGTAGCTGGGATTACAGGTGCCCGCCACCACGCCCGGCTAATTTTTGTATTTTTAGTAGAGACGGGGTTTCGCCATATTGGCCAGGCTGGTTTCGAACTCCTGACCTCAGATGATCCACCTGCCTCAGCCTCCTAAAGTGCTGGGATTGCAGGCACGTGGCACCGCACCCGGCCATATTTGATACATGTATACAATGTACAATGATCAAATCAGGGAAATTAGCATATCAATTACCTCAAACATTTATAATTTCTTTGTGTTTGGAACATTCAAAAACCTCGACTCTAGCTTTTGAACATGTATAATAAATCACTGTTAACTATATTTGGCCTACAATGCTGTAAAACACTGGAACCTGTTTCTCTAGCTGTCATGATCTGGCTGTAATTTTGTATCTATTAGCTAACCTCACCCTATCCATCCCCCTTTCCCAGCCTCCAATATTCACGGTTCTACTCTCTGTTTCTAGGCGCTCACGTGTGTGAATGAGAACATGCAGTACTGATCTTTCTGTGCCTCAGTTACTTCACTAACCTAACGTCCCCCAGGAGCGCCTGTGTTGCTGTGAAGGACAGGACCTCATTCCTGTTTACGACCGAAATGGACTCCGTTGTGTATATGGACCCTGTGTTCTTTATCCATGCACCCATTACAGTTTCTTATTCTGCACTTATAAGGGATTGTACACTGTCATAGCTCTGTCCGAAAGAGCAAGCATCGTTGCATTCGGTGAATTTTTAAAATTTTCTGTCAAGCTGTATGCTATGCAGGAACACTCCTTAGGCCACAGGAGCACAGGGAGCTTCACTGCTGTCTTGCTGATCAGCCCGTCGTCATCAATACTGAATTCAGGTGCACACTGTTCTTCCTTAGTATCTGTGCTCTTTCCCAGAATAGACTCCAAAATGACCATAACAGTCACAATTCTCCCCAGGAATGTTGCATCTGTATCTTCAACATTTACCCAAGTGCCTGTCGTGTGCTAGATGCGGGAAGAAATGTAAAGGTAAGGATTTTTTCCCCTTTAAAATGTGTTTAGAGTCCACTTTGAGGGGTGTTTACAACCCAAAGATGAAGACACACACACCATCCACAATTATACAAGAGGAACTCTGGAAGGGCAGGGGTTCTGCAGAAGCATGGGGGGTATTCTGAGGAGGAACATGGAGCACTGGCAGGTTATTTGACCACACCACACAGAATAACAGCACAAACTCACACTTCCTGAGAAGCAGTCAAATGCCCCCTTAATCTAAATCTCTCCCCTAGGAATGGGTCATAGTGACTGAAATACCCTCATGAGCCTTGTTCCTTAAAGGCCATAATGATGCATGTGTGATAGCACACTAAAGGCAATGTGATTCCCATTACCAACAGGCCACTCACACCAGTGAGCTTGTCCAAGCACTTTCATGCAGACCCGCTGGGCTCTGGGGCCTGCAGCACAGAGCAGGTGACTTAGGACTGCAGAAAGATGGACGGATGGGGTGCGTCCCAGAGATCACGGGCTCAGAAGACACCTGCAGGGCTCCCTGGCATGCAGCACAGAGCAGGTGACTTAGGACTGCAGAAGGATGCAGGGATGGGGTGTGTCCCAGAGATCACAGGCTCAGGAGACACCAACAAAGAAGAAGGAAGCGCCGAGGGCAGCCGTCTCCTGCTGCAGAATGCCTCCTGGAACCCCTTCTACCTGTTCTTCCCCGTCCACAGCCAACTTGACAACATTCCCTGAGTAGAAAAGTTTGCTTTTTCAGCCACGCTGGATGCTAACAGCTGGGATCCCTGTCTCAGGTTCCTTGCCCCTCAAGGAGCCACAAAAGCTGGTCATTCCCATTCATCCCTAAGCCAACTGTCCATTGAGTGGCAACATTACAACCAGTGGTACCTGGGAACGTGTGCCTTCCTGGTTTGTTTTAATTCCCTCAGCATCTCTTTAATGTTTAATTTTATGTGTTCATGGGGCCAGGCCATGGTGTCCTGTTGTCTGGTCAAGCTCCAGGCTAGGTGTCGCTGTGAAGGTGTTTTTTAGATGAGATTGATATTGAAGTCAGTCTACTTGGAATAAAGCAGAGGACCGTCCATGGTGTGGATGAGCCTCATTCAGTCTGTTGAAGGCCTTAAGAGGGAAAGTCCACAGTCCCCCGGAGTGGAAGGAATTCTGTCTCCAGGCCACCTTCGACTAGAGACTGCAGTATCAGCTCCTGCTGGAACTGCCAGCCTGCCCACCTGCCCTACAAATTTCAGACTTGCCGGTCCCATGATTCCATAAACTAAGCCCTTAAAGTCCACCTCTCTCTGCGTGTCTTGCTCTTTATGTACAAACACACCCACACCCATGCCCTCTCTACTCTGCTCCTCTGGAGAACCTTGACAAACACAGCTCGGCTGGATGGTGGACAGTGGGTCTAGTTCCCTCTTTGGCCTGTAATTTGCTCATCTGTAGAATAGGGATAATATTACCTATCCCTGGCAGACAAGACGGGCTCCCTGGCCCCGGCTTTGGGGAGCATCATATGAGAAGCAGAGATCAGGCCCCAATGAGAGGATGAACAGCCCGAGGCCCCATAACCAGTGCAAGGTCACACTGCTGGTTGGGAGGTGACGCCAGCTGTCTAGCACTGGTGAGCAAATGCCCGCAGGGACTAAGCTACCTGGGGAAGACATAAATGCACTTTGTAATAAAACTTTCCCTAAAAGTTACGATTTTCGATGTTCAATTCCCCAGAACAAATGAAAGGTTCTATTGCTTTATTTAGAGCAGGGCACAGTGGCCCCTGGGGCTGTCTTCAGACGGCCTGATGGTTGCTCTCCCCTCTCCCTCACCTCCACCAGACATGGCACACTTCATCCTGCTGTTTTCAGTCCCTGCAAACATCTCTCAGGAAAACAAGCTGCATTGCACTTGAGGTAATGAATCAGGGCACTGCAACCCGACAGGAAAGGCCCAGAGTAATATTCAAACAAGCACATAGCACCCAGGACAAAGCAAGCAAGCACGTAACATTCAAGACAAAGGCTTCTCGAGGTGGTGTTATTTGTTTGCAAGATGCTTGTCTGGGGCACCTTGGGGGGTGATCAGACCCTGAAGTTGAACATGTGACAGCCTGACTTCAGCTTGTCAAATACAGACAAGGCAATTGAAGGTGGCTGAAGGGTGCTGGGTCCCGTCTCCCCAGCTGGCTCTGGGCTGGCCATCCCATTGCACACCTGGACTGTGGCAGACGAGCTCCTGTTTGTCCTGCTCAGCTGTCCTGGAGCCCAGGACAGAGGTGGGCTGGGCTGGCGTTTCCCCAAGAGCTATTTCCCAACCACATGGTGGGACAGCAACGGCCAGTTGCCAGCACATGGCTGGCACCCACAGATCAGCTTCGAATCAGTCTGAGTCCACACAGGAATCCACTATGACAGACGTTCTTGCACCACAAGGATCACGGAGAGCAGACGCAGACTCCGTGACTGGGACAGAGCAACAAAGAACACTGTCGCCTGAGCACAGGAATCGCCTGTCCAGTTCCTCTCCCCGTTCACTAAGAACATTGCGCTCCTGACCCAGGAGTGATTTATAAACAACAGGAGAGCCTGCTATGAATGCACATCCCTAGGCCGCCTGTTCAAGAGATCAGAGGTGGGCCCAGAATCTTCACTTTCCACCAGGGCTTCCAGTGGTGATGGTGCTGGTTGTCTGCAAAATCACCCTCAAAGACAGAAGCCTTAACTCTGTCTCCTATGGATGCACCTCTTCCGGTTCAGGAGGACGCAGTTAACACAGCGTCATGGAGTGTGAGGTTGGGAAGGGTCCTTGGAACGTACCCAGGATGGTTTACTTCAAATGTGGGGAGAAGAGACCACAGAGTCCTGTGTTCAAGTACAATTTTCCCTACAGTATAAATAAAACTCACAAAAGCACCTTGAAAGCGGTGGTTGGCAGGTTGGTGGAGGAAAGAGAGAGAAGAGCAGAGATGGGGCCACGCCTCCCACACTCCCTGGCAGTCGAGAGGGGCTCCCTGGCCCCGGCTTTGGGGAGCATCACCTGAGAAGCAGCGATCAGGCCCCAGTGACAGGATGAAGTGCCTGAGGATCCGTAACCAGCACAATGTTACACTGCTGGTTGGGAGGCGATGCCAGCTCTCTAGCAGTGGTGACCCAATGCCCGCAGGGACTAAACTAGGCTGATACACCACCCCGAGAGGGCCTCCCGCCAGAGGGAGAGCACGTGCCAGCCCACTGCTACACGGGAGATTCCCTGTTCCCCTCCATTTCTGAAATGGATCCAAGCCATCACTATAACGGGCACACATTTGGACAGAACTTCAAAACCAACACTATCAGAAAGTAACCATTTTCCCCTTCCTGAATGAGCTCCTCCCTCTGAGCCTCCTGTGTCTTTCGTCCACTCTCCTCCAGCTGGGATCCACAGAAGCTTCCTGGAAGAAGTGTTGTGTAGAAGTGAAGAGCGTGGTTTAGAATCAGAACACGGGTTTTGAAGCTTGGCTGCACTGCTTATTCGCTCTATAAGCACTGTCAAGTCACCCAGCTTCACTGGACAGCAGCTTCCTCAGCTACAGAAGGGAATGAATAAAACCATGTTCATGGTATCCGTGTTTGGACACACTCCACCTCCACAGATATCCGCCAAGTGCCTGCCTCATGCCACGTAGCAACCACAGACACTTCATCAGCGTTATCTTTCCCGCTGCCCCCTCCTTCCCCTGCAGCATCCCTGGGTCTTACCAGCCTCCCCCTTGCTGTCCACTCATTCCCTTGTTCTCCATTGTCCCTGCTGCCTCAATCATCCAGTTCCTGGTTATCCATGTTTATGCCAAAGAATAGCTCTGTCCCTGGCTTCAAGACACTCCATTTTCATCACACCTCCTCAATCATTATGCATTTTCAAGTGGCTCCTCATTACTTAGTGGTTAAAAACCAGCTTCCCAACCAGGCACTCAAGAATATCCGTGATCTGATTCTACCTTATAGACCAGCGTCACCTCCCTTCCTCCCCAACACCACTAAGCACTAGCTGCACCGCCTCCTGCTCCCTCCCGCCTGCGTCTGGGGAATCCCAGTGCCGCGCCTCTGCTCAGGCCGACCCCTCTCCCAGAAACGCCCTGCCTGCCTCGTATCCAAACACCTTGCCTCCTGGAGTCAGCTCAGGTTGCACCTCCTGCATCCTCACGGATACCCTCTGGCCTGACTCCTTCATATGTGTATCCTTGAGGCCTCATAAGCCGTATTTCAGAACAGTAAGGCCTCCAAACCAATGGGCCGGTATTCAAATTAACATTCAGCTCCTCCGAGTCCATCCGTGTCCTCAAAAATGGCAGAATCTCCTTTTTTAAGGCTAATATGCCATCGTGTGTGTGTATGTGTGTGTGTGTGTGTCTGTGTGTGACAATTTATTTTGGTTAGTGAAATATATAGGAAGTGAAGAAAATATAAACAAAAACACAGGAAGAAAAATGCCACCTGACCCCACTTATATGTGAAATGCAAAGAAGCTGAAGACACAGAAGCAGAGAGAAGGTGGCGACCAGAGCTTGGAGGTGGGAGATGGGGAGATGCTGGTGAAAAGGCACAGAGCTGCAGCTGTGTGGAGACCTACTGCACAGCACCAGGCCTGCAGCTGATGACAGCGTCCATGCACTCACCGTGGTGATCCTTGTACAATGTGTCACATCAGCACATCACACACTTTAAATACATGCAGTGTTATTTGCCAATTATACCTCAGTAAAACTAAAACATTTTTTATTTAATTTAAAAAATTAAGTTCCTATATTTATTAGCAACTCTCAAAGAGCATTAAAGGGAATCCAGTTCATAGCTACAAACCTTCTAAACAATTCCTATTCCTCTCCTTCCCAATCGCCTTTCCTCCTGGAGTCCCCAGACCCTTCCACTGTCTGAACTCACTCTCAACTCTATCCCGGGTCATCCCCGGGATTTCCCATACAGAGGTCTCTTCCTCCTTCCTGCCCCACACCTCTCCCCTGAGCCTGCGCCAGATCCCCCAAGACGGCTGGAAGATCCCAAACCTCCACGATCCCTCTTGGGGTCTCACTCCACTGGAATGAAGCTGGGAGCTCCCTGGAAACTGTATTTTTTTCTGTCATCTCATGAGAAGCCTCCATGGTGAATTTCTAGTAAATAATATTCTTCGTCTCATTACAAATTTATTGTCTGTAACGTTCCCTTGTGACAGTGGATCCCACCCTGTCCTATGGTAACTGAATGGCCTCTTGCATAAGCCTTTGCTTCCCAAACACACTGTGAGCTCCTGAGAGGAGCAGGATGAGTCTTGTTTCCTGGGAGGCCCTGTCACAGCCCACATCATGCATCCGAGGGCACGGTAGAGTCCGACGGAGCCGAGCAGAAGGAAGTGGTGCCTGCTGGAGCCGGGAGGGATGCACACCTCGTCTTTACCACACCACGCAACCCTACAACATTGCACATCAACTCACATCACGGCAAGACATGAATTATTTCCAGATCACAAAAGAATACCGGTGCAATCGAACAGTAACTAGAATAGGCTGTGTGATTTCCTTCACCACCAAATTCTCAGACTGTCATTAAATACATAGGACACAATACAATTCAGCGTGAATTCAGACATCTGTGAAAAATCCTTCGTGGGAGTGGGAGTGACTGGGATCCCATATGCAGGGTGCACAGTATGTGCCTACACACACAGCTGGAGCCCAGAATTTTAAAATAGCAACGTGAACATCTGGTGTAGGAATTGTGGCTTCTCCTGGATGCGCAGGCTTTAAATGCCACGCTCTGTTGGGTGCTTTCTGGGGCCAGAAATCTTGCAAATCAGGATTTTTTCCAAGGTTCCCATTGAGTTACGTGTCACAGGCCCAGTCAGCAGATATTTATTGACCAATTAACGTTGCAGGAATATTTATAACTGCTGAACTCCTCAAGTCAGGCATTTCCCCATGATTACTATTTTAAAGTATAATTTTTTCAACTTTTTTTTAAGGGAGGCTGACATTATGCAATTAAATATAACGTGACACAGTGCAATGCTGTTATTTTGTGGGAAAAGTTTTAGAAATGCTATAAAGGGAAAACATTCCAATGTGGTATGAGACTGCAGCAGATTCTGATAACAGCGCCTGTCCTATGTTCCAAAGGCAAACCAGCGCGTCTTACTCAGAGTTTTCTGAGAGCTATAAGCAAGACTGTCAACATAATTTTGTAAAAAGTAAATCTGCGTAGGAGCCACCAGAATCCCACTCAATAAACACCAAGAAAAGTCTTGCTGGCTTCATTCATGCTGGGATTGGCTGTGCGTCGCAAGCAGCACGACAGAAGTTAGGGCAAGTGAGTCCACGAATGCGTCCTGGTCTCTGTGTGGACAGCGAAGTGTGTCTCCTGGAAGTGTCAGGTCGGATCCCCACGCACCTTGGGAGGAGCTGGTGAGTTCCTTGGGGGGATAGTGATGAGCATCATGATTCAGAGCATTGACAATCAATGTTGAATAAAATAGGTCCGAGGATTAAGCCCCAGGACAAGCCGGAAATCTTCAGAGTCGACATTCCCCCATCAGATATAACTGTTCGGCCAGCTCTGAGTTCAGGCGTGTGAATTATTTCTAACCTACATTTCTCCATCTTGTCCTCAGGGAGACTGAGGGCCTGGCTGGAGTTAAGAGGCAGTGCAGCTCCCACACCTCCCAAGCCTGTTTGCACAGGAAATGAGGTCACCTGGCATGGCTGTTTGTTTTAAATGAGCCAATGCTTGTTCCTTTCTTTTCTAGAATTTTCCAAAACATCTTTTTACATCTAAACTAAAATTGTCCACAGACAGACAGCGTTCACTCATCTGTGGTCTCCACACAACCTTATTCCCATCTCGAAGACCACGCCATCTGTCCATCTCTTTTGTTTTGCTGTCTTCTCTCATTTCTCAAGATTCCACAGGGATTACCTCCAAGGGCTTGGCCATCTCATTTCCAAGATCCTTTAGATCTTCTGGGTCTCACAGCTTAAACTTCCTTATAGACAGCAGATGCCACATATTATTTTCTATTTGAGATTTCAATTCTCTCAAGTTTGCTCTGTCCTTTCTGTTTGAAGATCATTTTTACATAAAGGAGATGGAAAAGAAAGTAGAAATTGAGTCATTCCAGCTTCTTCTCCATCTGTTAACATCATACCATCTGCCCCTTGCTTCTTGCATTAAACAAAACAAAGCAACACAGAGTTTCAGATGATTCTAGACAAAAGCAATGTGGCCCTAGAAGTGGATAAGAAGAATGCAGCCCAAGGTTTTATGAGTTCCTAAAGGCAGAAGAGAGGCTAGGGTGCTGGCTTGGACTCCCTGCAGACTCCAGACACAAGGGGAGCCTGTCTCACTCTCCAGCTCTCTCCATGTGCCTGCAGCAGCTGCTGTGTTCTCACTAGAGGGGAAGGAAAGAGCAGGAGACCCAGGAATGACCCCGGAGGACATGGTGGGACCCAGCCCAGCTCCTTCACCTTCTCCAACGTGAAATGGAAGCTGCAAACTGCCGAGAGGGCAGGAAACCCTCCGCGGACCCAGATCCCAAGCAGAGACCTGTGCATCCTAGTGAGGGGAAAGCAGCCACCCCCTGCCTCTAAGCAATCAGTGCAGAAGCTCTGGAAGGGATGACTGGTGAGCTCACAGGTTACAGACAATGGAATTATAAAAATATGCTTGATGAATCCAAAAGTAGGCAGAAAAAGAGAAAAAAAGAACAAAGGACAAATAGGACACTGCCACAACAATGATCACACAAAACGTAAATGGTCTGAATATTCCAATTAAAAGGCAGAGATCATCAGAGCAGATTAAAAACACGAGACCCACCCATACACTGCCTGTCGGAAACCTACTTTAGAAGACAGCTGGGCAGTGCCCTGGACAGTTAGATGCCGTCTTTACATAGAACACAGCACACTATTCTAGGTATTTACCCAGCAGGAATGAAAACATATGTTCATGCAAGTCCTGTATATGAACATCTAAAAGCAGATTTATTCACAATAAAAACCAAAACCGAAAACAATGCCAGTGTCCATCCACTGGGAGTGGAAAAACAAATTGCGATCTCTCTGCTGTGGAGTGCTACTCTGTAGTAAAAAGGAGCAGCTGTTCTTGCACGCAGTAGCACGGGTGCTGTCAGCGGCAGTGTGCCAGGGCACCAGACACAAAGGAACACACGCTACATGATTCCATTTTCATGCCCTGGTGAAAAAGACAAAACCACAGAGGCAGAACTCAGATCAGTGTTTGTCAGGGGCTGGGAGCAGGGGGATGTTGATCCAATGCAAAGGGCCTGAGGAAACTTTGTAAAGGGTGGAATATTCTATCCTGGTTACCTGAGTACACACCACACTCATCAAATTATATACTAGAAGAGTGTGCATCGTACTGTATGCAAATGACACCTCAATATGCAAAAATACTTAGGTCATTGTTTTGAAAACTTAATGGGATTTACCTTTTGCTCCCTTGCTGGTGTTCATGAAACACTGTTAATTGACCGACTACAAGGTGGTCATTTGAAGGCACTGGTTCTCTTACACTGGGACACTGTGCAGGTTCTGCTTGTACCTTCGCATGCAAATTCATCTTTCTGCAGAGAGTTAGCAAGTGAGCTTTTGTCTGTGGCTCTTACTACTAAAAGAAAAACCAGGAGCTGAGCTAGAGCACTCAGAAGCATCCCCTTAGAATGAAATCTGGGAACAAGAAACAGTCATGAATCATTTGGCCTGTTTTCCCATGCCATTGCTTTCAGTGGGAAGTTAAGCTTGAGTCTGCAAGATCAAAGTCCTTTTCATCCTGCTGGTCCACCTGGAAGCTGTGGTTGCTAAGAGAGATCCAGACCCAGGAATCTGGACCTGCGGAAGCAAACTGTCAATCTCCGGAGCTGGTCCCAAAAGCGCCCCGCATGCCTGGTCCCTTGGCTCTCACTCGGATGCATCCTTTTGCTCTCTGTCATCCTTCCTCCACATGACACGGCGACAAAGAAAACAGTAATTTAAAGAGATAACTAGAAGGACCGTCGAGGAATGGAGAAGCATCTGTCTTACACACATAAGCTGTTTGAAAATCAAACCTGCCACCAGGCTTGCGTGTTCTTGGAGAGAGAGACAATGTGGAAATGGCATCAGAGTTTCTGCCTCATGGATAAGCAGAGGTCTCGTGAAGAAAGGCCAGTGCCTGTCACTTTCAGATAAAAAGGAAGGTATTGCCAAAATACATTCTGTGGTTGTGGAGGTAATTTCTGGGGTGAGAAATCCTTGAGGAAGGTACTGCCGAAATACACTCTGTGGTTGTGGAGGTAATTCTGGAGTGAGAAACCTTTTTAAAGCACTTGATATTCCTTATTTACCTCTTTAAACTGAAGAGTTTTCTTTTAACTAATCTCTTCTGTGAGCTTTTTCCTGTGGCTCTTACATTTTTCATGGAGCGCCCGTCGCCTCCACATCTGGTCTACCTCATTTCCCAATCTTATTTTCTAGGATGAAAAAAAAAGTCTCAGATAGACCAAAGGAGAGCTAGATTCCACTTCAGTCTTTATCTGAACTGAAAAATCCATGATTTCAAAGTCAACCCAATATTGTAAACCTAGCACTTATCACTAATTCTACCTAATTTTCTCCCCCACTCCAAGGGAAAAAGGGAAAGTGAGACCTGTAAACTGCCTTTGCCTGTGAAAGAATCTCTTCTAGGTCCTTCAGTGCATGCAGAACTCAGATAGCGGACACAGCCAGCAGCTGGACCTCTTCATCCACAGGCGTTGCCTCACAATAGCTTGCTGCCAAGCCGTTTCTGTACTGCCCAAAGCCGGAGAGCCGTGGCAACCATTGGGGCCGCAGGTGCTCTGACGGTGGCCCATGTTAGGCAGAGGCACTGCCACAGTCCCCTCCCCCGGGAGCATCAGGGGACAGGAGCAACCAGCACGCCTGAGCCCAGACCCGCATTCTGAGTGTGAAGTGACTCCACCCTGCGAAGAGGGAAGGCGCCGCCACAAGTGCAGCCTGCATGTCACGTGGGGTCTGTTTTTCAGTAAAAAGTAGGTTTGCAACGTGAGATGGTGAAGAAAGCAATTATTACCTATGTGGCTGCAGGTAAGTTAGTGAATCTCTCTGAGCTCAGCTTCCTCATCTTGACAGCAGGACTCCTTCTGTGATCTTGAGAGCTTGTGAAGATTCTCTAGAATGAAGCAGAGTCCCTGTAGGATGGGTAAAGTGCAGGGCAAAACTCAGTCAATTCCTACTGTGAGCTCTCCTATGAGAGCCTGTCTTGGTGTAGCAGATTGAAGCACAGATTTGGGTTCGACAGACCTGGCTACAGGCCCTCTCTGTCATTCATTACACACGTGCTCTTGGGGAAGCAAAGCAACTTTCTCGTGCCTCGTTTTCTCCCCGCAGGAAAGAACATTGACACCTGTCGTCGTGGGTTGTTGGGAGGACTAAGTGATATGGGAAGGAGGCATGGAAGTGCTGGGTAGAGAAAGGTGGGTCCCTGGCTAGAGCTCCACCCTCGGGCCTGTGTCCACAGAGCTAGGTGAGGACAGGCACTCCTGCCTTCACACCCATATGTTGCATTTCCCAAAACCACCCTGGCCCACCACGCCCCCATCCTATGCCTATAAAAACCCCAAGACCCAAGCGGCAAGACATCAAGAGGAGAACATGAGCGGAAGAACACACAGGCAGCGAGACGCCCAGGGGAGCACATTGATTCAAGAGCCCGTGGCAGGCACTGAGACCCTGGCACGCCGGCAGGCTATTCCTGCGGAACCACGCGGAGTTTGGCCAGGGTGGTGGGAGAAGAGGCCGGCTGCTCAGTGGCCTGACTCCAGGGGAAAATCTTCCCACTCCATCTCCCTTCTGGCTCCCCCATCTGCTGAGAGCTACCTCCACTCAATCAAACCTTGCACCCATTCTCCAAGCCCAGGTGTGATCCGATTCTTCCAGTACACCAAGGCAAGAGCCCGGTATACAGAAGTCCTGTGTCCTTGTAACAAGATAGAGGGTCTAATTGAGCTGGTTAACACAAGCCGCCTAGAGACAGCAAAACTGAAAGAGCACACGGTAACACATGCCTACTGGGGCTGCAGGAGCTGTAGACATCCACCCTAGCCACTGTCGCAGGGTCAGAGCCCCACAACCTACCCATCTGTATGCACCCCTAGAGGTCTGGGCAGCGGGGCACTGAAGAAGTGAGCCACTCTGGCTATCACACGCCCTGCGAGGGGACAAGGACTCCGGCTCTCACACGCCCTGCGAGGGGGCAAGGAAACCTTTCCTGGTTTATAAGGATAATAATGAAAGCAAAGCTGTAGCGTGGCATCTACCAAAGCATAGAGCTCAGTAAATACTTGCTGTGACTGTAGGATGGCCGGGAAGTCTTCTCCCTGCAAAACCGCAATATGATGTGACCAATACCAGGTGACAGGCCTAACCTCTCAAGGAAGATGAGAGAATGCAGTCATCTGACGACCGAGCTATTCTCCACTGACAGAGAGGCCGTTTATTCAGTAGACCTGAAAGAAAAAAATCAGAAAAGTTGAAGTAGTGACTTTTTAGAAAAACAATATTGTGAATCAAATAAGCTGAACATTCTACATCTTTACAACTAGAAATGCTGAATGAAAAGCATCAATCATCTTTTCAAATATATAGCTTAGCTCACAAGCAAGCAAAATCCACAGAGACCAGGAATAAAGGGACCAGACGCCAGAGAGGGAGTCTGGGCTGCAGCAGCCCCGCAGGAGGGGCGGGAGCATCAGGAACTTGGTCTCTAAGTGTCCACGTGACATTAGGCCCTTAGGGAGTTGGAACTTAAATCTGAAACCCTAACAGAAAGATGGGGCCCTCCTCAGTAGAAGAACACACTAAGAAAAATCCCTTTGGCGAACACAGATGTCAAGCAAGCTTATCCCACTTTCCGTGGGCTCCAAAATGGGGAAAAGAAGTGTTCCCTTAAAATTCATTATTGCAGGCCTGTTCTCATCTGGGATGGGGGTTCAGCTTTTTATTATTTGATGTAATAACCAACCACCACACTTATTGAGACTAAGTTCTTTGTTATTG
Organism: Hylobates moloch; assembly: GCF_009828535.3. NCBI lineage: Eukaryota > Metazoa > Chordata > Mammalia > Primates > Hylobatidae > Hylobates > Hylobates moloch. The sequence continues at coordinate 175,267,201 of NW_026652277.1, forward strand.
GAAAAAAATCAGCTAATAATGTAAAAAAAAAAGAGGGAATTAGAAAGTCCGCTGTCCATAAGACTGTTGAAATTATTGATTCAGGCGAGGATTATCAACTGCTGATACAATCATCAGGTTTATGATTTAAGGAACAAGTACTCTGTGGAGTGCCAAACTAACACAGCACACACTGCTCTCTAGTCAAACAAGAGATGGGGAGGGAGATTAAGAAAGCCCAACCCCAGGGAGATGCAGTGGCTCACGCCTGTAATCTCAGCACTTCGGGAGGCCCAGGTGGGTGGATCATGAGGTCAGGAGTTCAAGACCAGCCTGGCCAAGATGGTGAAACCCTGTTTCTACTAAAAATACAAAAATGAGTCAGGCACAATGGTGGGCATCTGTAATCCCAGCTACTCAGGAGGCTGAGGCAGGAAATCACTTGAACCCGGGAGATGGAGGTTGCAGTGAGCCGAGATCACACCACTGCATTCTAGCCTGGGTAACAGAACAAGACTCCATCTCAAAAAAAAAAAAAATTAAGAAAGAAAAAGAAAAAAAAAGAAAACCAGACCCCAAACGTGGAAAAGGCTGCATGTCCTTTCAAAGAAGTCCTGAGCCAGTCTATCATGCCCGCCTCAGGACTATCTAATTCTCTAGGGCTGTACGTCTTTGTTGACTCACAGTTTACTGTTGATTAGGATATTTAGCAACTCTGTAAGGGCAAGTGTTAAGCTGTAGAAAATTGATTCCATGCAAATGATTCTTTTCTTATACAAACGAGCCATGTCTGATAGAGGTGCAAATGTTGTCACTCTGATGAAAAAGATAACCCCACGTTTACAGTTTCATCATCGTATAAAACATTAACCTTTCTTGTAGCTAATTTAGAAATCTTATCATAACATTATTTCTTTCAGGGGCTATAAATACTTCTGTATTTCCTGTAATTCTTTGAACCAAAATTGCCATGCTCCTTGTTCCCGGAGTCATGGGTTAAATAAGTCTTTGTCATGTACTCACTTCCTATTTGTAAGAATCATCTTTTTGGCTTTTGAAAAATTATATTTGACAAAGCATAATTTTACATTGGAAACATCAATCGTCATCTTAATTCACGTTAAGTCATTCTTAGCATCGCATAGTATGTGTCTCCTGATTTGATGCGTATGAAGCTCACATCACCCTGGATGTATTCAAGCAAATAGTCTTAACTTCAATCTATCAAGGTGTTAAAAGTGATGGCCAGGTGTGGTGGCTCACGCCTGTAATCCCAGCACTTTGGGAGGCTGAGGCTTGTGGATCATGAGGTCAGGAGATCAAGACCATCCTGACCAACATGGTGAAACCCAGGCTATACCAAAAATACAAAAATTAGCTGGGTGTGGTGTCGTGTGCCTATAGTCTCAGCTACTTGGGGGGGGGGGGGGGGGAAGCAGGCGACTCACTTGAACCCAGGAGGCAGAGGCTGCAGTGAGCCGAGATTGTGCCACTGCACTCCAGCCTGGCGACAGAGTGAGACTCTGTCTCAAAAAAAAAAAAAAAAAAATGGGGACTGTGACAGATTAATAAATATTTAAGGATGTAATGACCAGATGCAGTTTGTGGCTCTGGGTCAGGTCCCGGTTTAGACAAGCCAGTTGTAAGTAACATTTCAGGACAATTGGAAAAATTTGAAATGGACAGTGTATAGATAAAATAAAATGTAATTACATGAAAAGGTGGAGATAATTAATGAAGAAACATTGATGACAAAATACTATTACAATAGAACGTCAATTTAGTAAAAAAAAAAGAATGAATATTAAAAATATGGATAGAGAAAGGAAGAAAGAAAAAGACCTAGAATACATACACTATGGTGTTAACAATGGTGACCTCAACATTTTTATTTTTCTCTGTTTTCTAGTTTCTAAATATACATTTACTGTTTTGCAATAATAAATGCTTTTAAAATAACAAACTAAGGCAAACAGTGATACTATTTGGGTAGCTGAAATAGCTTTAAGCTGAAAATTTTATAAAAGCAATCTAATGATGTATTATAACTCTAGGTCTCAGGTCAAAAACAATTGCAAAATTTTCTAGGTAGACACATCCTCACAAAATTTGCAGTTTTTCTGCAGATACATTCTCAATAACAATGGACTTAATTCAAAATAATACAAATGTGAGAGTAAAAAAAATGGCAACATTTCAAAAAATTTAAGAACACATTTCCCAGGTGAAGAAGTCCTTACAGCTTGGGAAACCCTTCTTTTTGGGATACTGAGACTGCAAAGTAAATGGACACCTTGTCCACACACACACCTCAGAGACACTGCAGGTTCCGCTCCACATGACCCTAATGAAGCAGCTATCACAATAAAGCAAGTCACACAAATGGTTTTGGTTTTTCAGTGCATTTACAAGTTATGTTTACACTATAATGCAGTAAATGAGGGTGCAATTGCATTGTGTCTAAAAAACAGTGTACCTGCCTTAATAAATGCTAATGATCACCTGAGCTTTCAGCAAGATGAAATCTTTTTTACTGGTAAAGGATCTTGCCTGGATATTGATGCCTGCTGACTGATCACAGTGGTGGTTGCTGAAGGCTGGGATGGCTGTGGCAGTGTCTTCAAACAAGACAACGATGAAGTTTGCTGCATCAATGGAATCTTCCTTTCAGGAAGGACTTCTCTATAGCATGTGATGCTTTTTGATAGAATTTTACCCACAGTAGAACTTATTTCAAAATTGGAGTCAATCCTCTCAAATCCAGCCCCTGCTATATTAACTAAGTTTATGGAATATTAGAAATCCTTGACGCCTGTAATTCTAGCACTTTGGGAGGCTGAGGCAGGAGGATTGCCTGAGCTCAGGAGTTTAAGACCAGCCTGGGCAACACAATGAAACCCCATCTCTACTAAAATACAAAAAAATAGCAGGGTATGGTGGCTTGCACCTGTAGTCCCAGCTACTCGGGAGGCTGAGGCAGGAGAATTGCTTGAACTTGGCAGGCAGAGGTTGCAGTGAGCTGAGATTGCGCCACTGCACTCCAGCCTGGGTGACAGAGTGAGACTCCGTCAAAAAAAACAAAAACAAAAACAAAAAACTTTGTTTTAATTTTAACAGTGTTCACAGCATCTTCACCAGGGTAGATTTCATCTCCAAAAAATACTTTCTTTACTCACCTGAAAGAAGCCCCTCCTCATCCGTTTAAGTTTTATCCTGAGAATGCAGCAATCCAGTCACATTTCAGGCTCCACTTCTAATTTAGTTCTCTTGCTTTTTCCTCCTCATCTACAATTACTTCCTCCCCTGAAATCATGAACCTGTCAGAGTCACCCACGAGAGTTGGAATCAGCTTCTTCCAAAGTCCTGTCATTGCTGATATTTTTGCTCCTCTCATGAATGATGAATGTTCTTAATGGCACCTAGAATAGTGAATCTTTTCAAGAAGGTTTTTAATTGACTTTGCCCAGATCCATCAGAGGAATTATTTTCTATGGTATCTTCAACCTTACAAAATGTATTTTTTAAATAATAAGACTTGAAAGCTAAAATGGCTCCTTGATCCATGGGGTGCAGAATAGATGTGCTAGCAGGCATGAAAACAACATTAATCTCTTTGTACATCTCCATCAGAGCTCTTGGGTGACAGGTGCATTGTCCATGAGCAGTAATATTTTGAAAGAGGTCTTTTTTTTAAGCAGTAGATATCAACAGTGGGCTTAAAATATTCAGTAAACCATGCTGTAAACAGATGTGCTGCCATCCAGGCTTTGTTGTTGCATTTCTGGAGCTCAGATAGGGTAGATTTAGCATCATTTTTAAGGGCCCTAGAAATTTTGGAATGGTCAATGAGCTTTGACATCAACTTAAAGTCACCAGCTGCATTAGCCGTTAACAAGAGAGTCAGTCTGTCCTTTGAGGATTTGAAGCCAGGCATTGCCTTCTTCTCTCTAATTATGAAAGGCCCAGATAGCATCTCTTCCAATAGAAGCCTGTTTCATCTTCGTTGAAAATCCTTTGTTTAATGTAGTGATCGTCGTCAATGGTCTTAGCTGGATCTTCTGGAGAACTTGCTGCAGCTTCTCCATCCGCTGCTTCACCTTGCACTTTTATGGAAGTGGCTTCCTTTCTTAAACCTCACAAATCAACCTCTGCTAGCTTCAGACTTTTCTTCTGCATCCTTCTCACCTCTCTCTGCCTTCACAGAGTTGACCTTGCCCTGGCTTAGGCTTTGGCCTAAGGAAATGATTGGCTGGTTTGATCTTCTATCCCAGACCACTCAAACTTCCTCTGTATCAGCAATAACGCGCTATCTCTTCATGTGTCCACTAGAGTAACACTTTTGAAGTCTTTCAGAAGCTTTTCTTTCACATTCACAAATGTAATTGGCTAATTGTTTGAAGCAAGAGGCCTAGTTTTCAGCCTACCTCTGCTGTTGACAGCCTTTCACGCTAAGCTTAATCATTTCTAGCTTTTGTTTTAAAGTGAGAGATGTGCAAGTCTTTCCTTCACATGAACACTTTGAGGCCACTGTGGGATCATGAACTGGAGTGATTTCAATCCTGTTGTGTCTCAGGGAATAGGGGGCCTGCCTGAGTAGAGGAAGAGAGATGATGGAATAGTCAGCCAGAGGAGCCATGAGAACACACATTTATTGTAAGACCTCAAACTCTGAGAATCCTAGAAGAAAGCCTCAGAAACATGATTCTGGACATAGGCCTTGGGAAAGAATTTCTGACTAAGTTCTCAAAAGCAGTTGCAATAAAAGCAGAAATTGACAAGTGGGACCTAATTAAACTAAAGAGCTTCTGCACGCAAAAGAAACTATCACAGAGTAAACAGACAACCTACACAATGGGAGAAAATATTCACGAACTCTGCATCTGACAAAGGTCCAATATCCAGAATCTATAGGGAACTTAAACAATTGAACCAGCAAAAAAAAAAAACATTAAAAAATGGGCAAAAGACATGAATGGACACTTCTCAAAAGAAGACGTATGAGGAGCCAGTGAACACATGAAAAAATGCCAAACATCGCTAATCATCAGAGAAATGCAAATCAAAACCACAATGAGATACCATCTCACACCAGTCAGAACAACTATTATTAAAAAGTCAAAAAAAAAAAAAAAAACAGATGTTAGCAAGGCTGCTGAGAAAAGGAAGCAATTATACACGGTGAGTGGGAATGTAAATTAGTTCAGCCACCATGGAAAGCAGTTTGGACATTTCTCAAAGAACTTAAAACAGAAATACCATTCATCCAGCAATCCCATTACTGGGTACACATCCAAAAGAAAACAAATTATTCTACCAAAAGACATGCACTCACACGTTCATCGTAGCACTATTCACAACAGCAAACACATGCAGTCAACCTAAGGTGCCCATCACCAGTGAACTGAATAAAGAACATGTGGTACATATCCACCACTGAATACGATGAAGCCATAACAAAGAATAAAATCATGGCCTTTGTAGAAACATAGACGCAGGGGGAGACCATCATCCTAAGCAAATTAATGCAGGAAGAGAAAACCAAATACTGCACGTTCTCACTTATAAGTGCGAGCTAAACGTCGGGAGCTCATGAGATACAGATGGGAACAATAGACACTGGGGACACCAGAGGGAGGAGTGCAGAGGGGCAAGAGTGAGAAACTAACTGTTGGGTGCTACACTCAGCACCTGGGTGACAGGATCATTTGTATCCCAAACCTCAGCATTATACAATATACCCTGCCAACAAACCTGCACGTGTACCTTAGGAACCTAAAATAAAAGCTGAAAAAAAAAATCCACACATTTACGATTAAGTTCCCTGTCTTATATGGGTGTGGCTCATGGCATCTTCCAAAAATTACAATACTAACATCAAAGACACTGATCACAGATCATCATCACAGATATAACAATGAAAAAGTTAGAAATATTCCAAGAATTACTAAAAATGTACACAAAGATGCAAAGAGAGCACATGCTATTGGAAAAATGGCATCAATAGACTTGCTCAATGCACGGTTGCCATTTACAAAACCCACAATATCTGCAAAAGGCACTAAAGTGAAGTACAATAAAGCAAGGTGTGCCTGAACCACATGTTGTGGGCAGAACAGAAAAAACAAAAACAAAGAAATAAAAGATTGTCTTCGAAAGGGGGGAAAAAAACCCCAAAATGATACTTTGTTACAGTCAGTATGTTCATCCACACAGAAATTTTAAAATACTTTTATTCGAATTATTAAAAGACTTCAGTGAGATATTTGGATACAAAATTAATAAACAAAAAAAAATTTAAGGATATCCAATTCCAGAAAATATGGGGTGACAGGAACCAAATTTACTGTCTTATTTGCAAAAACCAAAATGTAGATAAAAAGATACAAAATATTTAAAATAACAGCTTCCAAAGGTGGGCACAGGCCATAAAGACAACGATCCCCGAGCTGGAAGCAGGTGATGAAAGCCCTCACTTCCTCGGGCTTCCTGACCAGATAGCTTTACAGGACTCAGTGCAGGAAGGGAGCATCCAAGCAGACCTCTGTGTGTTCCCAAGTGAAAGGATACAGAGGGGAGAGAACAAAGCAGCTGCAATTCAAGGAGAGAGCGAGCACCCCGGAGACAGCGAAGGGTCCCCCTCACATGTTCAGCAGGGTCCTGATCGTGTGAGGAGACTGCACAAGGCCAGGAAAGAATCCTGTGAAAAGAAGAGAGGGGGCCGGGCGCAGTGGTTCATGCCTGTAATCCCAGCACTCTGGGAGGCCGAGGCGGTTGGATCACCTGAGGTTGGGAGTTTGAGAACAGCCTGACCAACGTGGAGAAACTGCGTCTCTACTAAAAATCTAAAATTAGTCAGGCGTGGTGGTGCATGCCTGTGATCCCAGCTACTCGGGAGGCTGAGACAGGAGAATCGCTTGAACCCAGGAGGCGGAGGTTGTGGTGAGCCGAGATTGCGTCATTGCACTCCAGCCTGGGCAACAAGAGCAAAACTCTGTCTCAGGAAAAAAAAAAGAGAGAGAGAGAGAGGGAAAGAGGGAAGATGGGCTGTGCTCACAGAGAGGCTGGAACCGTGCCTGAGAGAGCACCTCGCATTCCACAGCACACTGGGTGGGGCACTCAGAAAGGCCTTGGCTCTGTCACAGGGAAGAATTTGCCCTAAACTAAACATGGCTGTGGACCTGCGTTACAAATGTTGAAAAGCAAAACGGAAAGGATCGAACTGTTTCCAAGTAACATCACTATGTGCCAGGAAAAAAGCTCAACCATATTTTTAGGAATGTAAAAATATCCAGCACCCAGTAAGCTAAAATTCGCAATGTCTGGGATCCAATCAGAGATTACCAGGCATGTAAAAGTCATGTACAAAAGCACGAAAATACAACCCCTAAAGAGGTGAAAAATCAGTCCATCTAAGGGGACTTAACACTGACATGGGTGTCAGAACGGCAGGCAAGGGCCCTAACCAGTGACTGTAATCCACATATGCAGAAATCCAAGGGGAGACGTGTAGGATATAAGAAGGAAAACCTAATTCAAACGTCTAGAGACTAGACTAGGAACGTTAGGTTCCTAGGGTACAGTGGGTTAGACAAAAAATGCATGGATGGAATACATAGACAATGGAATTAATAGAAAACTGTTAGTGAACTGACAGATACAGCAATAGTAACTATCCAAAATGAAACACACTGAGGAAAACATAATTTTAAAAAATAGTGTCAGGGAGCTACAGGAAGGTTTCAAGCATATTAACATACATGTAATTGGAATCCATGAAGAAGAGAAGAGAGAAGGATACAGAAGAGATATTTGAGGATATAATGGTTAAAAGTCTTCAAATTTGATTTTTAAAACTACATACTCACAGTTCTGAGAAACTCAATCACTCCCAGCACAAGAGATATGAGTGACACTACACCAGAATACATTATAATAAATTGCCCAAAACCAGTGATAAAGAATCGATCTTAAAAGCAGCCAGAGAACAAACACTGAATTTTTGTTATGCATTACGTGCAGAGGAACAAAAATAAGAATGACAGCAGATTTCTCTTTGGAAAGAATGCAAGCAAGAAGACAGTTGAGCAATGTCTTGAAGGTATGGAACGAAAAGGAAAACAACCCTGCCACCCTAGAATTCTATACCAGGGAACAGAGCTTTCAAAACCAAAGGCAGCATAAAGACTTCTTCAGAAATACCAAAGTTGAAAGAATTCATTATCAACGTAACTGTGTTATAAGAAATGCTAAAAGGAAGTCCTTTAGGTAGATTGAAATTGGCACCAGATGGTATCAATAAAGAATGGAGAATATTGGAATTTGTAACTACATTTTTAATATGCATTTTGTAAATATATATAAATATATATATTTATGTAATATAATACAAATATATATTTAATGTATAAATATATAAAATAATTTCCTTATTTTAAAATTTCTTTAAAACATAAATGACTGTTTAGTGAGAAATACAGCACAGTATTATAGGGCTTATAATTTATATGTAAAACAGTAAAACATATGGCAGCAACAGCATGAAAACTGGGAGGGACGAAATGGAAGTGTACTATTGTAAGGTTTATAAATTATACAGGAAGTGGTAGAATAACAGGGAAGCAGGCTGTGATATGATGTGTACAATTAACCCTAAAGCAATCACTAGAATTGGAAAAAAAATAGTTATAGCTAATAATTCAACAAAAAATTAAATAAAATGAAAGGTACACAATTTATTTAAAACAAGGCAAAAAATAGGCAAAGGTAACAATAAACAAATGAGATAACATAAAACAAACAGTAAGATGATAGAACTAAAGCTAACAACATTAATAATCACATTAGGCCAGGCACAGTGGCTCATACCTGTAATCCCAGCACTTTGGGAGGCCAAAGCGGGTGGTTCACCTGAGGTCAGGAGTTCGAGACCAGACTGGCCAACATGGAGAAACCCCATCTCTACTAAAAATACAAAAATTAGCCGGGCATGGTGGCACACACCTGTAATCTCAGCTACTTGGGAGGCTAAGGTACATGTTAACAAAGGATAGGAAAAAATAAAGATCAGATCAAAACAATAAGATGTAAAGCAGAAAAACAACAATCAAATCTCTTGAACCTGGGAGGTGGAGGTTGCAGTGAGCCGAGATTGTGCCACTGTACTCCAGCCTGCACGGCAGGAGCGAGACTCCATCTAAAAAATAAAAAAATTACATTACATGTAAATACTGTAATCACTCAATTAGAAGACAAATATGGGGCCAGGCACAGTGGCTCATGCCTGTAATCCCAGCACTTTGAGAGGCCAAGGCGTGTGGATCACGTGAGGTTAGGAGTTTGAGACCAGCCAACATGGTGAAACTTTGTCTCTATTGAAAATACAAAAAAAAAAAAAAAAAAAAATTAGCTGGGCATGGTGGTGGGTGCCTGTAATCCTAGCTACTTGGGAGGCTGAGGCAGGAGAATTACTTGAACCTGGGAGGGGAAGGTTGCAGTGAGCTTAGATCACTGCACTCCAGCCTGGGCAACAGAGCAAGATTCTGTCTCAAAAACAAAACAAAACAAAACAAAACAAAACAAAACAAAACGAAACAAAACAATGACAGAAAGCATTATGAACTGAATGAAAGTGAAAACATATATATCAAAACTTATGAGATGTTGCTAAAGCAGAAAGTAAGGAGAAATTTCTAGCCCTAAACACATATTAAAAAAGAAGAAAGGCCTCTAATCAATAATTTTGGCTTTCAGCTTAGTAAACTGGAAAAACAATGTGTAAATTAAGGTAAATGTAAACAGAGGATAGGAAAAAATAAAGATCAAATCAAAACAATAGGATGTAAACCAGAAAAACAATAATCAAAGGAACTAAAAGATGGTTCTTTGGGATAATCAATAAAATTGAAAAATTCTAGCCAGATTGATCAGAAAAAAAGAGAGGTTTAACACGCCAATATCATAATTGACAAGTGACATTGCTACTGATGCTACAGATACTGAAAGAATAATAAGGGGCTATATGAATGAATTTGTGCTAATAAATTCTAAAATGTAGATTACATGGCAAATTTTTTGGAAGATACAAATTCCCAAGGCTCACTCAAGAAATACAGGTAAATCGAATACTTTTATACTGATTAGAGAAATTGAATTTGTAGTTAAAAACCTTCCACAAAGGAAACTCCAATAGCTTCACTGGTGAATTCTCCCAGTATTTAAGGAAGAAGTAATACCAGGCATACACAAACTCCAAAAGAAAATTGAAGGAGCGAGAATTTTTACTAATGCATTCTCTTAGGCCAGCATTACCTTGATACTAAAAGCAGACAAAGCCTTGACTAGGAAATAAAACACAAATATAGATTGTTCATGTGATAGAGACTGGTAACACAAAAACGTCTTTCGGCAGGAAAAAAATGTGTGACTAGACTGTAGTATATTCTACAAATGAGAAATTTGCAGTGTTCTGGTGAGTGAACTTAAGTACATAAAGCTACATAACATAGCACTGAACTGAAAAAGTAAGTTTTGGAACTATATATACCGTGTAATTTCTACAAAGCTTGTAAAATACACAGAATAATGCTACATTGTTTATGCAATCATACACATGTAATACAAGAATACAAATACACCAATGGATGGCAAACATCAATTTAGAATAATGATTCCTATGGGGAAGTGGAAGGAGGAATTAGTCTTGGGACGAAAGCCACCTAGAATGAGTGCTTCAACTGAATATGTGATGTTTTCTTTATTTTTTAAAAGATATGAAACAAATATGGCTAAGTGGTAAAATTTGATAAAGCTGAATGATGTGTGGACAGTTTTTATTGTTTTCTACAAGCTTAAAATATCTCATAATAAAATAATCATCGCTTGAAAAAGCAAACTGGCAAAAGCATTCCACATAGAGGGATGTTTGGCCTTTACAGTGCCGTGTGGTCCTCACACCAAGAGGCGGTGGCACAACTAGGAAACTGGTATTTTCATGGTGGCTTCAACCCCACCTGTTAGGTGGCGTGAACCACGGGCCCAAGCTGGGGGTGCTGTTGAGCGGAGCAATGGGACTGCCTGTCAGGGGCTCCTGGGTCAGCTCCCTGATGGGCATTTGCCTTTAAGGATGCTCCCTTGGGCTGAGCTAGATTTTCCAAGGCTTTCCCAGGTCACATCTTACACAGGAAAACGAAAGAGGAGAACAGCACAGCTCCACAGAGTGAGTTTGATGCTCTGGAGTTTCTATTGCAGAGACAAGGTGGGAATCACAGAAGCTGATCCGCAGACCTGTCAGAAAGCCTCCCTTAGTCAGAAAGTGAGCGTGAATGGGGGCCAGCCTGGGGAGAGGCACAATCCCCCTGGGGCTTCCAGCAGAACAAACGGTGTCTTAGCACCATTCTCACCTCACGGAAAACTGCTGTTCTTTTTCTCTCAGCACTTTTCACGGCCGAGGTGCATCGAAATACAGGCAGATGACTTCGTTAATAAGTCTCTCAACCAGCTGTCTTCATCAACGTTACCTCTACCACAGGGGAAAACAGAGGGACTTAAATAAACCTCCCAGAAAAAAACAGGATGGCGAAATGATTTCCTCTGTTCCCAATAAGATAAAAATTAAAAATAACAAAAATCACACCTTTTCTTTTTTCTGCCTGGCAGAAAACATAAATTCCAGATTGGCCTAATTTCAGTGAGTGAGATTCCTGTCTACTGCGTCAGCCTTTCCTCTCTGTCGCCAGAACTGAAAATAAATACCTTGCAAAGTTGTTTCTTTTCTTGTTTTATTACTGTTTTTTAAATAAACAGTATGATTGGAGACGTCAGGCAGAGCCTCACCAGACACACCCCAGGATGAGGCCAGAGCCACGTGCCTGAACCCCACTCCACATCTGGCCAGATCTCACGGGAACGTTGACAGGGACATGGTTTCGTAAGGGAAGACTCAGCAGGCTGTAAGCTGGAACAGCTGTACAGACATTTGAGATGATTTCATCTAAACTTCTGGCTGCTCCGACTTCCTGTCTATAACACTCTATGGGTTCCTTTAGAAAAACATTTATTATTTAATCTGCTATTGCTTAGATTATAAAAATAATATTTATTATAAAAATCCAAATTAGCCAGGCATGGTGGTGGGGGCCTGTAGTCCCAGCTACCTGGGAGGCTGAGGCAGGAGAATGGCTTGAACCTGGGAGGCAGAGCTTGCAGTGAGCTGAGATCACGCCACTGCTCACCAGCCTGGGCGACAGGGCGAGACTGCATCTCAAAAAAAAAAAAAAAATCTGTAAAACGCAGATAATTATAAACAATATGAAAATTACATGCAGTGTGAAGACATAGATATGTTTTTTACATATGTTTCTTAAGACAGCTTCAAACATGTTTCTCTTCTTCGCAAAATTGGTGGGAAGTTATTAGGGCAGTTAACAAATGTTTCTTCTCCTTCCACCCTCGTGAGACTGCACTTCACCCTTCATGAGGTTCAATGTGGCCGTGTGATGTGCTTTGAGCAGAAGTGTTGTATGTCACTTCCAGATGAAAACCTTAACACCTAGCGTACCACTGACTACATTGCCTCTCTTCTGCAGTGGTGATTGTAGAAGACAAAGAGCTTAATTTTTTGTACTGTCATCATTATTTCAATTCATAAATGCATTAATATACTAGACTAGATGATTGGTTAGGTGAATTACAAATACATTAGATATCAAAACATAGACCTCTTTGAAGACATTTAGCTGCAGGCCAGGCGCGGTGGCTCATGCCTGGAATCCCAGCACTTTGGGAGGCCAAGACGGGTGGATCACCTGAGGTCAGGAGTTCAAGACCAGCCCGGCCGACATGGCAAAACCCCATCTCTACTAAAAATACAAAAATTAGCTGGGTGGAGTGGTCGGCCTCTGTAATCCCAGCTGCTTGGGAGCCTGAGGCAGGAGAATCGCTTGAACCTGGGAGGCAGAGGTTGCAGTGAGCCGAGATCGGGCCACAGCCCCCGGCCACATCCAGCCCATGGCCTTTTTCTAAACAGGCACAAGTTGAGAACTTTTTTCACACTTTGAAAAACTTTTTTATTTCTATGTTATAAAGAGGGACATACACAGCCCATCGTGTGCAGAATTCGGCACCTCTTTGTTCCCGCATTTCCTGGCCTTGTTAAGCACTTTTTTCCCTTCATTAAATATTTTTCCTGGTTTCATCCATCCATATTGGGATGAGAGGGTTGTATTTTTCTAAAGTGAAATATGCTGATTCTGTTTGACTTTCTAACATGAATGGCCCAGAGACTCATGTGTAAAAGATTGAAAAAATTTTTTTAAAATAGCATCTTGTGACACACAAAAATTATACCAAATTTAAATTCTGGTGTTCAGAAATAGTTTCATTCGAGCCCAGCCCCCTCTGCCTGTCACGTGCTGTGCTCACGGGTCTATCACACAGGGCAGCTCTTGTGGTATGGCAGAGACCACGTGGCCCACAGAGCCCAGAACGCCCGCTCTCCGGCCCATTATGGAGCAAACTTGCCAGCCCCTGGCACAGAACATGCCAGGGACTCTCTCATCCACTGAAACGCCCCACGAGCGGCTGTGCTGTGCGTCTTTTTCTGTCTTGTTACTATTGTGACTGACTTCTGCTAATCATTGGATTTTTTCTTCTCTTTTTTCCTTTTGAAAGTGATATATGTTTGTTGGAACAAGTAAAAACAAAAAAAAAAACCCAAGAGGTTTGCATGCTAAAATCGTTTGGAATGTCCCTCCTAAGCTTCTTCACGTCCCAGCTCTGGAGTGACCGACGTTTCCAATCTGAGGTGCAGCCTCCGTGGTTAATCTTTGCTGAGATGTACAGGGTGCCATTATTGTTCTTTTTACAAAAAAAAAACAAAATGAAATGCTACTGTACATGTTACTCAGCAGCTTGTTTTATTTCACTGAATAATGAACATCTCTCCAGGTTAATTTGGATGTCACTGATTCATTACTTTTCATAGATGCAAAAGATTCCACAGTGGACCTTACAATAATTGTTTCACCTCTGCTGCTGTTGAGGAACTTTCGTGTCGATTCTGTTTTTGTGTTATAATTCTGAAAATGTATTCTAGTGTCTGTGTACTAACGCTTTTATTCTGCAGTATAGAACCTAAAAGTGAGACTGCTGAGTCAAAGACTGCGGGTCTTTCTCATATTAAGATGCAGCATGATGCATCTTCTCTCCCCGAATTACAGCATTTCATGGTGGCTGCGAGGCCTCAGGGAGATGGATGGTCTTTTCTTCAGAGGCTTGATTACTTTTTAGCTTTAAAAAATCTCTAATAAGATGCCATTTCTTCTTCTTTATTTTTAGATAGATTCAAATGTTGAGGCTTAGTTGCCTAAAGAAAAGAGTGCAGGTTAGAGAGCGGTGTCAGTGCTTCCGTGGAAAGAAAGGGCTTGGCTGGAATGGAAGGGCCACTGGGACACCATCTCCCCAAAGTCAGGGACCACCTCTGTCCCACTGACCGTGATGAGAGCTCACGGGGTGTTTCCGAAATGAGAGAATGAATGAATAAATAAGCGAATGAACGGATGGTGATAGAAAGGTCGCTGGAGAGGGACGGTGCTGATCCATGAGGGTGATGACAGGCAGATCAACCAATCTCTGTCCCCCACACCCTGCACGGGCACAAGTGCCACTGTCCCCAGACAGATGTTTGAGAGCCCCTGGCTGTGGGACAGGAAGCTGAGACATTCTGCCTTCTCTGGGTTTCCCTGGGTGTGACAAGGAGTCCTCACTAAGCTGTTCTTTGACTATATTGGATGTAGAGAGAATACACATTATGTGTTTCTAAAATTCAGCAACTGCTTTTAAAAAAAGAGGGATTCTCCATTTTCAAGAGGTTGTCTCTGCTCAAATAAACTCCAAATGTTGAACCGGGCTGGTCTCACATTCCTGCAAATAATAGGAATAATAATATTTGTATTTGTTTTCTTTTCCTGTTAAAAAAAACAAACAAACAGAAATCTTAAGTGATCTTATTTCTCTTCAAAGGGCAAAACAGCTTTGCAGGCGAGCTTCGGAGCCAACTCTAAAGGGTCGTCAAGAGCACGGCCACCTCCCCACACACACCCTGTCCTTGGCCTGGCTCCCGCAGCAGCCCTGGCCTCGCGCCTGTCTCTGGGCTGCCTCAGAGCCTGGCCTGGCTCCAGCCGTCTCCACCACTGTGTGCCTGGGTCTCCTCCTGCTCTGCGCCGTCCCCCAGGGTGCCCCCTTGGCTCTCCTGCACACGTACGGAGGGGATGTCCCCTCCCACTCTGGGCAGGTTCCTTAACCCTCTCTTTCGTAAATATAAAAATAGTTCCTGCCTCATAAGATGGTTCTAAAAATTAAATAGTAAAGCCCTTAGCATACTGCCTGCTTAAGAGCAATCTCTCAGAAAATAAGTTGGTTCTTGTACTAATAAACAACAACTTGAGTCCATACTGAGCTTCCTGCTTCAAAGGCCACTGGGGTGGACCAGCCAAGGTCTCCTCCCTGCATTGCACACGGGCAGGGCTGCAACTGTCCCCACAGGGCCTGCACCATGGTGGGATGGCCTGTGCACCCCAGGCCCCTGACGCCCGGCCTTGCTCCAGAGACGTGGCCATCAGCCTCCAAGGGCCCTGTGTTCACAAAGTCCCTTCCATTTTCCACCCCAAGCTGACAAAGACGCAGCTGGGGTGACCCCAAAGTGAGCGGTGAGAAGCGGGTTACCAGCCCCTCCACCACCCTCTCCTCCGGGCCAGTGAGAGGCAAAGAAGGAAGCCGGGGCCTGTGGGGTGCCCACACTGGTGAGAGGCAGAGGCCTCTGGGAGAGACGGGCTCCGTGCCAGCCCCCGGGCACGCTCCCCTCGAGGGTCCCCCAGGACCAGCTGGGGCGAGAGCCTGTGGCCGGCGCCGGGCACCTGAGGCCTGCGTGGAGGGTGGAGGGGGCCCTACTGATAATAGGAGCTGATGGCCCCCCAGGGGCCTGCTCTGTTCCCACCAGGCCGAGGTAAAGGGCGAGCCACAGAGATGGTAGCAGACACGGGGCTGACAGGAGCCCGGAACAGCTCTGGGGACTGGGACAAGGGGGACAGGAGGCCCCTCGAGCAAGGGCTCCCAGGAAGCAGGTGCTGTGGTGGGGGTGCTCCACCCTGCTCCGGCCCGGGAGGCCCCCTTGGTCCCCTGTGCTTGGGACTGCATTGCACAGAGCACTCCGGCTTCTTTCCGCACATGGTCTTTCTCAGCCTTCACGCACGCTCGGCTTTGCAGCCCTCCTGCGCACATGTGGAAGGCCCACAGGTGGACAGCACACAGTAGGGCTGCTCCCGATCCTGCAGCTGCATCTGAGCCTTTCCTGCCTTTGCAAAATCGGTGCTCCCTCCTGGGCCCTCGGTGCTCCCTCCTGGGCCCGCTACGGCCCAGCTGTAGGTCCTGCAGAGCCTCACCGAGGCTGTCTCCTGGATCCAAACCCGAGGCTGGCACCCAAGGAGGGGGCCGTGCTGGTGCCGCAGCCCACGTGCCCAAGAACTGTCCCACACCCACTGTCCCATGCTGTGCCCAAGCCACATGGCATCTCAAGGGGCTGCCGGAAGGAGGGAGCTCAGTGCATAGAACCCTCTTGATGGCAAGCCCAGGATCACATGAGCCAGCTTGTGTGCAAAGTTCTCACAACTGGGAACCCCAGGGCGGGTCTGGTCTCAGAGCCCAGGGACCACTGGAGGTTTCCTCCTCCCTCCGCCTTTGAATCGCGCTGTCTCTGTCTCTCTATTTCTCTCCCTCTCTCTCTTTCTGTGTCTCTGACTCTCTCTATCTCTGTGTCTATCTCTTTTTCTGTCTCTCTATCTCTTTCTCTCTGTCTCTGTCTCTCTTTGTCTCTGATTCTGTCTCTGTCTCTCTCTCTCTGTCTCTATCTCTATCTCTTTTTCTGTCTGTCTCTTTCTCTCTGTCTCTGTCTCTCTGTCTCTGTCTCTTACTCTCTCCCTCTCTTTCTTTGTCTCTGATTCTGTCTCTGTCTCTCTCTCTCGTTCTATTCCTAGAGGAGGGGAGGGCACTGAACCACGGCCCAGCAGATCGTGGCCCCTGGACTGGCCTAGCTCATCCTCGGGGCTTTTGAGCTGGGCTTGGCTCCTCCCGAGCTTGCACTGCACTGCTGGTTGCGGGTAACGTGAAACTACTGGACCTGCTTGGGGGGAGGAAGAGGTGTTGCATTTATTGGGAGAATGTTAGGGAATCTGATGGATGCCAAGGCCAGATAGGAGGTTTGCTGGGATCAGGGTTGGAGGACCCATGGGACCTTCCTCACTCTGTCCCGTGTGTCCAGCCCCAAGAGTCTGGCTGCCTCCCAGCTCTGGGGTGGAGAGGGCCCCCAAGAACCCCTGGGTTCTTCCCGTTACAGATGTCACCCAAAGCGGCAGAATCAACCCTGTCCGGTCCCCAGATCCACATTTCAGGGAGGGGACTGTTGGCTCCACGCTCCCTGGTGGGGCGGCCTGTGCAGCAGAGAACACCCAGGCGCCAGTCTGTGGGCAGCGACCAGGACAAGGTGAGGTGCCTCTGCCACCTGAGCCTGTCTCCAGCCACAGCTCCCACGGCCGCCAGAGCAGTGGGCTGAGGCTCCCTGACAGCCTTCTTGCAACCCCCGGGCCTCAGAGGGGCTGAACCCCTAAGCGTGCATGCTCCCAATCATAGCTGGCGATAAGGAAACCACAATTCTTCTACTTTACTGAAAGGCTATAGCACAAAAATGTGCTCAACTATGGACTAGAGCAGCCCTTGTCAAACTTAAGAAACATCTGCACCTACTTGAAATGGAAATGTGTCCTCACGTCCCTCCCGGGGCCACAGGAGGCCGAGTGCTGAGGCCTCACCACCAGGCTGCAGCGTGGCCTGCATGGTTTGGAGACGACGCAATGCATCGTTTCTGTTTGGCTGCATGCGTTATCTGAGCAGGGGTCTCTCTGGCACGCAGCCCTGCCCTTGTTTGCCCGAAAGGGGAGGAGTGGGACACATTGTCACCACTTTCAGGGGAACCTGCTCTGTGCTGCCAGCAGAGCCATCATTGAATCCAAGACCTCTCACAGACGCTCCGCTTGGCCACAACTAAAATCCTACTCTCCACTCAGTAATGGGAGAAGTCACCAATGGGTAAACTGTGAAAAGTCCAATGGGTAAACTGTTGTTGGACTTCAGAAAGAAATGTTTAAAATTTTGAACTCAAAGTTCAGGATAGAATCAACCTCTAACTTCAGGGTGTAAGTGTTTGGTGTGTGTGTGAGTGGTGTGTAGGGTGTGCAAGTGGTGTGCATGTGGCATGTGTATGGTGAGTGTGTGTTTTGTCTGTGTGTGGTACGTGTGTGGTGTGTATGTGTATTGTGTGCATGTGGTGTGTGTGTGGTGTGTGTACAGTGAGTGTGTGTGGTGTGTATGATGTGTGTGTGTAAAATCTTTAGTGAATGTCTCAGGTTTTTCAATGAGGTCTTTTTACTCTGGCTTGACCGGAATCAAATGTGTGATTCCTGGGAAGTTTTTACTTCATAGCTTTCTGCTAGTTCTTTGCCACATCTGGTAAAACTTCATCCTACTCATGCACACTTAGCATTCAACAACAGGCTCAGTGGTATTCTTATGTAGATTTCTAGGATTCTTTCTTTCATTGCTCCCTACTCTCTTCTCTGAAAATTATAGGCACCCCAACCTCACCAATTCCCATCCCTGTCTTCTCAACTAAACAAGACCACCATGTTCTGCTTGGGCTTCTCCTCTGTGGGGCACAATCTTAGAAAGGCAGAGTAATCTTAATGCTTGCCTCATTTTTATTCTCTAATCGACCACAGTCCTGTGCTGCCTATTGCCTACTGTCTGAAAACAGCTGTAACATATATTTTTTCAAGTTTTTTTCATTGTTTACTGTGGAAGGCCAAGTCCAGTACCAGTCATTCCAACATGTCTGGAAGTCAACTTCTCTGCTTCGCTCATTTTCCAACAAAATTATATTAGTTTTAAATCAGAAAAATACAACAATGATATAATACATGTACATAAAGAACAATCTGTTGCTCGATTTCTCCTAAATGTATCTGAAATAAATGCTTTTTATTTTCAGCCTGGATATTATAGTTTTAAAAAGAAACTTGTTCTTTTCATAACCCCATATCCCAAATCTTAAACTTAGATTCTTTTTTGCTATAACACCTAAGGCCAATCTCTTGACATAGTCTTTTCTCCATAGCATTTTCATGTCACCCACATAGATTCTGGGGTTCCAAGTAGCAAACCGTAGGTACTCAATAAATATCAGCTTCCTTTTCAGTGAAAGAAACAATCTTTTGGGACCTTAGTTTCCTTTGCAGAAATGAAAATTATAATAGCTTCTTTGTAAGTCATGGCTCTGGTTTGAATGTTTGTCTCCTCTGAAACTCACGTTGAAATTTGATCCCCAATGTAGCCATCTTGAGAGGTAGGGCTTTTGGAAGGTGATTGGGTCATGAAGGCTCCACCCACATAAATGGATTAATCTACTCATGCATTTATGGATGAAAGGGGTTAATGGATTAGTGTCTCATCCCAAGAGTGAGTTTGTTATCATGAGAGTGGGTCTGTTATGAAAGTCGGGTTGATTCTCTCGGGGGCTTTCTCGCCATGCGATGCCCTGTGCCACCTCAGGGCTTTGTAGAGAGTCCCCACCGGCACAATGGCCCTCACCAGATGTGGTCCCTTGACCTGGGACTTCACAACCTCCAGAACTGTTAAGAAATAAATTTCTTTCCTTTATAAATTATCCAGTCTCAGGTATTCAGTTATAGCAACAGGAAATAGACTAAGACAGTTACTACGAAGAGTAAGGATATTTCTTGGTAGATATATTATAGTCTAGCATATAGTAGACACGTAAACAATATGTTTAACAAGAATTTGTGAAACAATTAAAACTTTGGCTTCGGTATCCTGCTGTTCCTTTAAACACTATGCAGTAGAGATCATCGTCTCCTGCTCCTGATGAAAACCCAGACAGCCTCATGAATTCTCTGTTCCCTCCTAGGTAATAGATGGTCCTACCATAGTTTTAAATCACAACACTGTCTCAATTCAGACATGCGAATGTCCAGCCTAAGACATTCATCAAACTCTGAACTTCATTTAATAGCCAGTGCTCTCTCCTCCCTAATACCCGCCTGCAGCCCAGCAGCCTGCAGGCTGTGCTGCACAGATACACGTGGGTATATATTATCTTTCTTTTCTTTAAAAAAAAATCACCAAAGTATTACTTTGCTGAGGACTTAACTTAGAAAATCCAAAATGTAAATGGCCAGTGATAGCCCGGGGTGTTTTCTGTTTCTGTGTGAATTTTAATGCTTACTTTTAGGACTGAAAATCTACAGAAGCATTCATAAGGGAGGGGTTGCTCTGTGGCCGTTGGACAAACACATAAATTTGGGGCTCATTTCCAGACAGTGCCCTGCTCTATAGGATCTCTGACCAGGTGAACGGGACTCCGAGTGCAGCAGGCAGGCAGGAGCACACGGCTACGGGGGTCTCATCTGTGCTGGAGAAACGGGACCCAGAACAACAGCAGACAGATAACTGCTGGTGGGAAGAACCTCACAGGCCATGAGATGATCCCTTCGCTCAGGGAAGGGCAGCTGAACTCACTTCCCCAGGCCACCCAGGAGAAACCAGCAGAGCTAGGGGCAGAAGTCAGTCTTTAGCTACAGATGAATCACTTCATTTAAAATACCAAGTGGCCTTCGAAATCTACACCCTTTCTAAGTCAACAAAAATCAAGTGAGGTTCACAAGTGGTTATCTGGAACTGCTTTTTATGCATTCCATGAGTAATTTTTGATACTTGCAAGGCTTCCTTCCTGGGAGAAAAAGGCGAATTAAGTATTGTCTTTGCCTTTAAGGAACTAATCATCTTGACGGGATGAATGATGAGATAAAATTTAAGAGAAACTGACTAAAATGCAATATTAATTCCAAAAATAGATAATCGTAGGATGAAGAAGGCAAAATTAACAGCAACAAACGTAAGAAAGACTTGAGGTGTGGCCTGAACACAGGGTCAACCTACAGCCTCACTGGTGCATGCGCCTGACTCTTGGTTTGTCTTACTTGGAAGAAGGTTCACAGACAAGGACAGCTGTGGCCCCCCTTCCCCCGGCCCTATGAGAGGAGGTCTCCTATTTTTAGTTCTAGAGCCTACTTTTTTAGCCACCCATAAAAGGCAGCTAGGGGAGTATGTCTGGGATTGAGAAGGGACTGAAGTCTATGTTTACAAGGGATTTTCCCACCTAAGAAAGAGTTATGAGGGGCTCTGCTGCTCTCTCCCTGGAACTGGGGAGGGACTGAGGGCAGAAGGCATGGCCTGTGTGGACCTGAGGATCAGAACTTGAGCTGGCGTGGAAACATGCAGGGTGTTTTGTTTTGTTTTGTTTTGTTTTGTTTTTTGAGGTAGAGTCTCGATCTGTCTCCCAGGCTGGAGTGCAATGGCAAGATCTCAGCTCACTGCAACCTCCACCTCCCTGGTTCAAGTGATTCTCCTGTCTCAGCCTCCTGAGCAGCTGGGATTACAAGCGCCCGCCACCACGCCCCACTAATTTATTTATTTTTAGTAGAGATGGGGTTTCACCATATTGGCCAGGCTGGTCTCGAACTCCTGGCCTCAGGCAATCCTCCAGCCTTGGCCTCCCAAAGTGCTGGGATTACAGGCGTGAGCCCCCACGCCCGGCTGAAACATGCAGTTTTTAATGCAACATTTTCCCCTAAATTTTAATGTCATGTCTTTATTGATAATGTCTTGACATATTTCAAAATTCAAAGAATATAAAGAGCATTTTTGTAAAAATCCCCATCCATCCAGTTCCCCTCCCAGGAGACAAGAATATTGTGTCTCTCGTGCATCGTTCAGAGAAAGAAGAATCTTCTCACAGGTAAAAAGGTATCCACACATGGAATGGTCTGATGCAAGTGGTAACGAGGACTTCATCATTGATGGGTTAAAGTCCACTTGGCAGGGGTGACGCTGAAGGGATCAGATAAAAGCACACAAATGGACCTCCAAGTCCCTGCCAACCCCGACACTCCATGGCATGATTCCCGTCCCCCTGCTATGAATGTGGAAACTCAGAGCCAGGCGGTGCCGCTCTCCCAAACCCCTGCACCTGTTTCACACCTAAACCCACACGGTGCAGGCAGGGGCTGCAGTGTGTCACCCCGCAGATGCTTCCTCTCCCTTTCAGGATGGCTTTGCTTCCTGAAGGCGCTCTGGTGTTCCATACAGTGACCTTTGACCCCTCCACAGTTTCATCCCAGCCCTTCTCCCAGCATCTCTGCAGCTGCCCTACCTCCCTGTTCTCCTGTGGTCTCTACCAGAGTTTCTGCTCCTCCTTTTCTGTTCCGTAGGCCCTGGGTCCCATCGTATGCAGCTGGCTTTCTCTAGTCCTCCTGGACCCGGCTTCCTGATCCCCAGCGGGCAGCATCTGGCAGGTCTCTGAAATTCCACCACAGGAGGAAGTCCAGAGATAAAGGATATCGACCCGGGAGACACAATGTAACTGGTCATCCCAGCTCGTTCAGATCAGCATTGGTCTTTACAACACTATTGAAAATGGCTTCATAAACCAATAAAACCACACTGTCTTACTAAGAGTAGCCACAGAGGTATGAGTTTTGAGAAGCTATTTTTCATATAGTTTCATTTGAAATTAAAATTTTTAGCACCAACATTTCTATACTGTGGCCATCAATTGAACAGTCCACAAAAGATATTACAGCCCTCACCTCTGTCAGCCGGAGGCTGCTTCACCTCCTCCCCATCCAATCCACCATGTACCCCCAGAAAGAGCCAGCCTGGTCATTAGAGTGATAGCCACACAGACCCACGTACTCTTCACCACAACTCCACAAAGGTGGCGCTGAGGTTGGCTCTGTTTCAGAGATGGAGACCCTGTGGCACTGAGGTGGGTGTCATCCTCTGAGCAGAGCAGACCTCGAGCAGCATGGCCAGAATCTCATACCCCCACAGCTTCCTGCCATTGCTTCAGACTGCCGGCAAGTGAGGGTTCAAGCACTGGCCCATCGATAGTCACATCCTAGCTATTTCAAAGGAGGACAGGCTCTGGGTGTCCGCATACGGTACGAACCACAGATCAATGTAAATGCCAACAAGATCAGGGTTTTGGAAGAGAAGATTCTGACATCGTAATTCCTGGTTTGGATGTGACTCTGCCAGCTGTGCAAACCACAGCCACTTCCTTCCTCCCTCTGTGCCTCAGTTTCCTCATCCATCACAAGGGGTGAGCATCACCTGCCCCGCAGTGTGGTGAGCACCCAATGAGGGAGTGCACATTTTGCTTGGCGCAGTGCCTGGCATGTGGCCTGAATTCCACGATGTCAGCTGTGGTTCCTGCCGTCCTCGCTTTTTGGAGTACTTTGGATTCATTGGGCTTCTATATCCTGGGCCAAAATATTAGAGTCAGAATGAGGAACTTACTGCAACCATTAAAACCACTGTGGAAGAAGGAATAGGCAAGCATTGCTGTGCAGGTTCCCCAAGGCAGGGCTGGACCCGGCAGGGCAGAGCAAGTCGCAGTCAGGCCCATGCATCCAGGCCAGGGAGAGCCGAGCCAGCCCCACATGGACCAGCCATTCCAATTTCTGCTTGTCATTGTAAAGTTTCTGACTGAGATGAACAGTTGAAATTAGTTCACTTAATTTTAAGTTCACCCATAAACAGCATGAATAATGAATTAACGCTCTGGAGAGGGTGCAAATATAAGGCAGTAGAGGCAAAATACAGTTCAACCCAGAAAACAACCTGCTAATCCCCTGATGGAAAAAACCCACAAGAAGAGTCCATAGCAGGGAGGCATTGAGGCAGCAACAGGATTTCTAAGGCTGTGAAGTAAGTGTGGAAATGAAGGCGAGATTTCGCATGCTCTGAGCGTCATCCGCGTGCAGGGGCCTGGCAGACCACGACCATGGATGGCGGCAGCTGCCACTCTAAAACTGCATGGGTACAAACTCACTTCTGCCCTCCTGCCTTGCTCCACATCCCTCTGCACTCTGGATCCCATTCCCTCATTCAGGCATTCCCTCATTCCCTCACCCATGGATTCCCTCATTCCCTCACCCATGCATTCCCTCATTCCCTCACCCATGGATTCCCTCATTCCCTCATGGATTCCCTCATTCCCTCATCCATGCATTCTCTCATTCCCTCATCCGTGGATTCCCTCATTCCCTCATCCATGCATTCTCTCATTCCCTCATCCATGGATTACCTCATTCCCTCATCCATGGATTCCCTCATTCCCTCACCCGTGGATTCCCTCATTCCCTCACCCGTGGATTCCCTCATTCCCTCACCCATGGATTCCCTCATTCCCTCATCCATGCATTCCCTCATTCCCTCATCCATGCATTCCCTCATTCCCTCACCCGTGGATTCCCTCATACCCTCATCCATGCATTCCCTCATTCCCTCATCCATGCATTCCCTCATCCATGGATTCCCTCATTCCCTCATCCATGCATTCCCTCATTCCCTCATCCATGCATTCCCTCATTCCCTCATCCATGGATTCCCATCCCTGCTGGGTGCCAGGCCTCATGCCAAGACCGCCTCTCCCTCGTGGAGCTTCAGTGTCAAACTCCAGTCCATGTGACTGCTCCAGGCCACAGCAACAACTCCTGTTATGCTTGAAGGAAACTCAAACATGCAATTTAAGCAGAAACTTGGTGTATTTATTTCTGTGGTACCAGAGTGGGTAGAGTAGAAAGGAGAATTTCTACTAGCAGAATTTTCTAGAAAGAGAATGATCTTAAGTTTGACAAAACACTTAAACAGACCCTTAGTTACACAGAAGAAAAGTCTCAGGCTTGGAAAAGAGAGGCTTAGATAATGAAATGAGAAATATGTATATACGTGTGTGTGTGTGTGTGTGTGTGTGTATGATTTAGACATGCAATTTCTATATACAGGTCTATGCAATGTATATGTATGTGTCTGTGTGTGGATGGTGGGTGGATGGAGAAAGAAATGTCACTGTGAACCCCCAAGGATGGCGTGCCCATGTGAAAGGTGCTCACGTGGCGGGGACAGACTGTGCCGGCCACCAGCAGTGATGGGCACTCTCTGACTTCCAGCTTTTCCACATCTTTGCTTCACTTCTCCCTTGTCCCTGGCAGAGACGTGTGCACACAGGGCAGGATGGTGTGGTGGGGGCTGTCCGTGTGGGGTGCTCCGCAGTGTGGGGCGGGGACAGCTGCCCAGAGGGACAGCAACCCACCCCTGCAGGGAAGACTGAGGGGAAATGCACCCACAGGACCCAGGGCTGCATGGTGCTGAGCTGGGGAGGAAGGGCGCATGCACAGAAACCCTGGGGAGGGCGCTGCACAGCCATGGCCTCACCAGGCATTTGGCTGTGAGATACTCAGAGAAGAGACGACATGGCAGGACAGCCTGAGCTGGGTGCAGTCAGGCATGTGCCCTCTGTTCCATGGGGTTTCAACTAGCGAGTGTCCCTGAGGTAGAGCCATCCCAGCGGTTGAGCTCTGCACGCTCAAGTCTCCATGCCCTTCGATGCTCTTACCATCCAAGGTCAGCCGAGGCATATAGAACCCCCACCCCCAACTGTGGACAGTGTGCAGGCATGGCAGGTACTCAGCATGGCGGGCAGACAAGGGGACCTGCTTGGCTGAAATGCAGCAGATGTGTGGGTGCTCAAGCCAGGGCCAGGCTACAGGGAGCCCTGTCTGCTTCTATGCCTGCAGAGCCCATGGCCCCCACGAGCCAGCTGGATTAGTCCGTTTTCATGCTGCTGAGAAAGACATACTCGAGACTGAAAAGAAGAAGAGGTTTAACGGACTTACATTTCCACATGGCTGGGGAGGCCTCACAATCATGGCAGAAGGCAAGGAGGATTAAGTCATGTCTTACATGGATGGTAGAAGGTAAAGAGAGAGCTTGTGCAGGAAAACTCTTCTTGATAAAACCAACAGATCATGTGAGATCTATTCACTATCATGAGAACAGCACAGGAAAGACCTGCCCCATCATTCAATTACTTCCCACTGGATCCCTCCCACAATACATGGGAATTCTGGGAGTTACAATTCAAGACGAGATTTGGGTAGAGACACAGCCAAACCATATCACCAGCCAAGGGGGTTGGAGGCTATGGGGAGGGGGTCTAGACTGTGGACAGCCAGTTTTCAAGCAGGCCAAGACCAGCAGGACCACCTGCCTGCCCCTCATCCAGCTGCAGATGCACAGTGGCCCAGCTGTGGCTGGAGGTCATGGCCACACATGGCCATGGAGCCCTGGAAACCTGCTTGTGCCAACAGAGATGCACTGTGCTAGGAGGCCCACACTCAGCAGGAAGGGAATAGCTGCCCATTAACCATTGTTTATGTTGATAAATATTGAAATTGATGGGGTGAAATGTTGAAATGATACTTTGGATGTAGTAGTTTAAATAAAATACATTATTGAAATGAGTTGTATCTGTTTCCTTTTACTTTAAGGTGGCTCCTGGAAGCATAAACTCACTCAAGCATTGCATTTCTATGGGACAGCCCTGCTGCCAGCTAGCTGCGTCTTATCAGTCTCTGCCCCTCCCACACCCTTCTAGCTCAGGGTGAACACAGCCAGGCTGAAGGAAGCCTCATCTGATGGACAGGGCCTCGTCTGGATTCATCAGGAAGGAAGGAAGTCTGGCCCTCCCTGCATGTGACCATGGCCACTCCCACGGTCAGCAGCCTCTGAGCAGGAGTGAGCGGGACCTGGCCAGCACTCCCGTCACTTTCGTCCATGAAACCCAACCTTCCTTACTGTTCCTGGGCTCCCAAGTGGGTGTGTGACCACCCAACCTTCCCAGTCCTCCTGAGTGGGTGTGTGACCAGCCCTCGGCGGCTTTCTTATGGCTGGAAAGTGCAGCCACGACAAGGGAGCGGCCAGCCAGAAGGGAGCAATGACCACCCGGGCTGGCCCTGGAATTGCTGGAGCTGCCAGAAAGACCACCCAGAAAGAGAGCTCCAAGGAAACACTACCAGAGGCCAGAAATGGGAGTGGGGGGGGATCTGGAGGGGGGAGGTGACAAGGTTGAGAAGGAGCGGGTAGTCCTGGCATGAGCCCCTGTGGTGGTCACCTGCCTGGCTTAGCCTCAGCACGCCACCACCACGACCTCTTTATTCCCCTTAAACTAGGTCGAGCAAGTTCTGTCCGCAATCAAACAGGTCCCACCTAATACAGCTGCTCTATAAATATGGAGGCCGGCCAGGGAGAAGGCAGATAAATCAATGGTACATTTTTTTTTTTTCCTGATAGAAAATGTGTCCAAGGTCCCAGGGAGCAAAAGTTGCTCACAGCTTTCAATTCACCCCAGGCTGCCCTTCACAGGGCAAAATGGACAAGGAGGAACAGAATTCCCCTTCCTGGCCCTTCCCTGGTGTGTCGGGCCCCATTTTCCATCCACTCGGGGAGAGCTGACCGTGGGCAGAGAGCGGCTGGACCTGGGTGGCTCCCTCTGCCCAGACCCCAGCGCCACAGGACATGCAGCCCCTTAGCAGGGGCAAGAGTGGGGGGCCTGGGTCAGGGCCAGCCGAGGAGAGATCACCTCGGGCTGCGTCTGTCTTGCTGAAGCCATCTCTGTGGAGGGCTGGGGTGCCTGCGGCCACCTGCACACGTAAGCTCTTCCCTTTAGTAACCCGGAGGATGGCGTCCCATGGCCGTCAGGAGATCCCAGCTGGGCTCTCATGGACAGAGAGAGGAGGACGGCCTAGGCTGAGCAGCCTGATGCAGACAGCAGGTCTGTCACCAGCCCGCAGGGGACAGGAGGGAAGATGGACAGTCAGCGGGACAGCCAGCCAGACAGGGTGCTGGTGAAGTCTGTCGAGTGGTCCCTTAGGAGGGGCGAGAGGGCTGCGGCGAGTGCTTCCAGCCAGATCCGAGGTGGGACGAAGGGCTGAGGCCTGGGGCTGGCAGCTCTCTGCAGCCCAGGCGGTGGCTGGAGGGACCGTCCTCGAAGGGACGGCTGGAGGCCAACAGTCTTCCCTGAGGCTAGGGGAATAAGCCCTTATTCCTGACCTCAACACACAGGGTTTTACTGTACTCACAAGACATACTGTTTGCTGAGTCATATGTGCAAATTCTGACCAAGGCCACCATAGACAAGGCCTCCAGTAATCCTCCAAGGAGGTACAGGCTACTTGGGGAGCCACGGGAATACTCTGGTGGACAAGGGCTCGGGAGTCAACAATGTGAGCCCATCTCGATGAGGGCAAGACACAGCTGCACACGGTGGGAGGGGTGCCAAGGTCCAGCCGAGGTCCTGCCAGGCCGTGCATGAGGAGATGCAGGAACACTGACCGGAGAGAATATTCTAAACTAGACGACAGGCCGCTAAACCCAAGCAACAAGCTCTCCTGATGGGGGGCTGGATGCTAAGTATCTGGCTCTGCAGTCCCCCGGGTCTCTGTCACCATGGCTCAGTCTGCTGTTGTAAAGTGAAAGCAGCCGGGGATGCATGGAGGATGAGCGTGGCTGCATCCGTGAACGTTCATTTACAAAAGCAGACTGGACTCGGCCCACAGGCGGAAGTGTGCCATCCTGGGCAAAAGTGTGCCATCCTGGGTGGAAGTCTGCCATCCTGGGTGGAGGTGCACCATCCTGGGCAGAAGTGTACCATCCTGGGCAGAAGTGTACCATCCTGGGTGGAAGTGCACCATCCTGGGCAGAAGTCTGCCATCCTTCCTGGGCAAAAGTGTGCCATCCTGGGCAGAAGTCTGCCATCCTGGGTGGAAGTGTACCATCCTGGGCAGAAGTGTGCCATCCTGGGCAGAAGTGTGCCATCCTGCTGCAAAGCAACGCAGGGGATAGTGGTTTATGGACTGTGGTTAATGGCCATGTTCTCGCTCAGTGGCCAGTCTCTGGGCCAGACCGGATTTATTTTGCTTTGCTTTGTTTGTTTGCTTGTTTGTTTGTTTGAGACGGAGTCTCTCTCTGTCACTCAGGCTGGATTGCAGTGGCGCAGTCTCAGCTCACTGCAACCCCCACCTCCCAGGTTCAAACAATTCTCCTGCCTCAGCCTCCCACGTAGCTGGGATTACAGGTGCCCACCAGAAGTCTGCCATCCTGGGTGGAAGTGCACCATCCTGGGCAGAAGTGTGCCATCCTGGGCAAAAGTGTGCCATCCTGGGCAGAAGTCTGCCATCCTGGGCGGAAGTGTACCATCCTGGGCAGAAGTGTGCCATCCTGGGTGGAAGTGCACCATCCTGGGCAGAAGTCTGCCATCCTGGGTGGAAGTGCACCATCCTGGGCAGAAGTGTGCCATCCTGGGCAAAAGTGTGCCATCCTGGGCAGAAGTCTGCCATCCTGGGTGGAAGTGTACCATCCTGGGCAGAAGTGTGCCATCCTGGGCAGAAGTGTGCCATCCTGCTGCAAAGCAACGCAGGGGATAGTGGTTTATGGACTGTGGTTAATGGCCATGTTCTCGCTCAGTGGCCAGTCTCTGGGCCAGACCGGATTTATTTTGCTTTGTTTTGTTTGTTTGCTTGTTTGTTTGTTTGAGACGGAGTCTCTCTCTGTCACTCAGGCTGGATTGCAGTGGCGCAGTCTCAGCTCACTGCAACCCCCACCTCCCAGGTTCAAACAATTCTCCTGCCTCAGCCTCCCATGTAGCTGGGATTACAGGTGCCCACCACCACGCCTGGCTAATTTTTGTATATTTAGTAGAGACAGGGTTTCACCATGTTGGTCAGGTTTGTCTCAAACTCCTGAGCTCAGGTGATCCTCCCACCTCGGCCTCCCAAAGTGTTGGGATTACAGGTGTGAGCCACTGTGCCCAGCCGAGATTTATTTTCAGATGTCGGTGTTTAGCCGAGCTCGGCCTCCTTACCATTGCTTGTGTGTGTTCACAGATACACACACACACACAACCCCACCAAGGGCTGCCTCCAAGGGCTGTTCACTGCCGTCCTTACTCATGTACCTTCGACCCCGGACATGCTGAGTCTCGTGGAGATGTTACCTGCTATGTCGTTTTGGGGCATAGGAGACGTAACTGGGAAACTCCTTTTCAAGGGCCACTAAGCTGCTGTTCCCCGCTCCCCGAAGGAGAAATGGAAACAGTGACTGTGAAGCCAGAGCTTGGATTTCGTCCTCAGAGGGGGTGTGAGGAGAGGAACAGAGCTTCCGCGGCCGCTTCTGAGTGCGAGTGGCCCAGGCGCCCAGGGCGTGAGGGTTGAAGGTTGAAACTGATGGGTTTCAACCTTCAGTTGAAGTATCAACCGAAGATACTTAACATCTGGCCTCCCCCATCAGGAGAGCTTGCTGCTCGGGTTTAGCGGCCTGTCGTCTAGCGCAGAATGTTCTCTTGGGTCAGTTTTCCTGCAGTTGAAAAGTTGAAACTGATGGGTTGAAATGCTGAAGTTTGAAAGTTGATTGCATCCTGATGATGACAGGGAGTGGGAATTGGAGACTCCACAGGGGCTCAACGCCGGGCTCCTGGGGGTGAGGGTGTGACACCACTATCGAGGCAGGCCTGAGGGAATCACAAACGTAAATCAAGTCTGAAGAGAAGATGTTTGTGGCCTGTGTGCCCTGCCAGTGCCAGGAAAGGCCCTTTAGCACGGGAGGAGGGTCCTTGCTCCCTCCAACAGGGCACCCTGGGGCCTGACAGCTAAGCTGTGCACAGATAGACAGCTGCCTTTTGGGACAGCCAGACTCAAGTCCTTCCAGAGGTGTCGTTTCTAAATGAATAGAAATCAGAATAGCCTTCTTCCAGAATGTTTTCTCAGTAACTTTTCTGTACAAATGTCCCTAATACAATAGAAAAAATAAAAGTGATTACTATATTTCCAGGCAACGTCCATGTACACACATATATCTAGGAATCCTCCCACTAATGCCCGCCTAGGTATTGTTAGTACCCACCTCGCAGATGAGGAAACCGAGGCACAGGGAAGACAGGCAATTTACCCAAGGTCACATTGCTGGTGATGGGTGCGGCCAGGATCCCCAGCCAGCAGGCCGGGCTCTGCCTCAGCTAGGCTGCGCCTGTGTGGTCCCCGGGCCTCCGCACTGGAGCTGGGTCCTCCAGGGGCCGTGAATACTCAAGGCTAAGACAGCCCTGGCTGCTCTGCAGCTTTCCCTAAGCTGAGCCCTGCCTTCCCCCGCATCCAACCTTCTGTCAATGCTGTGCGCTGTGATTTAAAGGCTTCATTTTAATTCAATCCGTGCCCCTGCTCAGATATCAGATAACACTTTGTTTTGTTTTGAGAAAACTGTATATGTCAGATTAACACAGTGGGCAGGAATTTGCTTCCCCGATCTTAGGGTACAATATCAACGTTGCTTATTTTATTTAAATCAAGCTTAATCCAACTCCAACCAACATTCCATAAAGGCTCACGGGTAATTCTGTCTTAATGAAAACTGAGGTTTCCCTGACACCCCACAGTGGGGATGGGGCACCCACCAAGGGTCTAACACTGAGGTGAGCATCCAGGAAAGGCCTTTCTCACCAATGCATCTGGTTACCCAGATGAACCCTTGAGTCAGGGTCCTGCTGCTTGTGTGCCCCTGATGCCCAGGGTCCCCTCAGGCAATAGGGGGTTCCCTGAGACATGGGGGTCCCCTCAGGCAAGCACGAGATCCCTGAGGTTTGGGGTCCCTGTGCCCAGCCCAGCCTCGCTGCACACAGGCATGCCGGGCAGTCGATGTTACCAGCTCCCCAACCCCACCAGCTCCACCACTGAGGGGCTCATGGGCCCCGCCAGCCTGGGTTGCTTCCCGGGCTGGGCAACCTTCTCCCTTACCCTCACCTTCAAAAGCAGTTCATTTCTACTCTTCCCCATCAGGATACCTAGGTTTCAGTTAAAATGGGAAAGTAGATTCCTTCCACTTCCAGCCGCTAACACCTAAGGAAGTCAGCAGCCGCCCTGACACTCTGGAATTGGGGGTGGGGTCTGCAGGGTTTAAAAAACAAAATAAATTATGGAGGAGAGAGCCTATTAATAAACGTCACAGCAAATCGCTGTTCCATTTCTATAAAAGGCCATCGAATAGAATTATGCATCATTTAAAAACATGTTTGCTACCCAAACACTCCTCTCTGTACCACCCCCCGTACACACCCCCTCCCCGCAAAATTGGATGATGGATTCTGGAAATGATGAGAACTTTGAGCCTGTGAGGGCGCCCCAGCAGTTCCCTGAATCTGCGTCCTCACTCTGCAGATGGAGCCACGTCAGCCCCGCCCCAGGAACTCACCCGAATGGAGCCTGGAGTCACATCAAATAAAAACAATGTGAAGCTCAATTCAGCTACGACAGACTTGCTGTCACTCAGATCCCAGGACGTCCCCCCAGACGCTCCAGAGCCTGCCAATCTGACCCAGAAACAGCACGCACCCGAGGCATCCTTCCAGCACCTGTTCCTCTCCCTACACAGAGCAGATCCCCAGCCAGCAAAGCCCTGCCATGCAGGCCACTGCCTTCCTTGACAGCCCCACGCACTGGGGCTTCCTGGTACTTCTGCAGGTGCCTCCTCTGCCTCCTGGAGACAGGCACTGCCTCCAACCTGGGGACAGGGTCCCCTTCTGCCTTCTCACTCATTTCCTTTCATCGCAACCCACAGAAAGACTGACCAAAAGTGCTGAGAACTTCAGGTTCTCTGAGCCCCAGGACTCATCACGATGTTCACACCCAATCCAAAATATGCGGTTTTATCAACTATTGATTGCGAGATTCCTTCAAAGACTTTATTAATAAGGACCTCTAACAAGAATCTGAAATGGGCCCCATTCTATGGAATTCTCCTCTGTGGCAGGTGAGGCGGCTGCACAGAGCTCGGGAGAGCGGACGCCTTGCAGGGAAGCTGCCAGTCTGGGTCCTGCCCCTTGTTTGCCAGCTGCGTCACCATGGATGACACTGAGCTGCATTTGTGACACAGGAACCACCATCCCTTCCTATAAGGATGAGCTTTAAACTCCGCCAAGCGCAAGTATGAGGAAGAGAGGAATACACATCCCCACGCACAAGCAGCTTCGTTCAGGCCCTGCCCTCCTGGAGACCTGAAGATAGAGTTTACTCCATGCGTGTTCCGAAGGCCTCACGGGCCAGGCTCTGGGGCCTCACGGACAAGCAAGGCACAACCCCATCAGTGAGGCCTCCACGCACAACTGGAGGGGTCTCTACAAGCCCTGATGCCACAGAAGAAGGGCTATGGGATGATTCCACAAAAAAGGGGCATGTCTTCTGACCATAGGATCTTATACCCGAAAATGGTCCTGTCCTGCACTGCAGAATACATGGCTAACACAGACAGAGAAAAGGCCACAGAGACAGGGCCACAGAGAGAGACAAAGCTACAGAGACAGGACCACAGACAGAGACAAGGCTACAGAGACAGACAGAGACAGGGCCCAGACAGAGACAGGGCCACAGAGAGAGACAGGGCCACAGACAGAGACAGGGCCGCAGGCAGAGACAAGGCACTGGCAGAGGGGCAGGTAAGCAGTGGTCCTCCTGGAGCTTGGGAGGGCACTCAGGTGCATTTTTGCAGGGGTTAAGCTGGACCTCAGGGGTGGGCAGCATGCATGGGTCAGGGAGTAGGGCAGGACTTTCAAGACAGAGTCAACAAAAGGAGCAAAGAGGCAGAGACTGGGGAGTGCAAAGGGTGTTTGGGAACTCCTTGTACTTGAGCCTGGCTGGAATGTCCTGTGGAGGGGGATGGAGCAGCAGTGGATGGGCCGGGCAGCGTGCCATGGCCTGAGGCACTCCATCTCCGGGTGGCGCGGCTCTGGGGGCACCTGCAGGGCCAGCAGCTGAGCTGACTGTGCCCCGAGGGTGCACACCCTGGTGAAGGGGTAGGAGAGGCTGGGGCTCAGCCACAGGAGAAGGCACTGCTGCACACACACAGCTGTGATCTCCGTGGCTAACGGCACTGGGGAGCCGGGAAAATCAAAAAGAAAACAGCGTCCTGACATTGGTCACGGTGCAAAACCTGAACAAAATCCCAGGCCCCATGAGGCTCAATCTTTGTTTAAAGTTACATTCAAATAACAGACTCACTGCCAAAAAAAAAAAAATTTTTAAAAATAACTGAATTCTCTGTTGATGTCTCTCTGCCTCCCTGCTCTCTCCCTTTCTGCCAAGACACACACACATAAACTCAGGCGGAAATACAAGCAAAATTCTCAGCAGCACTCCTTAAAATTCTTACTTGACATCTCATACACTCCCCAAAATTCCAAACTCATAGCAGCTGCCAAAGTCTTTTTTTTTTTTTCTTTCTGCTCTCAAAACTCTTTTTGGGGTCAGGCTGTGGCCAGGACCTTCCCCTGTCACCCGTCCCCCCGGTCTCCCTGGCCTCTCCAAAGGCTGCTGGCACGCCCCCCGTCCTAGCCCCAGACTCATTGGGACCCAGAAAGACCTGGGGAAGGAGCTATGGAAGCCTCTGGAACAGGTTGTTCTTCCCCTGCTATGGTTTTACAGGAGGGGCTGAGCTACGTTGTAAAGGCTTTGAAATGTACACAATTAGGGAGCACAATTAAGAAAAAGAACGTGAAATTATAAATACAAAATTAGATAGAAATTGGAAAATTATTTGGAATAGAAAAGAAATCACAACAAATTATGATGGTTCAAAAGCTGACAAATACAACAGGCCTGATAAAAAGGAAAAATGATTTTGTTGATTAAGTGCCTGATGGTGACTGGCACTTTGACATATTTTCTGTAAAGAGAGTGGAAAACTAGTCAAGTCTTGCTTCTAACAGGCTTCTTTGATTTTATTTTATTATTATTATATTGATGTTTATGTTTAGAAAATGTCCACCACTCATGCTGATGAAGTCATGTGAACGGGGCTGTGGGCAGACGCGCGTGGAGCCTGCTGTGGGGAGCCTGCTCAGGTACGTGTCCTGCTGGGGTCCCTCCGCCGTGCCAGGCTCGGAGCCCCCACATTTGTGGATCTACCCTTTTGGTGCCTCACAGGATGACCCGGGAGACTTTTCAAACATCCCAATGTCCACTCCCTGGCCCAGCCTACGAGGCAGGCTCTCCAGGGCCCTTAGGGTCCCTCGTCTGAAAGCCGCACCCCATTGTTTGAAAGCACAGCAAACTCGAGCTCTAGAGGCCGGCGGCTGACAGGGCTGCCCTGTGCCAGGCGAGAGGAAAGCGTTGCACAGGATCCCGCCTGGGTGAGCCAGAGACTCCCTGGAGAGCGGTCCCGCCGTCCTCCACGGCCAGGGCCGCTCCTCTGTCGTTGTCAGCCCTGTGCACTGCTCCGCTGCTCCTAAGCGCGCGGCGGCTGCTCCCGCACTTCCACCGAGAAAAAGCTGAGGCCGGCGTGGCCGCGGAGAGGCCAACGTGAGTCTGCGTAATGGGACACTTTTTAAAGAATTCACGATAAACACTCCTTTGACGTCAGCGTATTCAAATGTGATGTCTTCACACTTTACCAAATGAATTCGTTTTCTAGAGCTGCTGTGAAGTACCACAAATGACAAACTGGCTTAAGACAAGAGAAATGTACCCTCCCCCAGTTCTGGAGGCCAGAAGTCTGAGACGAAGTGTCCGCAGGGCGCTCCCATCCGCCACGCTGGGTCTGCCACGGCCTGCGTGCTTTCGTCTCCAACGGTCATAGGTCTTCATCCCACAGCGGTGGCTTAGGAGGTGACTAATCACCGTCGGGAGGTGGCAAAGTCATGAGGGTGGAGCCCTTGTGAAGCGGATGGGTGCCCTCCCTTATAGAAGAGGCCCCGAGACTCCTCCCCTACCGCCACGTGAGGGCACAACGAGAAGGCGCCGTCCGTGAGCCAGGAGCTGTTCTCTCCAGACGTCTGACCTGCCTTCGCCTTGGCCTCCCAGCCTCCAGAACTATGAGTGTGGTGCTTCCGCTCGCGCAACTAGGATGCACCGAGACGGAGCCTGGGGAAAAAGAGCCGTTTAATGGGTCAGGAGAGGGTGGGGCCGAGGCGGGAGAGGGTGGGGCCAAGGCGGGAGAGGGTGGAGCCAAGGCGGGAGAGGGTGGGGCCAAGGTGGGAGAGGGTGGGGCCAAGGTGGGGCGAGGGCTTTGTGCACAACTCTCCCCCTGGGTTTTGCTGTATCTGCTCCATCCTTGAAAAGTCAAACGCACACTCCTAGATCTTCTCTCGGGGGACGCTTAGGAAAGAAGACTGGAATGGAATAGTGTCAGGGCTTGTTAATGAGAAGAGCCAGAGAAACGCCCGAGATACAGGAAAAGCCCCCAGATGCTCCCTTCAGCAGGGCCCTGGGCATCCTCTGACCTCCCAATGGCTAGGGCTAAGCTAAGAGGAGGCTCATTTGTTGCAAGAATGGCGCAGAGGGGATGCAGGGAAGGTGCCAGAAGAACTTGTGTCTAGGGCTCGGGGGAAGCAGGAGTGTGGAGTCCAGGACCGTGTGGGTGCCAGCTCTAGGGGTGTCAGAGGGCCACGTGGGTTCCAGCACTAGGCGTGTTGGAGGGCCGCATGGGTGCCAGTACTAGGGACCCCTCCCACTTCAGAAGGACTTTCAACTCCCATCTCTCTGCCAAGCCCACTGCCTGGGGAGGGGTCTAGAAACCGTCCTTGAATTTGCCTCCCGTCTCCCCATCCTTAGCATCATCCTGACTCTTCCTCTGCCCTCCTCACCCCGAAGTCCCAGAATGCCAGGCGGCTGCACAGATGCCCCCTCACAGCCCAGAACCCCGGCCCTGCCCATGCAGGGACACCACCCCCGCAAAGAAAACAGGGGTGATGAGAAATGTCAGGTTCCCAAATTCCTGAAGAACAAGATCTCTATCTAACTGCATAGGTTTCAAAGCAGGTTGAACGTGTTTTCTCAGACAGGTTTGGTATTTTGCACTGCAGGACATTTGGGCTCATAGAGACTCTTTAGCCTGATCTACACAGCGGCAGGACAAACAGCGGCAGATGTTAGCAGTCAGAGCTCTCCAGGATCTGAAGCCTCCTACAGATGGTGAGGAACCCCGCCTGGGAGCACAGAAAACACATTAAAGAGAGCGTTTGTGGGACACCTGGAGGGGCAGCAAGGCATGTGGGCTGAGGACACCCTCCCCCAGTCTCCCGTGCAGCCCCTTCCCAGGCACCGTGTGCATAGGGCACTGACTCACTCATCCTCTCTTCCTCTCGCACCTGGGACACTTCTTTACCAAGCAGCTAAACGACAAAGCCACTAAGATGAAAAGCCCTTCCTCACACGCCCTCAGAGTAGGAGGGCTGGCTCTGCTCCATCCCAGCTCGCAACAGTGGGAGAAGAAAACATCTTTTTCCCGGAGGGTAGGCAGATGTCTCCGGCAGGGTCAGCCATGAACTGTGTGCAGACATGGTGCAGTGTGTGTGCTGGGATGTGGCGTGGTTTGGAGCCCAAACCTCCGTCCTGCAAGTGCCTCATCATTCAACCATCAGCCTTTGACTTCACTCTCCTGAATGTTGTTTCCTCTGTTCAGTGATGGTATTGAGAGTCTGATAGAGCTTTTGCTGATATAAATAAGATCATGCAATAGAAGTGCTAAGCCCAGTGTTAGCGAGTAGCAAGCCCTCAGTGAAGGCATCCAGGGCGTAGAAGGGAGTGACGTAAGCCTGCCAGACCTAAGCAAATACCCCCAGGGCAGGAGTGTTATTTTCAAACAAATTTTGTTTGTTTTTTAATTTTTTGTTGTTGTTTGTTTGTTTTCAAATTCCAGCATTCAGAGTATTTCCCAGTGCACTTTGGGTGAAAAACATGCAGCAAGGTCACCCTTTCGTGCAGTTGGTGTTGGGTTACAGAGCAGGGTGGGTAAAGGCCAAGAGAAACTCGGTCTCAGGAGAGGCACCGTGGGGCCATTTGCCTCCAGCCATCAGCACTGCCACTCCTGGATCTTGGGCAGGGGCATCGGGTTCCCCTGCTCCCCATGCCCAGGGAGCTGTGAGTTCATGGAGCTCTCACTCATTCCTGAGAGCTCAGCTTGGAGCACACAACTGGGTGTGTGGAGCGTGGGGCTGGGCTGACATCAGCGTCCACCTGGTGATGCACGGAGGCACCTGCCTCTGCAGAGTCTGTGTGTGGGCCTGTTATCCCAGACTGCATCCTGCAGAGTCAGAAGCAAAGCTGGCGTGAGTGCCTGCCCGCTGCGTGAATGGGTGAGACCCACCAGAGACGCTACCGGGGGAGACCAGGGCCGTGGCGGTGGGAGAGCTCTGATCCAAGGCCTCTTCCCATAGAGGCCGATGCCCGGCAAGGATCTCACCACAAAGCTCATCCTCAGCATGGCTAAGGGGCTCGATGCTAAAACAGGACGGGGATGCGGGGGTGATTGAAGAAGCAGAAAGGACTTGAAAACTACAACCTGCTCTGTCCAAAGCTCAAGGAGATGGCGCAATTAACACCTAAAGCCCTGGTGGCCAGCACGGGGAAACTTTAAAAGTCTGGGGGTCTAAGGGTACCCTCCTGGTGGGTGGACGGGACAGAGGAGGGCTGAGGAGGTACCTGGGAATGCTCAGCTGGCTCGCAGCGGGCGCTGGGCCGGAGGCGTCAAGGAGGGAGAGGGAGCAGGCTGCACCCATAGCCCTGCAGCCACCACGCATCCCAGCGTGGAAAGGACTTGAGCTCTCCTCAATGTCACATGGTGCTGCACCACACTCTCTGTTTTCTCTATTTTAGAAGCTGGTGATGAGAAGAGCCCAGTGCTGAGTCGTCTTCGTGGTTGCTGGATTCGTCTATGCTTGCAGGGCTGTGAAGGAACGCCTGAGACGGGGTAATTTATAAAGAAAAGAAGTTAACTGGCTCATGGGTCTGCTGGTTGTACAGGAAGCATAGCAGCTTCTGCTTTGAGGAGGCCTCAGAAAGCTTCCTCCTGGCAGAAGGCAAACGGGGAGCAGGTGGGTCACATGGCGGGAGCAGGAGGAAGAGACAGGGTGGGAAAGGAGGTGCCACACACTTTTAACAACCACATCTCGTGAGAACCCACTCACTCTCACGAGGAAAGTACCAAAGGGGATGGTACTAAACCATTCCTGGCAAACTGCCCTGTGAACCAGTCGCCTCCCACCAGGCCCGACTTCCAATGTTGGGCCCACCCTGTGGCCTTACTTCACTTGATGACATCTGCAAAGAACCTGCTTCCAAGTAAGGTCACAGCCACAGGCACGAGGCTTAGAACACAACAACTACAAACTTAAAGTTGAAAGCATTTTTAAAAACAGACAAGGTGGCTTTGGTAACATGCTCTGAGCCTCTTCTTTATTTTCTTTGTGGTCCTGTGTTGGCTTGAACTCATCAGTGTGTTGGTCTTGTGTGTTTTCTCACACACCTTCTATGCATGAGTTCCCCTAGGGCAAGGACCTCACCCCACATTTACCTACCTGAGGAGTCAGGGCACAGGGTAGGGGACAAAGGACACCGACCAACTCCTGCTTCCTCCCCAAATCTCTCCAGCCACCATTCAAAGGACCCTCCATTTTCTGCTGTGAAATCTGTTTATTTGTGGTTGAACTCTCTGCTGGTGGCCAGCCTTGGTGTCTGAATTTCAGAATGTGGTGTCATGCTCTTGCATGCTGTGCTTAAAAAGGCTTTTGTTGGAAAAGCCTGTGTGAAGCCACTGGCACCTGTTATGTGAGCACATGTGACTCTACGCTGACCCGCTGCCATTGGGCCCTGGGGAATGACAGAGAGAAAAGATAAATTGGGAAGGAGAAAGCCAGGTGTGGAGTAAAAAGTGTGAAGAGGGCAGAGCTGGATGGGGGAACAAGTGAGGAGGCTGGGCACGAACAAGAGGAGGGGGTGCCTGTGTATTTTGTGCAGTCAAATGACCCGGGTTCAATTCCTACCTTCATTCCACTCTGAGCCTCAGAACCCCATTCACAGAAGGGGCATGTGTCATGCAGCTCATGAGTCAGGAGAATTAATGGGACCGAGGGAGCCTGTTGACTGCTTGGCTCCGATGACAAGCACACAGTAGGAAGCCAATAATATGAATGCTTTCTGCCATTCACACCATTTTCATGTGTACGTCACTCTCTAGTAAGACTAGTAAAAACGTTCCTATGTTGAAAACAAATGCTTTAGTTGAAAATAAAGGAGTTCATCTCTTGGTGGAAGATGAAATATTCACATTAGCTTCAAGGATTTTCTTGTAATCACATTGAGATCTTAGCCCATTTAATGGAGCATAATACATACATTGTCATTTCAAACAAAGTCCTTGTCAAAAATGACACTTTGGAATTTTTTTCTTAAAATAAGCAATGCAGGAGAAATTAACTCACAAAGACGTTGAATGCTAAAAGGAATACAAAGCCATCAATATATGAAAGTAAGATATTAAAGACACATTTTCCAGGTTAATATTAAAACACGCAAGGAGGGGAATCCATGAACTAGACACATTTTGAGTGGCTGTAGTTCTTAGAGAAACAGGAATGTAGCAGCTAGGGAGGAAATTAGAGAAAAATTAACTAGCAGTCATCTCACGAAATGAATATACAAAGACCACCCCCTAAAGGAATTACTGAATATATTCTTCTATTCACAGTAGCAGGAAACAGACGGACATAGTGAATTAGAAAGAGCTGAGCAAATATCCATTTTCTAAAATGGACATATTTCTAGAAGAGCACACACCCAGACACACCCAGACAGCTTCCCTCTTGGTTTCGTGTCTACAGGGGCCAGCTCAGAGTGGGCTCAGAGTGGTGCCTGCCCAGGACTGCACAAGACTCTTCACTGGGAAGGGAAAAAAATACAGTCACATTTTCAAGTCCCGTCTTTTATGGTTCCTATTTGGGGTATTATCTACAATACACATTCTTTATTAGCACAGTAGCACCTCTGAGTACTGCTGTGTACAGATTAGCCTGTTCAAAGGTTCTTATTGACGGGTGTGCACTTGAACACTCCCCAGAAGACAGGAGATAGACAGGACGACAGAGGGGACAAGGAGAAAAGTAGACAGAGAGACCATCAGGATGCCCAAACCGATGACATTGGATGCTTTTCCTAGAGCAAGAAAATGCACCATAGACACTATGCTAAACATCTAGACAGGATCTGAGAAATGAGTTTCATTGTTTAGAAATTTTTATTGTGTAAGAAAGAACTTAAAAAGCACTTTATGGGCATTAAAAAGAATACCATGTCTGTGCTTACAGTTTCAAAGGGTTCAAGGTTGGTTTTAAATGAAATAAGATTTAAAGGTTATTTGTAGATTTAAAATTTTATTTGCATTTTTCATAGATTATGATTTTTATCTACTTCTGACACTGGTGTTTTGACAGCATATAATTTATTCTCCATTCAAAGACACACTGACAGCCCAGAGTGGGGAGCAAGACACCAGAAGAGTTCTCTCTCGTGATGATTCCCTCGCAAAAACACCAATTTGAACATGCAAATGAAAATATCATCACAAGAGCTAAGTAAATCAGATACGAGACCACACTACCTGGTTATAGTACAATAAGAAAAGATGTGTCAAATAAGATACAAAGTTTTCTTTTCCATTATCCACATCACCCCTCCTCCAGTCCAGGAGCACAGCATGGAGAGATTGTCTGCTCAGGGAAACCGGGAAGTGAACAAAGATGTCCAAATACTGAGCCCACCGCAGTAAAATCCAGCACTGGGCAGGTCTCCATGGCCCCAGAGTCCAGGTTGGAACCCAAAGACTGAGCCTCCAGACCTGCTGCAGTGCCAGGCTGGACCACATAGCCTCAGGCTTCTGGCTTGCATGGCAAACTCGACCTCTGGCCCACACAACTCCTCAGTCAATGTCAGCAGCCCTGGCCTCCCTACAGTCCTCATCAGCAGGCAGGACCCAGTGGCTCCTAGCTTCAGGTAGGCCCCAGCACAGTACCAGTGGGCCCCAGGCTTCTGGCTTGCCCCAGCACTGCTCCAGCCAGTTTGAGCCCTGAGCTTCTGGCTCACCCAAGCAATGCACCAGCTGCAGCAACTACAGACTTCTGGCATGCCCCAGTGCCATGCACATTGGTAGCAGTCCCAGGCTTCAGAACTATGCCAGAAAGCCTGCTCAGAATCTCTGGACAGGCTGACTATATATATATATATATAGAGAGAGAGAGAGAGAGAGAGTCTTGCTTTGTCACCCAGGCCGGAATGCAGTGTTATGATCATGGCTCACTGTGGCCTCCACCTCCTAGGCTCAAGAAATCCTCCCATCTCAGCCTCCCAAGTAGCTGGGAATACAGGCACATGCCAAGACACCCAATTAATTTTGTTTATTTTTTGCAGAGACAGGGTCTCACTATGTTGCCCAGATTGGTCTCAATCTCCTGGGCTCAAGCGACCCTCCCACCTCAGCTTCCCAGAGTGTTGGAATTATAGGTATGAGCCACTGTGCCTGGCCCAGGCAGACTACTGAAGGACTTTCACAGAAAAAGCATGTCTGAGAAGACTGAAATAAACACCTACATCTGCAAATACACCAACATCAATGCATAGCCACAAGGGTTAAGAACAGTCAGGGAAATATGACATCACCAGTGCAACAAACTAAAGTGTTATTGACCAACCTTAAAGAAATGGAGATAAATGAACTTCCTGAAAAAGAATTTGAAGTAACTTTTAAAGAAGCTTAGTGAACTTCAAGAAAAGGCAGAGAAGCAATTCAAAGAATTAAGGAAAACAATAACTGGCCAGATGAGAAATTTAATAGAGTGATTGAAATAATTAAATAAATAAATAAAACAGAAATCCTGGAGCTGAAAAATTCAAATACAATGAACGAAATGAAAAATTTAATAGAGCGTATCAATAGTAAAATTGATCAAGCAGAAGAAAGAATCCATGAACTCAAAGATAAGTTATTTGAAAATATACAGTCAAAAGGAAAAAAGAATGAAAAGAAATGAACAAAGCTTATGGGATTTATGAAACAGCATAAAAAGAGCAAATATTTGAATCACAGGAGTTAAAGAAGAAGAGGAAGATAAAGTAGTAAAAAGTGTATTTAAAGAAAGAGTTAAAAAAAAAAACAGTAGCAGAAACTTTTAAAACCTGAAAATACACATAAGTATCCAGGTACAGGAAAGTCAAAGGTCACCAATCCAAATAAGACTACCCTAGACATATAATCAC
Organism: Hylobates moloch; assembly: GCF_009828535.3. NCBI lineage: Eukaryota > Metazoa > Chordata > Mammalia > Primates > Hylobatidae > Hylobates > Hylobates moloch. The sequence continues at coordinate 175,310,268 of NW_026652277.1, forward strand.
ATTGTCAAAAATCAAAGACATAGAGAGGATTCTGGAGGCAGCAAGAGGAAAAAAAGCAAATAACACATAAGGGACTTCCCAAACAGCTAGCAGCAGACCTTTCAGAAGAAACTTCACAGGAGGCAGTGGGATGATATATTCCGAGTGTTTAAGAAACAACAACAAAAAAGTGTCAAGCAAGAATATTGTACCCAGCAAAGCTGTTCTTCACTAATTAAAGAAGGATATTTTCTTAGACAAACACTGACAGAGTTCATAACCACCAGAGCTGTTTTACAAGAAGTGCTAAAGAGAGTTCTTCCAGCATAAATTTGTTGGTAAAAGTAAGTACACAGTCAAATTTAGAATACTCTACCACTATAGTGGTGGTGTGCAAATTACTTGTATCTTTACTATGAAGGTTAAAAGACAAAGTTATTAAAAATAACTATAGCTGCAAAAATTGTTAAGGGATATGCAATATTAGAAAATGTAAATTGTGACATCAAAAATTCAAAATGTTGGCAAAAGGAATAGAGTAAAAGCGTAGTTTTTTGGGGTGTGGTGGGGTATGATCAAAGCTAAGTTGTTATCAGCTTAAAATAAAAAAAAAATAACCTGTTATAAATATAAGTGTAAGCCTTGTGATAACCAAGAAACAAAAACCTATGGTAGATACAGAAAAAAATATAGAACAAGGAATCAAAACATGCCTCTAATGAAAATTACTTAACCACAATGGAAGATAGTAAGACAGGAAGAATGAAACAAAACATCAACAAAACAACTATTAATAGAAAATATAGGTTGGCGCAAAAGGAATTATGATTACTTTTGCAGAAACCTAATAATTAATAAAACAGTAATAGATAAGTTCTTATCTAGCAATAATCACCTTGAATGTAAGTTGATCATATTCTGCAATCAAGAGACATAGACTGGCCAAATGAATATATGAATAAAACCCAACTACATGCTTCCTGCAAGAGATTCCCTTCACTAGTAAGGACACACATAGACTGAAAGTGAAGGAATAGGTAAAGACAGTCCATGCAAATGGAACTCAAAATAGGAATAGTTATACTTATATCAGATAAAATAGACTTTAAAAAACTCTAAAAAAAAAAGAGACAAAGAGGGTCATTAATAACAACAAAAGAAACAATCCAGCAAGAACATATGATTATTAATATTTTATATAATATTTATATGATATTTGCTTTATATATTTAGATACTGGAATTGGAGTATACAAATTTATGAAGCAAATATTAGTAGATCTGAAGGGAGATATAGACTGTAATACAATAATAGTGGGGAACATCAACATGCCACTTTTGACATTGGTCAGATCAGCTATACAGAAAGTAAATAAGGAAGCATTGAACTTAAACTATACTCTAGACCAAATGGACATAACAGAAATATCTAGAACATTCCATCCAGCAGCTGCAGAATACTCATTTTTCTCAACTGCACATGGAACAGTCTCCAGAATAATTATGTGCTAGGCTACAAAGCAAATCTTAACAAATTTAAGATTAAAAGTAATTTTTCTGACCACAATGGTATAAAACTAGGAATCAATTACATAAGGAACTTTGGAAAATTCACAAATACATGCAAGTTAAACATTCTATTGAACAACCAATGAAGCCATGAAGAAATTAAAAGGGAAATGTAAAATTTTGTTCAGGCAAACAAAAGTGAAAATATGACATACCAAAACCTGTGGGATATAGAAAAGGCAGTTCTAAAGAGAAGTTTATAGCAATCAACTCCTACACACAAAAAAAAGACATTAAATAAACAACCTAACATTGCACCTCAAGGAATCAGAAAAACAAGAACAAACTAACCCCAAAGTTAGTAAAAGGAAGAAAATAATAAAGGTCACAGCAGGAATAAATGAAATAGAGACTAAAAAAAAAATAGAAAAGATCAACAAAAATGAGAGTTGTGCTTTTAAACAGATAAACAAATTCCACTAAACTTTAGTTAAACTAAGAAAAAAAGGAAATGTGCAAATAAATAAAATCATAGCTAAAAAGAGAGGCATTTCCACTGATACAACAGAAATACAAAAAAACATAAGAGACTAATATGAGCAATTATATGCCAATAAATTGAATAACCTAAAACAAATAAATTCCTTGACACATATAACTTATCCAAATTGAATCATAAAGAAATAGAAAACCTGAACAGACCAATAATGGGTATGAGATCAAAACAGTAATAAAAAGTCTCTCATCAAAGGCAAGAACTGTATGGCTTTTGTTTAATTCTATCAAACATTTAAAGAAAAACTAATACCAATTATTGTTAAAATCTTTCAAAACAATGAAGAAAATAGAACACTTCTCAACTTATTTTACAAGGCCAACATTACACCGATACCAAAGCTGAACAAGGACAGCACACACACAGACACACGCACACACACACACACAGAGGCATGCACAAAAAGAAAATAGCAGGCCAATATCCCTGATGAAGATAGATGCAAAACTCCTCAACAAAATACTAGCAAACCAAATTTAACAATACATTAAGAAGATCATTCACCATGATAATGTGGGATTCATCTCAGGAATACAAGGATGGTTCAGCATCCTTGTAAATCAATAAATGTGACACATCACACTAACATATTTTAGGATAAAAGCCATGTAATCATTTCAATAGATGCAGAAAAAGCATTTGATAAAATTCAAAATCCTTCATGATAAAAACTCTCAATAAAATAGATATAGAAGGAAAGTACCTAAACATAATAAAGGCCATGCATGACACACCCCAGCTTACATCACATTGAACAAGGAAAAGTTGTAAGCTTTTCCTCTAAGATCTAGAACAAGACAAGGATGCCCCCTTACCACTTCTATTCAACTTCTAGCATTGGAAGTCCTAGCCAGAGCAATTAGGCAAAAGAAAGAATTAAAAGGCATCCAAATTGGAAAGGAACAAGTTAAATTGTCCCTGTTTGCAGATGACATGATCTTATATATAGAAAACCCTAAAGACTATTTAAAAACTGTTAGAACAAATAAATTCAGGAAACTTGCAAGATACAAAATGAACATACAAAAATCAGTAGTGTTTCTATATACTAACAGTGAACTATCCAAAAAAGAAATCAAGAAAACAATCCTATTTACAATAGCTACCAAAAAATAAAATAGAAATAAATGTAACCCAAGAGTGAGAGATCTCTGTATTGAAAACTATAAAATACTGATGAAAGTAATTGAAGTAGACACAAATAAACAAAAAGATGCTCTGTTTTCATGGATTGGAAAAATTAGTACTAATGAAATGTCCATACTACACAAAGTGATCTACAGATTCAATGCCATCTCTGTCAAAATACAAATTCTATTCTTCACAGAAATAGAAAAAATATCCTAAAATGTGTATGGAACCACAAAAGACCTCCAATAGCCAAAGCAATCTTGAGCAACAAAAACAAAGCAGGAGGCATAATGCTACCTGACTTCAAAATATACTAAAAGGTACGGTAAACAAAACAGCACTATACTGACATGAAAACAGACACATAGACCAATGGAACAGAATAGGTAGCCCAGAAATAAACCCACATATTTACAGCCAACTCATTTTCAACAAGGATGCTAAGAACATGCAGTGGGGAAAGGACAGTCTTCAATCAATAGCATTGGGAAGGCTGGATATTCACATGCAGAATGACACTAGATCCCTAACTCACACCACATACAAAAATCAATTCCAAACGCATTAAAGACTTCAGTGTAAGACCCAAAACTATAAAACTACCATAAGAAAACACAGGGAAAAGCTCAATGACATTGGTCTGGGCGATAATTTTTTGGATATATCCTCAAAAGCACAGATAACAAAAGCAAAAATAAACAACTGGGATTACATCAAACTACAAGCTTACAGCAAGAAAACAGTCAACAGAGTGAAGAGACAACCCACAGAATGGGATAAAATATTTGCAAACTACATAACTGATAAGGGATTAATATTCAAAATATAGTCATGTGATGCTTAATGACAGGAATACGTTCTGAGATGTCCCATTACAAGATTTAATTGTTGTGTGAATATCATTAGAGTGTACTTACACACACCTAGATGGTACAGCTCACTACACACTTAGGCTATACAGTATAGCCTATTGCTCCAAGGCTACAAACCTGTACAGCATGTTACTATACTGAATACTAGAGGCAATTGTAACACAACATTAGGTGTTTGTGTATCTAAACATAGTAAAATTACAGTAAAAAATGGTCTTACAATTTTATGGACCACTGTTGTATATGTGCTCCATGATTGTCCAAAATGTCAGGTGGCATCACCACCATGTCCTCATGCCATACAGGCTGGCTCACCTGTGGAGCTGCAGCCACTGGTGTTGGGTTGTGGGGTGTGGGCTGGGGTTGGGCATAGGTTGTGCTGGGCATGAGTGTATATAAAGAACTCAAACAACTCAATAGCAAGAAAACAACACTTTCTATAAATGGACGAAGCATCTGAGTAGACATTTCTCAAAAGAAGACATACAAATAGTCAATAGATTTAGGGAAAAACACTCATCACTAATCATCAGGAAAACACAAATTAAAACCACAATGAGATATCGCCTCATACCTGTTAAAATGGCTGTTATCAAAAAGACAAAAGATTTAACAAGTGTTGGCAAGGATGTGGAGAAAAGAGAGCCCTCACACACTGTTGGCAGAAATATAAATTAGTACAACCATTACAGAAAACAGCATGGAAGATGGGAGAGGAGGGAAAGAGAAGGAGGGGGAGGAGAAAGACAAGGGGAGGGGAGCAGAAAGAGGCAGAGTGGAAGAGGGAGAGGGAGAGGTGGAGGGGAGAGGGGAGAGGAGGTAGGAGAGGAGAGGGTGTTTCCAGCCAGGGTGAAGTTCAGGACAGGACATGCGTGGGCTCATTTCTATCTTGCCCTCTGCACTTGCTCACCTCCCAATCTGATGACCCCTGAAGTGGCCCTTGTCAGAGCACCATGGAGAAGGTGCTGACATTTTCCAAACCAAAGCTTGTAGATGTGGCTGACTCTGGATTAAATACTTGAAATTTGTGACTCGGAACCCTGGTGGGGGTCTAAGCAAGACCCAACACCATCATCGACAAGTTCTTTGAGTAACTCATTTGCCATTTCTGAGCCTCCGTTTCCACAGATTTAAAATAAGGAGGCCCAGAAGAAATGACCCCTATGGTCTCCTTTAGTTGTCAACATTTTCCTAAGAATCTAGACCTCCTCAAGAGTTAGTTCCTAATTTTCAAGGAATGAGTCGGCTGAGCCCTGCAGTGCCCTAGTCATGTTGACACAGATGTGGACGCCAGCCTGAGGACAGGATTTAGCAACTCGGAGCCTGGGGGACTCTAGCCTGCCGAGCTTCCAACGGCTCGTGGAGCTGGGACTAGGGAGGGGTGCGAAACTAAAGCGTTCCTTCCTCTGATTATAGAAAGTGTTCCATTGAAATTCCAACAATTATCCATTCTTCCCTTAGCATTATCATCTGGACACTTTCAGAAGGAATCATGATGGGCATTGCTCTCTGTGTTATTCTCAACAGCGCCCCAGCGGTGTAGCCCGACTACCAGCCAATTTGCTCAGATGAGTCAGCAGCATGAGAAAAACTACACAATGGATGAGGCCAAATAGCAACAGAAATCGGAGCTAAATAACATACAGATCCCCTTCGTGTGGCACTGAAGCTGAACAAGACCCTGGGAGTCTACACTGAGACAGGCCTTTCCTGCCTGCCATGTGGACCCGCCAAGTGAACCGCACCACAGCCGGCCACTGAACGCCGACCCCCAGGGACCACACACGCACACACATGCATGCACACATGTGCCCATCTGGTCTGTCACCTACTGGGAGGCTGCTCTTCGTTGAGGCCAGGCTCAGAAGCCCTGCGGTCCCTGGGCAGGCCATGGCAAGCGTCCAGGGCACCATCAGGACCCCTACCCGAGGGGTGTGGGGCTATTCTGCCCCTGCTCTCCTTTCTGAGTGACCTGAGAGGTGTGGACAGCAGCCACCGAGGATCCGCTGTGCAGTGCCACTGGCCTGTGGAGGCTTCCTCAGGGTCCTCTCTCCTCCATTCAGGCTCCATGTTTGTCACCAATGAAAACTGTGGGATAGGCAGACCGGAGGCCCCACACAGAGGACGCCATGTGAGACCCTGTTCCATCCTCCTCCTTCAGAGGAGCCCACGCCAACCTCGAGCTGAGACCTTTCATCCAACAGGTACTTCCTGCGGTGGAGTCTCACTCTTAATTTCCTGTCCAAGAAACCGACCAAAAGCTGTTTTAGGGCAGGTGGTACCTCAGGGCCGTGAGCAGAGGAGACTGTACCCTGAGCTTCCACTCCCTCTCCCAAAACAAGAGTGCTGCTACCCCCTCACCCTATGCCCACTCCCAGCCCACACCCCACAACCCCACACCAGTGGCTGCAGCTTCACAGGTGAACCTGCCTGCATGGCACGAGGACACGGTGGTGATGCCACCTGACTCGCCTTCAGCAGCATGTGGACCCAGGTGGGAGGGGGCTTCACGAGGCGGTGACTCATGCCTCCTTTGGGAACAACATGTTCCAACCCAGCGGCCAGCCCTCAGGTCTGGAGCACCGCAGCATGGCTGCAGGAGAGGGAAGCGCCCAGATGGACTGGCAGGCAAGGACTCTCTGGGTCCCACGCCCAGCACAGGTTGTGGGGAGTAAACCACATCCCCCTAAAGGAAGTTTCCTTCACATCTTCACCCCCACAGACGCTGCCTTTCCCTCCAAAACAGCCCTGCCCAAATCCTCTGGGAGCAAGCAGAACCTCCCATGCCCTGAAATGTGTCAGGTCCCCGGGGGCTGAGCAGACGGCGCCCACGCCCTTAATCCACGAACGGGAGCCTTTAGAGGCAATGTTTTAAACGGCCACTGTCACACACACAGGCGCTCGGAAGTTTACGGAACTCGATACTGCTCTTTAAGGAGTCCAGGCAAAAATATAAATGCTCTCCCATGGGTTTGGCCAATTTCTGAACCATAGCGCTATAAAGGATGTCTGCAGGAGACTGAGGCACAGCAACGCCAAGGACAGTGTCAGAAAACAAACTACCAACTGGCACATCACATCTCAGGAGGCTCTGCAGAGGCACGACAGAAATTCCCAGACTTCTAAGATGCAAACAGTCTCGAAGCCTTGTATGAGGTACATCACCACCACAACCTTAACCCGCTGGGTTCTTAACCCAGAACACAGACATACAGACACAAATGTGCGCACAGCACCACACCACACCATCACCTCCCTATGCAGAGAACGCACACACACACCATTACCATCACCACCATTGTCACCTCCACCTCCACCACCACCTCCTCCCTACACACAAACACAAACATGCTCACAGCACCACACCATCACCTCCCTGTGCAGAGAACACACACACACCATTACCATCACCACCACCATTATCACCTCCATCTCCACCACCACCATTATCACCACCACCTCTCTACATACAAAACACAAACATGCACACAACACCACACCACATCATACCCTCCCATGCAGAGAACACACACACACTGTTACTATCACCACTATCACCTCCATCTCCGCCACCACCACCATTATCACCAATATCACCACCACCTCCACCACCAACACTTTCCTACCTACAGAACGCAAACACACAGAACCA
>NW_026652277.1:175318365-175423995 GCF_009828535.3 Hylobates moloch
TCACCACCACCATTGCCTTCACAAACACCAACATTGCAACCACCTCCCTACACATACAAACACACACCACCACCATCATCACCCTCACCACCTTGGTTTGTTTCTCTTCAGATGTTCACTTTATACACTGGCCCTTCCTTACATCTAGAACTTAATTGTGTTATGCACATACATTCTGATAATCCCCTTAGCATCCTGCTCCTATGTCAAGGCTCCTCCCCAGCTACACACTGTGCCAAGAATATCCTTATCCTCATTTCACCAAGTTTTCTTTCTTCTCATATTCAAGAAATTTCTGAAATTCTGATTCTTTAAGAAATTTTCCTTTATTGAAAGAGATAGTAGTTACTTTCATCTTCCTCAACTGTGCCTCTGCACATATTAGTACATGTGACATACTTGCCCCATTCATTCATTCAACATTGATTCAGGGCTTCCCTGTATAAACTTGCTTCTTCCATTCATTCATTTGTTCATTCATTCAGTGTTAAGTGCTTACCTATACACACTTGCCTCATCATTCATTCACTCAGTGTTCATTAAGTGCTTCCATATTTATGCTTGCCTCTTCCATTCATTCATTCATTCATTCATTCATTCAGTGTGATTAGGGCTTCCCTTATGTGTTCATCACTTAGGCCCTGGAGAAACAAATAATCAATGCTCGAACTTGCAGGCTGTTAGGGACTTCCATGCTGAGTATGTGTCCATTGAATATAATTTTTCAAAAAGGGCTGTTTCCTTTCCTAGCAGGAGGCTAATAAGGTTTTGCCTTTCCAGAAGCCAAGGTGTACCCATGCTGAGCCATCCTCCCTCAGTTAAATGCAGTCGTGCAAACCAGGAAGGAGAGAGAAGCATGCGGCTCACTGCATGTGGCTAACACACTGCGGCGTGCCCGGAAACAGTCCTCCTGCAACAGCTGCCTCAGGAATGAGCTTCTCTCTCCAGGTGAGTCAACTGAATGCCTCAGACTTTTCCTGCATTTAAACTGTCAACACCATATAGGAAAACTGACATAGTTAGATCTCACGGTGTGCTGTCAAGTGAGAAAAGCCACTTGTACAACAGCATGAATTGTCTGAACCCACTTATATAACCCTGAGTGTGTGTGTGTGCATGTGCGTGCATGTGTGTGTTTGAACACAGGCAGAAACGGGAGGGAGTTCAGTAACATTTTGATGGTACATCTTGGGTGAGGTGATTGGGTGTGGGAAGGTGGTAGTTTTACTCCGTGATTGCAAAGAATGTAGTATTTGGGGTTAAAACTATTAGAGCTCAACTCAACTAACTCCTCATTCTGATGCTACCAAATTTGTTCTCTTTGACAGGGTCATGCTCTGACACTTGACTTTCTCATCTGTAAGATGGGAATAACAGTGGCGCCTTCCATGTAGATATATGTTAGGGTTGATGAGATGGTGTCTGGCATAAAATCAATGCTCAAGGAATGTATGGATTTCAAGTTGTTCTCTATTTTTAAATCTACGTGTGCATTTATCTTTTCAAAGTTTGTTTTTCCTTTGCTCATCGTGATTGAAGGCTAGGACCCCCTTGTCCCTTTCTCTTAAAGGCCGTGCCATCTAACACAGCATCGTTTCTGATGCAAAGTCAGAGCAGAGTGGCCGCCAGTTGTCAGAGTCTACAACTGCATATGGATTTTTTTTTTCTTTTCTTTTTTGGTGAGAGTAACACCAGGAAGCAGGACACAAAGACGGAGACTCCCCCACCTGCGTTTCCATCATACCCTCTGTCCTGCCCGCAGTTTCCATCACGATGCTACCCAGAGCTGCTACTATGAACAGCCGGGTGGGAAGGAAGGGGACTTAGAACATTGGCCTCAGCTCTGCACAAAGCACCACAAAGAAACTCACACAAGGGGCCCCTTGAGCTAAGCTGGTTGTGGATTCCACCACTGATAGGGAAGCCAACATTCTGGTGGTGGTTTGTTTTCAGTGCTTGGTGACTGGGGGAATTCTTAGGTATATCCTGTGTCTTTCTGTCAGGAATCTACTTCTGTGCAGTCAGGAGGGATGGGATCCTTCTGTGCTCCTCACAAAACCCAAATGCCTCCAGGTGGAATGAGGAGGGTGTCAACAACTCACGGCACATCTCAGGCCTCCCATGCGACATTTTCCAAAGTGTAGAGCTGGGCTTTCGCTTCAGCTCACTGGTTTATAATGAATACTACACATCTCAGCACCTGGCGCAGACCAGTCTGCGGCCCTGCGCAAGCCTCTGCCTTGAAGAAGAGAGGCTGGGGTCCTGGGTCAGCCGGCACCTCTCCCTGCCACAGCAGCTCCAAGCCAGAGCCTTCGAAAAGGCAACCTGGACACGTCCTGACCTGGCCAGGAGGCACCGCCCAGCCCACCACTCTTAGGAGACCCTAGCGAAATTTTCACTGGAATCATCTCCTCTTCTACAAAATTTCCTGCATCAGAAAAAGATGACACATTTCAACCTTTCCCTGTTTTGATAAGCCTGGTGACCCATTTACACCACTCCTGAGCAACTCTGGCCAGGAAAACAAGAATTAGACTTTGCTGAGTGTCCAGGTCCCTCCACGGGCAAGCCCCAGGCTGGCGTTGTGTGTTCTAGATGCACACACATACCCATGCGTGTGTCATACATATGGATTACACTTCGAGTAGATGTGTTAGAGACGTAGATATGCTCATTTATCATGTGCACATACTTTTTAAATACATAATAAATATATAATCTATATTACATTCATATACATTTCTATTTTTAGGTATGAAATACACACATTTTAAAACTCACATTGGGATACTGACGGTCCTTGGCCTTTTCTAGACCACTCCTGGGCTGGCTTCTGGGTTACTCTGAGAGAAGCTCCAAACTGCTGTCTGTTAGGAAGAATTAGGGCCCCTCAGAGCCTGGGCGGAGGCTGTCTGCCTCACACCGCGAGGGAACCCAGAGGCGCTTCTCTCTGTCCCCCAGGACTCGGGCTATCAGGAACAGGGAGGAGTCAGAGCTGGGGCCTTTCAGCCACTCTTCCTAGTCACCGAGCCTATGGAAGGAAGAAGAAATGAGGCTGAAAGCAGGGACAGAACTCTCAAAGACGACCAGGGTCAGCGGCCTCTGTGATTGGCAGGGTAGGAGTCCACAGTTCTCCGGCAACATCCGTCCTCATCACCCACACCGGTGAGGCTCCGCTCACTCCACTCTGCCCAGCACATACGAGCCACGCAGGCCCACACGCCCCGCTACCCACCCCGGGGGAGCAGCGACCTCGGGCTCTGCCCCGCCCACCCTGCCCACCTGCAGGGGTTCCATCCGGAGGGTGTGCTGGGCGCCACCCCGGACTCTGATTGGACAGCAGAGTTGATCAGTTCTAACTTCACACTGCAAGCTATTTATAGGCTTCAGCCACAGCCTTAAATAACAGGGAAATTATCACACAGTTATTTGAAGCCACGAAAACTTTCTCACAGCATTTTTTATTTACGACTTGGCCATCACTCCTGGAAACTGCTGATGGCTGCATGACCATGTACGTCTGAGACTTGGAGGGTCCCCCGTCCCCTCCCCACCCTCCAGCTGGCCTCCTCCTCGGTCCCCCAGACCACTCTTGCTCACCGACACCCTCTCCTTCAGAACCTCACAGACCCGTGAACAACACATATCACGCTTTACAATTTTAAATTACTGCAGTAGCCATTTAGTATAAATTCTGCTTTTCCTCCCAAACTATGGGATTATTTTTCTGATTATAAAATAACCCACTTTAACAGTGCCTGAAACAAGAACACTGTTCATGGGCTGACAGTTTTTTTGTTCGAATTGTTAAGTAATATTTTCACTTGATTCAAAATGTAAAACTACAGGACACATGTGGCAGATCATTTCCTCCAGAGGCAACAGATGTAACCGGCTCCCTGTGTACTGCATGGTTCAAGAGCTATTATAGCATATAAAAATAAACACACAGGCAGCATTACCTAAAGCCTTAAAGAAGAAAATGAGACTTGCCCCTAGCCTCACCCCTGGGGAAGAGCCACATGGACCCAGGGTCACCTCCTCAGGCGTTCTCCCAAATCATGAGAGATTCTCCCAGGTTTGTTTGTTAACAGCACTTCAACACACAGTACCCCGACTTTGAATTCTTTATTTTTCATTAAAGACTCTGCAGAAATGGTTAATGAGTGGAAGAGTTGAGATTTGACCCAATCCAATGTATCTAAGTTTCTATTTGCTTTGCTCAAATAGGAAAGCCTGTTATTTTTAATGTTTCTATTTGCTTTCCTGTGTCATCTTATATATTTTCACACGTTAACAATAGGTTCAAATTATAGAACCTTCCCCAAATTTAACAGAAATCTCCACTTTTTTTCTTTCCTATTTCTCCCCGGCTAGACTTCAGGGGTTGATTCCAAAGTGGGAAGGTCTTCGTGTCCCCCAACGACCAGCACCCCTTCGCTCCAGGTGACTAAGAAAGAAGGGGGCCAGGCGTGGTGGCTCATGTCTGTAATCCCAGCACTTTGGGAGGCCGAGGCAGGCAGATCACGAGGTCAGGAGTTCAAGACCACCCTGACCAACATGGTGAAACCCCATCTCTACTAAAAATACAATAATTAGCTAGGCATGGTGGTGCGTGCCTGTAGTCCCAGCTACTCGGGAGGCTGAGGCAAGAGAATCACTTGAACCCAGGAGGTGGAAGTTGCGGTGAGCAGAGATCGCACCACTGTACTCCATCCTGGGTGACAGAGTGAGACTCCGTCTCAAAAAAAAAAAAGAAAAGAAAAAGAAAAGAAAAAAGGAAATTATAGACTCTACTGGGGATAACATAAAAGAACATGCATCCAATGGGAGAATTGATGGTGATGAAATGAGCCAGTGCCACCTGCACGGTGCAGAGTAGGGGAGCCCCCAGAACCCAACCATGCATCTGTCTCTGTCCACACACATGGGACCCTGTGGCACGGGGTGCACAGCACAGGCAACACACGTGAGGAGGGCAGAGAGATGCTTCCCATTGAACCAAGGACCGTGCCTTCCTCCTGCGGGACAGTTTCTGATCACCGTCACCCACAGGACCGTCTATGCACTGACCTGAGCGGTAGTAGCGTTGTGGTTCACCTTGAGATTGTATTTTCTGCATTTTTACAAAGCAAGTAAAAATAAATGAATAAATGTAAACAGAACATCTGGCACCAGAGAAAAAAATTCAGACAATTCACAAAGTTGTGAAGGAGGGGAGGCAGACATCTACACGAATTTGTTACAATTGTTATAAACTTTCTTAATATCTCATTGTCTGGACACTTGAGTCATTAATTCACTTTTTATCACAGAAAAGTTTAATATTGGACTTTAATTTCTTCAAGTCTTTTTGATCAAGAAACCTCAATGTTACATTGTAACCTCAGATTTTTATCAATCCAACTTCCTGTAAGCCAACAAAGAATATTAGAGAATTCAATGGAATAGTAAAAATCATCCAAATGAGATTTTTAACTTTCCCCCAAAATTTAAGTCAAGCTGTTTCTTTAGTTTCACATTATTAGGGTGCCAAAGAGCCAACTCCTGAAGACATCAACACATCTGGAGTATCCTGCACGTTAACGGGAATCCCATGTCCACACTTCACTTCTACCTTCAGGGCTCCCACGGTGACTCCTAGTCATTGCTAGCCCAGGATCAGAAGTTTATATTTCCTCAAAAAACCAACACTGATCATTCAAAAAATATAGAGAAAAGATGCAAATTTTGACTGAGTTTGGTAAGCCATGTCATGATTCCAAAACCGTTTTTGCATTTTGTGACCAATTTACAGAAGCAGGAAGGAAACACAGTCACATTCCTCTAGATGACTCAAGGAAGAGAGTTTAACAAAGCTCCCACAGTAGGGTGTGATTTTGTCAGAATACAAAAAGGCTGATCAATGGCTGCTTTTTCATTTGGACCTAAATAGGACCGGGGCCAGCGATTAGTTCTGGATTCCAGGGGCAGAGGAGAGCATGCTGACCGGTGAGCACACATTATCGCGAGGAGAGCATGCTGACCGGTGCACACGTTATCACTGTCCAGGGGTAGAGCAGAGCATGCTGACCAGTGCACATACATTTTTGCTGCAGCTCATTGTAATTATGGGGAGTTTTTCACTTTGTTTTTCATTTTGCAGCTGAATGCATGTGAGACAAATGTCCCTACCTGAAGGCTCCTTGAGCTCCTGGCCCAGACCCTTCAATGACCACCTCCATGAAGGTCATTAGTCTTCCAGGAAGGGAGCCAGGCCCCCTGGGCCTCTTTCTCCTGGGGGCGTGGCTCAGCAGCCCCCACTGGAGCTCATTTCTGAGCAGCTTCCCCCTAAGCCTGAGGCACCCCTCCCTTCCTTTTCTGTCTCCTTCTGCACCCAGTGATTGGCCACCTCCACTTTTTCTTGGGAGCTGGTGGGCGAGAAGGGAGGAGGAGTTAGATCATGACCAATTCAACTCCTTTTGAGACATTTCAGCAAATTTGAATAATTTATTTCAATAAGGAACTGTGCCCTCCTCCTTTGCAGCTCAGAAATGCTGAGATTTGAGTCGGTCTAGCGCACCCAGCACCAAGGCCACTCTCTGTTGGGTCTGAGAATCCTTTCAGGGCCTGGGAGACACCTGACTGTGTCCTTTTCCAGAGTTCTTTGTAGCGTTTTCCACTCCCCTTCCCCAAACTGTTCTGGAAACAAGTGCCGAAGTACATGCCACATGGAAGTAGCTGATAACCAGCTCCGTGTTTCCTGCTAAACTGGGACAATTGAAAGTTCAATTTTCACATAAACCATTGTCCCAGCTGGGGCAGACCCCAGGCCTGCCTGAGATTTATTTCTGCAAAGTCCTGGAAAACCCAGGAAACAGCATCAGAGTCCCCACAGTTGTGCGGTTGTGAGGAGAGCAAAAATTATGAAGCTATCCACCAATAAAGGGACAGCCAGACACCCCTCTCTGCTTCAATGTCATGTCTGACTGCCCAGTGTGGCTACGTCTTTGGAAGTCAGCGCATCATGGAGCTGTTGCTGCAACAGGCTGTGTGACAGGTGACTCCAAAACTCCAAGCTATGCCAGGAAACTCAATTCTGTGCTCACAACCTGCAGGTCCACAGTGGTTCATGTGATTAAAACTGACCTGGGATAGCCCGGGCACAGTGGCTCACACCTGTAATCCCAGCACTTTGGGAGGCCAATATGAGCAGATCATCTGAGGTCAGGAGTTCAAGACCAGCCTGGCCAACATGGTGAAACCCCGTCTCTACTAAAAGTACAAAATCAGCTGGGAATGGGCGCGGTGGCACCCGTCTGTAATCCCAGCTACTGGGGAGGCTGAGGCAGGCCAATCACTGAACCCGGGAGGCGGAGGTTGCATGAGTGGAGATCGAGCCATTGCACTCCAGCCTGAGAAAAAAGAGCAAAACTCCATCAAAAACAACAACAACAACAACAACAACAAAAAACGAAACAAAACCAAAACCTGGCCTGGGGCAGGTGGATGTTTTGTAAGCGAGTTTTGCCTGGTCTTGAGTGCAAGCTGCAGGCTGGGTTTAAGTCTTCTCCTAGTGCCTCTCATCCTCCTTAGATGCATTCTTCTCAGGAGCCCAAGGTCCAAGCCAAGCACACAATTCATTCAGAGCTTCTGATCACATCATGGCCACCCACACTCCATTGGCCAAGGCCAGTCACATGACCAAACCCAAAGTCTGTAGGGCAGGGAAGGGTGAGCGGAGGGCAGTATCTGCTGATACTCAGCTCAACACAGAAGGTCTGGTACAGCAGCTCCTCACTGGCTGGAAGGTTGAGCATTGGAACACAGTGCGAACTAACTACAAAATAAAATACAAATCTTGCAGGAGGCATGATCCCACATGAGACAGCTATTCCACCCTCACCCACAGAAACAAGGCTGGGAAGGTCATCTTCAGTTGGCAGTGGAGGAGGAACGCAACACAGACCATGGCAAACCACAAATTCCCAGAAGATGATCTGAATATCAGAGAGAGGCCCTTGGGAAGGCTGACGCAGACATTCACAGAAGCTACCTAGGGTGAAAGGCAGGATCGCGTCACGTAAAATTCTACCGGGAAAATGACACCAACCCCCCAACGACCATTTGATTCCTTTCTCGTTTCTTTTAAGTACTAGTCAGAAGTGAAAACTTAATTTTCCTGTATCTGTGAGAAAATACATTTATGTGCCTATCTTCTGATTTTCACCTTTCAAGATAATGTCCCAAACCAAACTGGTTATCACTATGTTTTTTGAACTTCTGGTACTCACTTTAAGCAAATTCACCGCTAGTGAATAACAAGGACCTTCCAAATAGAGGTACAGAGTGCAGGCTCTGCAACCAGGAGACTTTGCTTCCAATCCCCATGCGTCTTTGATCACTGTGTGACGTCTGGTGTGTTATTGAACCTCTCTGGCTGGGTTCTCACCCACTCCTCATTGAAAGGATTAGATGGGGTGATACATTTAAAACAGAACTCCTAGCATGTAGTAGCACTCTAAATGTTAGGTGTTACTGTTAAGATTACTAGATCATTCTTGGCACTTAAACTTTCATATGTTCTCTTTATTATTTTAGGACATCTAATTGTAATAAAGTTTATATAACTGAACTAAGCAAATGTCCTGAACCAAAGGTGCTTACACGTTTCGCATGATACCTTTACCTGGCTTTCTGGAACTTTTTTATGGAAAAAGATTTTTCTGGAACTTTTTCATGGAACTTTTGCTTTCCATAAGCAAAAGAGGATAAAAACACAGCAGATATATGTTATTAATGCAACAACTTAGCATGCACTGACAGGATATAATTAACTATCCTCCGAAGTTCCAAGTTCCGTGCAGCTGGGTGTAAAATACACGTGCTCTGCGATGCCGTGGGAAGCAGAAAGTGCTGTGACAGACAGAAGGGGGTGCTGGAATTCAGGCCGCTGACACGTGGAAGACGGTGTCCCCCAGCCCTCCCTGCACTCCGTCCATCCCCCTGTCACCTCCATGTGTGCTCAGGACGGGAGCAGCTGTGGGCAAACAGATGCTCTTGTGAAAAAAACAGAGGGAAAGGAAGCAGCGGAGGTGGGAGGGGCCCACGGCTTCTTACACCTTCCTACTGCAAAGACATCGGAGTCTGTTCTGAATTTTTCAGCATTTGAAGTCAAATAAACCAGTCAAAGTGCAAAAGCTAATTATGTGAGCAGGTGGCTGTCGACGCTTTTCAGGGAGAAAAATACGTGTGTGAGTCCTGCCAGCCTTCGCAGCCAGTGGGTCACTGAGAAGCTATGTGGGTGAGGCTGAGAACCCCACACAGGCAGTGAGACAGCTCAGCCCCGGGCAGGAGAGGGGATCCCAGGCGGAGGGGGCAGCCTGGACAGAGCCATGGAGACACAGGACAGCAGGGGTGTGAGTGTGAGAAGGAGTGTGTGGTGTGTGCCTGTGTGTGAATGTGTGAGTGTATGTGGTGTGTTTGTGAATGTGTGTTGTGTGTGCCCTTGTGTATGTGGAGAGTGTGTGTATGCGTGTGTTTGGTGTGTGCACATGTGTGAATGTGTGTGGTGCATGTGTATGTGAGTGTGTGCAGCGTGTGTGTGTGGTGTATGTATGTGTGTGAGTGTATGTGGTGTGTGTGTGTATGCATGTGTACGGAGTATGTATGAGTGCGTGTGTGGTGTGTGTGATATGAGTGTGTGGTGTATGTGTGTGTGGTATGAGTGTGTGTGTGGTGTGGGTGAGTGTATGTGGTGGGTGAGTGTGTATGTGCATGTGTATGGAGTATGTATGAGTGCGTGTGTGGTGTGTGTGTGTGCATGTGTATGGAGTATGAGTGCGTGTGGTGTGTGGTATGAGTGTGCGTGTGGTGTATGTGTGTGTGGTGTGAGTGTGTGTGGTGTGTGTGTGTGTGAGTGTATGTGGTGTGTGTGTGTGAATTTGTATGGAGTATGTATGAGTGAGTGTGTGATGTGTGTGTGGTATGAGTGTGTGTGGTGCGTGTGTGATGTGTGGTGCGTGTGTGATGTGTGTGTGGTGTGTGTGTGTGGTATGTGAGTACCCCTGATTGTAGTGTGTGTGGTGTGGTGTGTGTGTGTGTGTATGGAGTATGTGTGTGTGTCTTAACTGCAAGTAGCCATTTGCCTACTATGTTGAAATGGAAAAATGGAGTGAGGAAGGCAGAGGAAATTGGGCTGTCCTGAGGTCAGCTGACATCAAGGAGGATCAACTCTCGAATTGGATGACAAGGCACTCCCTGAAAACACATGACATTCACATACAATCAGGGGTACTCACATACCACAAGCAAGCAAGCAGCTCCCGCGTTTTCACCAGGCAGAGGGGCTGCGGGGAAGACAGCGCACAGTCTGTCCCCACGGTGGGATGCAGAAGGGGACTCACAAGGGGAAATTGAGAGGAGGATCCCAGGATGGCCAAGAGTGCCCCACCCCCACGACCACTACCATGAGAACAGAATCCACACTCCCCCCTCCGCCTCGCCACAGGCCCCCGATGACTTCAGACAATAGAAAGTGAGTTCACGGCAAACGCCCACGACTTAAGTTGCAGCTCAGAGGAAGCCGGCGTAAGCCGAATGGAAGGGGAAGAATCCACACCATATCAGAACCACCAGGAGGGCTGGACGGGGCTGATAAGAAATCAGAGGGCCACAGGGAAAAGGAAGAAGGCGGCACGGGGCGCTAGACCACAGCCCAGCCTGGGAGCAGCTAACCCATGGCCAGGCGGAAACCCCCACAGGCACTTCCCCAGCTAAGAGGATGTGATTGCCATCGGCCAGGGGAGGGAAGGTGAGGCGGGGCTGTGGTGGTGCTGCAGGAAGGGACGGAGAGGCTCCATAGGGAAACAGAACTGGGTAGAGCCCTCAGAAGGCAGCTGTCAGGGAAACATTCCTGCCCACAGGGGCGATGGTGTTGGCAACGGCATTGAGACCTGAACAGGCTGTGGTCCGGCAGAGCAGGGAGGTGGTGATGATACTGGCCGGACAGTGGCTCCGAGTATGGTGCATTTGTGAGACGTCATGGGGATCTATGGCATATGTAGGACAAAGGCTGGCCATTCCTCCTCGCCTTCCCACTTTGACTTCAGATACGGCGTGTCATCTCCCGTCTTCCCCTTGCATCTCTGGACACCCGTTCTTTACTTTCTCCCCAACTTGTGCCTGGTGGTAAATGTCAGAACTCCTAACGGCTTGATCCCAAGCTTTCTTCTCTCCTCATCCTATGCTGCTGAGAAATCTCACCATGACTCCAGCTACCCTTTAAATGATGGCGACTCCCAAACTCCTAACTCTGGCTGCAGCGTCTTTGGTAGGCTCAGGGTCTGTTCATCTAACCTTGATGTACAACCCAAAGTCAGCATACCCAAGATGGAAGTGCTAACCTTCACGTCCCCCAACAGACGGTCTTCCAAGGTCCCCGTGTGGGTACCTGGTGCCCGCAACCATGCAGCTCTGCAAGCCAGACTGGGACAGCACTTTGGACAACTCCTGCAGCCTTGCACCCAGCCCAGCTCCAGTGTCTGCATGTTGCCTCCCAAGTGTCTCTGGAATTCGACTGTCTGTCTCCATCTCCACAGCCACCATGCTTGTCCAAGCTCCCATGCCCATCGGTCTTCGTGGAGGTTCCTGCACCTTCCCAACTGCTCCCTCCACATCACTCTGCTACCCATGGAACACCTGGTGTGCTGCAGCCTGAGCGAGTTAGGAGAAGCACGCTGCTCCCGCCCCACACCACTGTCCCACTTCCTCTAACACCCGATTGCCCTGCACACTCGGGATGGGTCGGGCCCCATAGACCAATGTGCAGGGCCCATGGACATTTTTTTTCAAGGTGGGGAGTCATCTTATAAGATTATTTAAACTAAACTCTGAGATTAACAAAACAAAAACAAACAAACAAAATCTCTCAAGAAAGCAGACTCTTTTCCACTGGCCAAGAACAGCAAAGCACACAGCCCAGACAGTGACCTCAGACAGGAGGACCATGGACAGGACTCCAAGAAGCAGAGCCCAGAATTAGAGACACAAACCAGGCCACATTGTTTACAGCCTGAGACAGGCCCTCTCCTGAGGTTTGTTTAGTTACATGATCCAGTAGTTCACCCACCTTGTTTTTCCTAAACCACGTTGACTCAGGTTTTCTGTAAAACAAACCAAAAGAATCATATTATATTTAACATGTAGCTGATCACAGCATTACCATTACCCTCTTGGCAAAATGTGTCAATAGCTTCCCATGACCCATGGTTCTTAGGATACAAACTAAAACTCCTTAATATGGCCGCCAAGGCCCTGATGGATCTGGGCCTGTTTACCTTCCCAGCCAAATGGCAAAGATCTCTGTGCCTGCTCTCACCTCCAGTAACATTGAGCTTGCTTCTGGGCCTTCACACAGTCCTCCCTCAACATGGTCTTTGCTCCGGATGCTCCTCCTCACCACTTCATCCCCTACCTCCTCCCAGTCATTCACCTTTTCCTCCAGAGAGGCAATCCACATGAGATTCCTGTCCCTTGCTTTCATAGAATCGTGCTCCTTTCCTTCAAAACAATTTTCACCATTTATAATTAAATAATAGTTAGTGTAATTATCTGATTGTCTGCCTCCTGCACTAGACAGCAAACTGAGCAATGATCATAGATATCTGTTTCTGCTCAAAACTGCATCCCCAGCACCATACATGGTGGGTGCTGGAAAATGCCTAGTGGGTGGGTGGATAGATAGATGGATGGGTGGATGGATGGATGGATGGATGGATGGGTGGATGGATGGATGGATGAATATATTTATGGGTGGACAGATGGACAGGTAGATGGATAGATGGGTGGATGGATAGATGGATGGGATGGATGGATAGATTGATGAGTGGACAGACGGACAGGTAGATGGATGGATGGATGGCTGGATGGATGGATGATGGGTAGATTGATGAGTGGACAGATAGATGCGTGGATGGATGGATGAATGGACAGACAGATGGACAGGTGGATGGATGGATGGATGGATGGATGGATGGATGGATGGATGGATGGAAGGATCGATTGATGGGTGAACAGATGGACAGGTAGATGGATGAATGGATGGATGATAGATTGATGGGTGGACAGATGGATGCGTGAATGGATGGATGGATGGATGATACATTGATGGGTGGACAGATGGACAGGTGGGTAGATGGATGGATGGATGGATAAATTGTCAAAGAACTTTGGAGGGAAGAGTCATAGACAAGAGCAATGAGAAGTTTCCAGCTTGAATTACCAGGTAGAGATGGTATCTGAGCTAGAAGGAGGAGAAAGGTGGGTAAGGAGGTGCTATTTGCATGTTACTATTTAAATGGAGGGGACACCAAGTGAAATGAAAGTTTGGAGACATGTTTCCCTCAATCACTGAGAGAAGCACTATTCTATCACTCATCATCAAGTAAAAATATATTCAGATAATTTCAACCAGCCACAGTCTTTTCTTCACTGACTCCACAAACACACCTGAATCCAGATATTCCCAGGCCCATCTTTGTCGCTAGCTCTACCTGCTTCTGTCACTGTGCCCCCTTTCTGCACCCCCCACCAACTTCACAGCCCTTCGAGCTGCCTGCCATTAATAACTCTGCACACAGAGCAATCCCTCTAAAACTTCACTAGACCCAAATAAGAAATGTTTATAATTTTAGTTAATAAAGATAAATGTGAAAATTTAGCATGTACACAAACGAATGACTAAAAAGAGTGCTTTTGCCCAAGACTGAAAAGAACATATTGCAGTCTTGATGTTCTTAAAGATGAGTGCGATCACACAGAACCATATATGTTGCAAAGTTAAGGTGTCATTTGAACATAGCATACCAAGATCTAAGTAAAGTCAGTGGTATTTTCGATGTAACCTAATTAAGTTAATTTTAATTCCCCTTGGCAATATCTTCATGGTATATTATTTCAGAGTATTCAAAAACAGGTGATTACAAAGACAGATTATTTTAAATATTCCATACAATGGGAAAAGTGTTTATTTATGTTAATTGTTTAATTTCAAATTATGATTCAAGCTTTTTCTCGTGACATTTTCATCTTGGTAATGGTTGTTTTTAAAATATGGAAAGATTATGTGACATGCCATTACTTTTAAATATAGTTTATACTGATGGTTGCTAGATGTAGACACAGAATTTATACTGGAAAATAGAGAAAGTAATGCCTCCAAATAACTTAATTATCTATAATTTCATGTCATCAATATAGTTATACCAGGATCTCTAATATTGTCTCCCTAATCCAGCTTAGTAGTTTCTCCCTTAGAAGTCACACATTTAAACAAAAAATAAAAATAAAAATAAACAAAAAACTCCTGGTAACTGAAAATATGTATGGAAAGGCATTTGGCAACTCCACTTATGGCTGGAGCATAGAAATTGGAAAATGCTTAATTAAAATTAATTAATTAATTAAAATAAACAAAAAACCATGCTGCTCCATTCATCCACAAAGGGAGAGTTGGGACTGCAGCCAGCAGGGAATGAAGGTGGAATTTTAGACTCACAGGATTACAGCTCCCAGGGCCACCTGTGGAGCCTCGTTCTTCCTTCTTCCTTAATACTCAGGTTCCATAGTGTAGCTGAACACATGGCATCCTGGAAAAGAAGACAGCTTGCTGACATGGTTTGGATCTGCATCCCTGCCCAAATCTCATGTCAAATTGTAATCCCCAGTGTTGGAGGTGAGGCCTGGTGGGAGGTAATTAGATCGTGGAGGTGGATTTCCCCCTTGGTACTGAGTGGTGATAGCAAGTGAGTTCCCGTGAGATCTGGTTGTTTAAAAGTGTGTAGCACCTCTCTGCTCCTCTCTTCCTCCTGCTTCTGCCATGTGAGGTGCCAGCTCCCACTTCACCTTCTGCCATGATTGAAAGTTCCCTGAGGTCTCCCCAGAAGCAGAAGCCGCCATGCTTCCTGTACAGCCTGAAGAATGGTGAGCCCATTAAACCTCTTCTCTTTATAAATTACCCAGGCTCAGGTATTTCTTTATTGCAGTGTGAGAATGGCCTGACACACTTACCCACCTTCCCTGCAGCTAAGGGCTGTGGACTGAACTGGGTCTTCCTAAATTCCAAAGATCAAGCCCTACTCGCAATGGGATGGTGTCTGGAGGCGGGCCTTTGGGAGGGACCTAGGTTTAGATGAGGTCATGCAGGTGGGTCCCCACGATGTGATTAGGGTCCTTATCGAAGAGGAAGAGTCTGGAGCTTGTCTCTCTCTCTCCACCTTCCTGAGGAAAGGCCATGTGAGGACACAGCAGGAAGGCCGCCATGTGCAATCCCAGGCAGGAGAAACGGATCACCTGATTCTCACCAGGTTCTCACCGGACCATGCCGACATCTGGATCTTGGGCTTCCAGGCTCCAGAATTGTGAGAAATAAATTTACCTTGTTGAAGCCACCCATCTGCAGTACTTCATTGTGGCAGCTTGAATTGACTAAGACACTGAGTGTGGTCAGAGGTGTGTGAAGGTGTGGTTAACAACTACAGTAGTACCCCCACCACAGATTCAATTTCCAGTGTTCCTGTTAACTGAGGCCCCAAAATATTAAATGGAAAATTCCAGAAATCAGCAATCCACAAGTTTTAAATTGCACACTGTTCTGAGTAGTGTGATGAGGACTCTCACTGTCCTTCATCTCCTTCCCCAGAGATGAGTCCTCCCTTTGTCCAGCGGATCCACACTGTGGACGTTCCCTGCCCGTAAGTCACTTTGTAATTACCTTGGTTATCAGATCAACTGTCAGAGTCTCCCAGTTCAAGTCTCCCATTGTTCAAGTCACTCCTGGTTCACTCAGTAATGGTCTCGAGAGACTGGCCATTTGGTTCTGCCAAGAAGAAGCCATAAAGTGAAAAGGTGTCAGTTCTCAATAAGCAAAGGAAAGAATCGTATGCTGAGGCTGCTAAGATCTATGGTAGGAATGACTCTTCTATCAGTAAAACTATAAAGAAGGAAAATAAATTTGTGTTGGTTTTGCTGTTGCATCTCAAAAGGCAAAAGCTACAGCAGCAGTGCATGGTGAATGCTTAGTTAAGTTAAAAAAGGCATTGAGTTTGTGGGTGGAAGACATGCATGGAAGCGTGTTCTGATAGACAGCAAGTGGCTCTGGGAATATGGCTGTGTCAGGAGTCCACAGGGGGTCCTGGAACGCACGCCCCAAGGATACAGGGGTACCACTGTGCAGGAGTGTCCTCAAGAGTGGCTCCCAGGGCCTACCTCCCTTCTTCTGGCTGCAGTGCCGGAGTGTGGGCCCCAGCTTGGGCTGTCATTTCACACTGAGAGCTGGAAGCCATTGAGGTTGACTCAGCAGTGAGACAAAGGAGCCTGTACCCTGAAGCTCATATGCAGTCCCAGGCTGCTGCCCTGTGATTGTGTTTAAGACAGTGGGGTGTGTGTAAGTGTGTGTGCGTGTGTGTGCAATGACCACTTGCAGCCAAACCCAATCCTGATTGACACATGGCCTGGCTCCTTGCTCCTCTCCTTGGCCTTGTGTTCAGGCACTGCTCTGGAGCTGGTCTGCGCAGGGGCTCAGTGCCCTGGGAGGACACTTCCTCTTCTTGCTCCTGTGTGATGAGGTTTACAGGATGGCAGAGCAGCTTGGCAATGGAGCTGAAGTGTAGATACGCACACACACATACACACATACATATGCACACATACACATATATATTCATTTATACACACACACATATACATATACACACATATGTACACACATATATATTCATTTATATACACACACATAAACACACATGTTCATACATATGTACACACATATGTTCGTATATACACGTGTACATACATATGCGCACACACATATATTCATATATATACACATATACACACATATACATACATACACACACATATTAATTTATAATACACATATACACACATATATACACATATACATACATATGCACACACACATTCATTTATATACACACACATACATATACACACATATACATACATATGCACACACATATATATTAATTTATATACACATATACACACGTATATTCATTTATATATACACACACATATTCCTTTACATGTATACACACATATACATACACACATATATTTATATACACACACATACGTACTCATTTATATATACACACATGTACACTTATATATATATACACATACACACACATACATATATATACACACATATTCATATACACACATATATATTCATTTATATATACATGCACACATATATATGCTTATGTACACACATGCCCATACACACACATATACACACATATATATTTATATATAAAACCATATAACATAATATATAAGTAATATACATAAAATAATACTTATATCGAATTTCTATTTCTCATTTCATTAATTCATTGGAAACTTTGTTCATCTATTAATGGAAAGCAAGGTGACAAACGTCTGTGTATTCCAGATGAATCAGATTTCAAAACTGACTGATGCCATAATAACAAAGTCACAAGGTAAACTGTGGCCACCTGACACTTCCCCAGTTATGGTGAAGGTGGGTAATTGTGGGCCCAGACAGGGTGTTTACAAAGAAAGAGAAGGCAGGGGCTTAAAATAACTGCATGTGGGCTCCAGGCGTATTCTAAACTTGTGAAACAGCATGCTAGTCAGATGAATTTGGATTGTGTGGAAAAAGAAATATTTAAATTCCTCTCTCTTCTCTGAGTGCTGTGGAATTCTTTTTAATAGAGAAAGATTAAAGCAAATGCCAGAGGGGTTGGTTCCAATATGAATATTTATTAAATGAGCTGAACAATTTATAGTGGGTCAAAGGGGCCCCCAATAGGTCCATTCTCTTTGTAAATCGTAAGAAGGCCCTTTCAGTTAAAAATTGTGAAGAGTTAAACTAGAAAGGGAACCATGAAGTCAATCTTTTTCTGATGTCCTAAATCCATCCAACTTCCTGAGATGTGCACTGTAGCCAACATGCTCCTCATCTCCTGGACATCAGTGATGTTGTCTCCAAGATCAAATGAGTCCAGAAAATTCCGAAATCAATTTCTAACGGGGCAACCCTAAATTGACAAGGGCATTCTACAACAGCGCTGGTCCCAGCCTGGCCACCCACCCCAGGATGTGCTGGAGCCTGCTTGCACCAGCTCCTAAGAGCCAATTAGTAACTTCTGGGGAATGTTTCAAACTAGTTAGTCACAGCCACAGTGAGAAAATGCAGAATTAAGGACCGTTCCCACCCCTGCAACTACATAAAAAGCTGAAGTGGGCCAATCGCAGTTGGTAGTGCTGAAACTGACAGCTTTCATTTAATCAATAACATTTGTATGAGCTGACATGAGAAACCATTTAGGAGATCGTATCAGCTTAACAATGAACGTATGGAGAAAAGTGAGCAGGTTGAAAGTAGCCCCATTACCACACCATGGGTGGATTGCACCCAGAGACTGTCTGCAGATGTGAAAGCTGGGCAAAAGCCACCAAAATGTCCTGTGGGCATGGGCTGGCTGCTCAGAGTGTGCAGTGAGTGTCATATGTGGCTTTTTATTTGGAACTTGTGTAACTTGCCTCCTTTCTGTCAGAAAGATTTATAACAGATATACAAAGATTCTCATAGGTACTTTTTTTTTCTGGAGAGCCAGTTGTTAAACATTCACCAGCACTGCCCCACCGCCCAACCCTCCTTCCCTCACCTCCTCCCACACACTCTCCACCTGATCTAAAAGTGCATTTTCTAGTATCAGCTGGGGACTAATCCCATCTAAGTTTGGAGCATCTTGGGGTGAAGGGGCCCTTGTCTTGCTCTGGAAGTCCTTCAGAGCCAGAAACATTTCACTTTTCATGGCGTGCCTGGAGGCTGGGAGGGTCACCGGCTGCCTAGAAACAAGGTTGAAGTTTTGGGAAAAAGCCTTATTCCTGTGATTGTTGATCCACAGATTTCCAGTGTTTCTTTAATGGGCGTTCTCTGGCCTCAGCAGCCTCGCAGGCGCTTGCTCACACCAACCCCGCTCCAGGGCTTCCAACACTTTTGAAAGCACCTTTTGGACTCGTCCTCAAGGCTGGTGTGTGAGCTGCAGAAGTAACCCAGTCATATTTCAGAATTTTCACCAAAAATGTTATTACCCAGCATTATTTTTTATTTCATTTACCTGAAAAGCTCCAGACGATGGTGGCCTGTTTGTGCAGGGAAAACACAACTTTAGAGTTGAAAAGCAGACGCCGTGGAGGGCAGGGGCATGAAGGAAGAGGAGAGACGTCTTCATCTCTAGGACGCATCGTTCAGGCCACAGAGCTAACATACGGCAAATCTGGACCTTTCCCGCAGTCACGATCCCTGGAGCACGTTGAGGGCCTGCAGGTGGTGATGGGCCGCGCAGCCGGGACCCTCGAGCTCTTCAACGTGCTTCATGGCGCTGCTTCTCAACCTGAGATTCAAGGCTCCAGAGGCCCCACTGGCCACTCCACTTCCGGGACCCCTCACACCTCCCAGCCGGGACCTGGGGAGGCAGCTGCGGGAGGCTGCTTTTGCCGTTGCGCTCTCTGGAGCTGGAGAACCACCGCGTGACTCTTGCACCCACTGTCAGGACCCCGGAAGCCACCCGGTTTGGAGAAAAGAGCCCACTCCTCACCGCGCTCTCTGCCCGCTGCCTGGCGCAGGGCCTCGCGGGGCTGAGATCCTGATCACCAGAAGGAGCCACACCTGGCGAGCCCCTCCTTTGCCGAGCCCATCTCAGGTGGCTGGTGAGGATGTGTGAAGGGGTAAACCGAGGCACCAGGAGGGCCTCCCAGGCACTGGCTGGGCACTTTCCTATTCTTGTTTAGTCCTCAGGCCACCCGCCAGCGAGGCGCACCCCAGGCCATCCCCTGATGAGCGTCAGAGGTAACCAGGGAGATGCCCCCGCCCGTCTTACCCGCGCTGTCACTGCTCGCTGCCCCGTGAGCCAGCCTGGGTTCTGGGTGGCACTGGCGGCAGTGGCTCTGCCCTTGGGAACCTGGGGACGGCGCCGGCTGCATGGAGTGCAGGCCTCTGTGGCTGCCACTCCTCCAACAGCCTTCAACACACAGCAGCTCACACCGGCCCCTGGCTCCCAGGCCTCCCAGGCTCTGGAAACCTGCAGCATCTCCCAGAGAGGAAGGGACGTGCCTGAGGCTCTGCGGGGCCACCGTGGGGGCTGTGTACTGTGCACAGTGGCACAGGAGTCCCCTAGGAAGGCATGCAACTCCACAGGACAGACAGACCAGCCCCTGTCCTTTGCCTGAGGGAAGGAGACAGACGGCAAGCAGAGGGTGCAGAGGAGCGGAGCGCAGAGCCACGAGTGTGTTACTGGAGATGATGTGTTGTGTGGTGATGGAGATGGTGTGTTTACAACACCTGAGGAGGCCAGAGGCTTTTCCTCACTCTGGGCACTCACTCCTCAGGGCCACATCTCAGCAGCCTCCTCAATAGCAGACCCCATGGGCTGCATTTATCCCATGGCCTTGTACCCACCGTTCATCCTGTCTGAAAGTCCTGGGTGTGGAGTGACTGGTTGGTGGCTGGTGGGTGGGGTTTCCACCAGCAGTGGGTGACAGCGCTCTCTAGCAGCCTGGAACAGCCGTGTCCACACTGACCAGGCCTGTGGAGAGTGCTCAGCCTAACCTTAGAACACATTTGTAACTGAATGCACTGTTTTCAATTTGTATAGAATAATTAAAATATTCTATTAAAGTTGTGAAATGTGAACAACAACAAAAAAAACCTGGTGAGGTTATGAAGGCTCAACTGCACCAAAATCCTGGCCTCGAAACCAAAATCCTGACACTGACTCTCTTAGCAATGTTATGGGGGCTCTGCAAAGCTGAGAAGCAAGCTGAGTCCTATATGAAGATAAAAGGCTGAGCCTGGATGGCTTGTATGTGGCAGACGGGGAGGCTCCTCCTAGTCATGCCTGAACCTTTGGTCTGAACTGGAGCTCCACGAAGTGAGGCTGCCCTGGGATGCGACGAACATCTGCCTCCCTCCTGTGGCCGCTGCATCCTCTGGCGTGTCCTCAGGTGGAAATGCAGGAAATGCACGTTATCTCTAGAGCTGGCAGGTGCAGGATGCTGAGGGCTAAGTGTCTCCGGGAGCACATCAGATGCGAGAATAAAAAGACAGTCAGAGATTGCCCTAGCCCTGCCTGACGTGGAAAATCTGGAGTAAAATACATCAGTGACTCCTGCCAGTTCCGTGGGAGAGTCGTGCCAGGCGTTTGCAGTGTTTGGTGACAACCAAGGAAGAGCGGCTGTGACAAAGTCAATACTTCTCCACCCTCGGGTCCCCGCCCATCCCTTCCTGGAATCAGTGACTAACATTTCAGGGAGAACTGAGGTTGTGAGCTGATCTCTCCTTTACATGGGGCCATCCCTTTTTTGAATGAGCTTAAAGCCAGGTACTTCATGGACTGCCACGATGTACAACCTGTTGCCATGGGACCCCTTTCCAGTCTCGGGAGGGGACAGTCCATGCGCCTGGATTCTAGAGCCATGCCTACCGCAACGTTACAGAGAAGACGTCTCTAGGAATCTAGCCCTGCCTTTCAGACAGGGATGATGTGGCCCGCAGATACCACCAGGCTCTTGTGAATACAATCATGAGGTCACAGTGTGCCCAAACAGACATGTCTCAGACAAACAGGAACCTGGGAAATGGCCACTGACATGGAGTCAGGTGCAACTTGCTCTCAGGGTGCAGAATGATTCTAGAGTCTGTGTTAAGAAGAGAAGCCCAGACAGAAACTGGGGAACAGGCCCAGGGGGAGGTGACCACGTGAGCAGAGCAGAGAATCCAGGACGGCGGCCAGAGGCAGGAGCAGAGCTGGGGAGTAGGTTTCAAGCTCACGCTTCCAGCACCTCTGTGTGTGTGCACATGTTGTGTACATGTTTGTGCATGCATATGTGTGTACTTGTGAGCATATGTGTGTTTGCATATTCGCATGTGTGTGCACATGCATGTGGGTATTGCGTGCTTGTGTGCACAAATGTCTTCCTGTGTTTATATGTATGCATTGTGCATACTTCTGTGTGCATATAAACATGCATGTGTATGTGTGCATGTCTGTGCACATGTGTGTGTGTTTCTGGGAGAGAAGATGAGGCCAGCTCAGACTGCCTGAGTGAGCACTGTAGAGAAAGGCAGGGAAAATAGCCTTTGCCAGCATATTCTTGTTTGTCCAAAATAAGGGAAGCGGTTAGATTCTGAAGGGCGTGCTGCTGTAATTCTCATTACCGCTGTCACCATCACTGTCTAATTTATGCAAACACTTGCCTGCAGCTGCTTCAGGAAAAGGCCTTAATTATCCCAAGGCCCCTCCTCCCCCACGCCCTCTGACCTGCGTGCAGAGCCCTCGGGAGCCCACGTTTCCTGCCCGTGTTTGTGGGAAGTGCCGCGCTGGCCTCTGCGTGGGAGCCTGGTGATGGGCTCCTCAACCTGGCCCTCCATGAGTCTCTTCAATCACTTCTCCTTCAGAGAATGAATAGCCTCCCACACAAACATGAGTGATTGGGAACCTTGGGAACTGTGGAAGTTTCAGCTTAAATTCTTCTCTGAAGTTTTTCCAAAGCCCAGCTGACACTGAGCACGCGGATTTGAGGAGAAAAGGACTTACTTGTTTCACTTGAATCTTGCAAGCTTGGTTTCCTTCAAAACGTACAACACATAGGTTGGATTCCTCCTCCACTGCTGATCCCCATCCCCCAAGCCACCACGGTTCAGCTCCTGGAATTTAAAGGGGTAGTGTGCACACACACACGAATATGCAAACACATGTGTGTGCTCACAATTACACACACGCACACACATACATAACATGTGCTCATGTACAGAGGTGCTGGAAGCTTGAGCTTGAAGCCTGCTCCCCAGCTCTGCTCCTGCCTCTGGCCACCGTCCTGGATCCTCTGCTCTGCTCACCTGGTCACCACCCCCGGGCCTGTAATTTAAAGAATTTCTCATTGGCTGTGTGACATTGGGCAACTGACTTAACCTCTCTGTGCCT
Organism: Hylobates moloch; assembly: GCF_009828535.3. Classification (NCBI taxonomy): domain Eukaryota; kingdom Metazoa; phylum Chordata; class Mammalia; order Primates; family Hylobatidae; genus Hylobates; species Hylobates moloch. The sequence continues at coordinate 175,341,384 of NW_026652277.1, forward strand.
CAGCTGTAAAATGGACATAATAATAATAATGCCCTCCCTCTCGAGGCTGTGGTGAGGATAAAACAAGTAGATGCATTTGAAGTACAGGTGGCACCCACCGTGTGTCGCCTATGTACCTGCATGTCATTCTCCCCTTATGACCACTGGGAATGTCCAGGCCCACCCCGATCTCCAGGAGGGGTGGGGCCGAAGTTGAGTTGGTCACCCACGGCCAATGATGTCATCAATCACGTCTCTGTAACGAAGCTTCCATAAAAACCCAAGAAGACTGGGATAGAGGAGCCTCAGGGTAGCTGGCCTCGTGGAGGGTGGCGCCTGCGGCGGGCAGGGAAGCTTCACCCCTCCCCCAGCCCTCACCTACACATCTCTTCATTGATCCGTTCGTCTGTGCACTTTGCAATAAAGGGGTAAACATAAGTCAAGCATTTCTCTGAGTTCTGTGAGACGAGCTAGCGAATTAACCAAACCCAAGGAGAGGGTCTGGGAACCCTGATGTACATAGAGCCAGCCGGTCAGAAACACAGGGGCTTGCGATTGGCACCTGAAGTGGGGCCTTCTCGCGGGACTTAGCCCTCAACCTGTGGGTCTGGCACTCGTTCCAGCTGGACAGCGTCAGGATTGATTGAACTACAGGACTCGGGGCCCCTCCTGACCCTGCCTCTTTCGGAGGTGGGGACGCGCTTGTCCGGGTGAGCACCTGCTGGGGGTCTGACACTGGAAGACCTTCGACGCAGCAGGAGGCTCAGGACCTCCCCAGAAGACCCTTCCCCTCTGACACTGGAAATACGAAGTTTCATTTCCACAAGCTGGTGGTTTTGTGCTCACTCTGCACTAGGACACAACACGGGGTCGGGAGAGACGGTGGGGAAAAAGAAAGAAAACATGGACAGACCCATTTTCTTACCAATTTTCAAGTGGATTTCGGGTATCAAACTATCATCCTGTTTTTTGTTTTTTGTGCAGCGGGATATTAATCAGTGTTAGAGGGAGGGAGATTCTGGGACAGGCTGCGGCGTGGACGAGGCTTCAGGGCCGCTGAGTGACACGAGCCAGATACAGAGGACAAATCCTGCCCAACTCCACTTATGTGGGTCCAAAGAGTTGTCAGGTTCATGGAGACAGGAAGGAGAAGGCAGTGCCAGGGGCTGCGGGAGGGGAGGGAGTGTTTACCGAGGACAGAGTTTCCGTTTGGGAAGAGGAAGAAGCTCTGTGGGTGGAAAGTGGTGACGATGAGCACACTTAATGCTTCCAAACTGCACAATTAAAAATGGCGACAAGGGCCCCAGTGTTAACGTGAAGCACATTTTACAATGAAAATCACGCCTCATGGGGCCAGCCCGCTCCACTCAGAGAGGAGGAAGCTGTTCTTCCCCAGACTGCACGTTTTCAGGACAGCGTTTTTAGACGTGCCGCGTTGCATGAGGACTGTGGAGAGTGTGAGAAGGGGAGGCCAGCCAGGCAGGGCCCACAGACAGCAGGGGTCAAACCATGGACCTCTTTGGGGCATTTGTCCCTCCTGGTCCTTGGGAACAGCCCCAATTGTCCCCCTGAAGTGTGTCTGCGGCATTGGGCCCCCCTGGAGCGCCAGGGTTGGGGTGGGCAGTGGGGTGGGCAGAGTGCAGTAAGCTGGGACTCTCAGTGGCTCCTCTCCTTCCAGCCAATGTACAATGCAGTCCAGCTCAGTCTCTGCAAGCCCAGTCCTGGAGGACTCCACACAGGTACAGACCCATGACTGTCACTCCAGGTCTGCCGTGAGTCGCTCGAGTTCACCAGCCAGCACCCCATCTTTAGACAACGGGTGCGTAAGTCAGCCAGGTCCTGTGTCGCTTAAGGCTGCCTTCCTTGATGTGTCCCAAAACGGCCTCTCGAGCTGCGGGGCAAGGCCTCCAGTCCTGCATCTTGTGTTTGGGGAGCACATCGGCTTCCAGGGCAGCAAACTCGCGGTGCTTCCTCTAAATGCTTAGACTATGGCACAAAAGATCCAGGAAATGCCGGTGGCATTCGGTTCGCCGCGCTGTGTCCTCCTGGTCTTTTCCATGAGTCTTTTGTTCTGACAGGGAGGACAGCCGGTGGCCTGGGTCTCGCACTCGGCCACTTGAGTGCCCCGTGGGCCTCTGCAGGCTCCTCTGCGGGCCACATGTGTGTGGTTTGGGCAGACCGGGAGACTTCACAGGCCTCTGCTGGGAGCTCGCTTGTTTATTTTGGAAGAATTATTTGTCTCTGCTGCTGACAGTGCAGCCTGAACCCTGTTTTGTTATTTTGCCATCCGCATGTTCTGTCAAAGACCAGTGGCCTTCTGCCCTCATCCGCTGACCGCTGACTGCACTAAGCAGCATTAGATGACATTTTTCCGTCACTGAATTTTTAGGTCAAGCCAGTTCTATCGCTGCAGAATAGATAACTGAACGGCAGCGTGACAGCCTTTGGGGCAGGGCGGCCGTCTCTGGATAAGACACGTTTGTTTTTTTCCCAGGCACGTGGTCTTTGCCATTTCAGAGCCAGGGCTTTTCCCAAAGACTCGATTTCCATCAGCTGCCCCTTGTGCAGGTCCCACCCCCTCGTGCCCCTCCCTTACTCTAACGGTGCAGAAGGGGAAGGAATGTCTGTGCTTTTCCAGGTTGCTTCCTTTCTGTAATGTGACTCACCTGTTCTACAATACTTTTTAAGCATTTACAGGCTGCACAGAATTGTGGAGGATGAAAGTTTGACAGAGACGTGGGCTGACCTGAGGGAGTCATGGGCAGCAAGGCCAGTGACAAGGCAGATACAAGAATAACTGCAGCGTAGGGGTGGAATAGTGCACGCTGCAGCCTCCCAGGGGTGCAGCCAGTGGGGGATGAACAGACCCGTGGTTCCTCCACACAGAGGTCAGCACACACCCAGGTGCATTTCCAAACACACCAGGTGTGTGTCTGCCCAGAGCCCTGAGCAACCAGAGCCCACAGCGCCCCTCCCTGCCCCGGCCCACCGCATCCAGGGCCCTCAGCGACTGCCTACAGCCACTGAAGGGTAGAAGGGACCCAAACTTGGTTGGAGAGGAGGAAGCTGTTCTTCCCCAAAGCGCACATTTTCAGAACAGCATTTTTAGAGGCGCTGCATTGCATGAGAACTGTGGAGAGTGTGAGGAGGGGAAGCCAGCCAGGCAGGGCCCACAGAGAGCAGGGGTCAATCCATGGACATCTTCAGGGTCTCTGCCCGTCTTGGTCCTCGGGAACAGCCCCAGTTGCTCCCCATGAAGTGCATCTATGGCATTGGGGCCCCCCAGAGCACCAGGGTTGGGGCGGGCCATGGGGTCGGCAGAGCACCGTGAGCTGGGATAGGAGGCGTCTCCTCTCCTTCCAGCCAATGCACTGGGCTGGACCCCCAGGTTTACAGAAAAGTGGGGCAGACCCTGGAGAACTGCTTTGTCATGAGATGGGGTGCTCACCCCCACCAGGCATAGCGTTCCTCCTTGCCCCTGGTAGTGCAAGGACCAGGCCGTATCCGTCTCAGTGTGGAAGCTGAGTCCATACAGCATCCGGTGGCGAGTGCTGTGCCCACGGGGAGGCTCGCCGAAAGCCATCCAGGAGGTCTGGGCTCCTCTGAGGCTGACTCGAGGGGGCTGCCCAGACAGAAAATCCCGGCCTTGCGATTTCAATCTCAGACCAACCCACCTGTGAACACTGCCCTTTCATGTAGACGTGGGGAATGAGGAGGAGACACGGCAAGCTCGGAACCAAAGGAAGAAGAGGCTGACCTTGAAGCCTTCTCCAGGGAGGGACAAAAAGTCACGGCCTCAGCTGGCAGAAGGTGCTTGATAAACCACAGGCTCCTGCCCCCAGCACTCTGGCCCTGGGGACACTCAGACGTGACAGAGTCCAGACACATCCCTGAGAGCCACACCACACACCTCGCGCCCCGGTTCTCCCGTAAGAAGAGCCCCTCCCAGCAGACAAAACCCTCTCATGTGTGACTCAACCACGCCATAAGAGAGGCTCAGGTGAAGAGGTATAATTGAGGGGCCAGTGGGGCGGAGTCCTGGGGGAAGCCAGCAGCATCTGGCTGGGCCTTCTGGCTGTCCCTGCCCCTTGGCCCCCAACTGAGACAGAGGGAGGCTGGGAGCCTGGTCCCCCGCCCTGGCCTTTTGGCGCAATCTTATCAGGAATGCATGTGTCCTGTTTTTCCTCAGACACTCCACAGGAATGTGTCGAAAGGCACATCAACGTGGCGCCCCCAGGGCTGGCGACACAGCTCCTCTGGAAACCTGGCTCCTGCGGCAGCTGGTGATGCTGTCTGCCCTGGGCCTCCATCCTGAGCAATGTCAGAGCGTCAGCTCACTGTCCCTCCCTGGAGGGGCCTCCCCCACACGAAACCCTGCTCCAGAAGCATGGGTGGTCTCAGCCTGCATTCCCCAGGGAGATTGAGGTCTCCCCTTCTCCATCCTGCAGGGCTCCCTGCAGCCAGAGTGGTGATCAAGCAGCAGGAGAAGCCAGGAATGACCCCAAGGACACATTCGGGTGACCGGTTATCACCCTGGACACAGGAGGCACCCATACAGAGACGGGTGGACGCAGAGCCAGGCCCCCCAGGATCCTCATCCCTTCTCTTCCTCCTGTGGTCAGTGGGGGCGTGACCCAGGGACAGGCCCTTCCCCAGGAAGGCTAAGCACAAAGTCCCGCCCTTTTGCGATTGAGGCCAGCAGCATTGGTGTTCACGATGTCAGCCAAGGATGGAAGCTCCAAATCGCTCATTGCTCAGACTTGTGAAAACTAAATGGCTGCTCTTTTCCTTGGAACCTCTTTTCTGAAAGCACACATGAATCTTCAGTTTTCCAGAGACCTGGAAGGAACTGAAAACCCAGGTTTAGTATAAGGAGGGCATTAGACAGAGATCTTACTAAACATTTAAGGAGGCTAAGAGTACAGCAGGCATTCTGTCTAAAAATCACAGACTACAAAAGGAATCAGTGACCCTTGGTCCCAGTGACCCAATCAACGCTGAATCACAGAGTCGTGTTGAGGGAGTTACAGACTGATGGTTTCTCCAGGACAGGCTGCATCAGAACATAGAGTGCTAATGTGACCCACCCAATTCACTCCTGTTCTTTTGAATTAAATAATGACAAAATCCAAGTTGCTGTTCAAATCAGTAGGAAACCCAGCTGCTAAGGTTCATGGCAATTGGGCCTGCTTGGAAGTCCCAGTTCATGTCAACGTAAACTTATGGATACAGGGCAGGCTGGCCAGATTAAATAAAAGCTTTCCATTCCACTTCTATTCTGCAGTCTCATGCAGCCAACCCTCTTGTTTAGTGTGGAAATGTTAGGTGCTCAGACCTGAGGCACTACAGTCACACTACAATCTACAGTCATACTATCATCTTCAGTCACACTACCATCTACAGCTGCACTGCCATCTATGGCCACACTGCCATTTACAGCTGCACTGCCATCTACAGCCGCACTGCCATCTACAGCCGCACTGCCATCTACAGCTGCACTGCCATCTTCAGTCTCACTGCCATCTACAGCCACATTGCCATCTTCAGTCTCACTGCCATCTTCAGTCTCACTGCCATCTACAGCCATACTGCCATCTACAGTCACACTGCCATCTACAGTCGCACTGCCATCTTCAGTCTCACTGCCATCTATAGCCACACTACCACCTACAGTCGCACTGCCATTTACAGCTGCACTGCCATCTACAGTGGTGCTAACATCTACATTCACGCTGCCATCTACAGTCACGCTGCCATCTACAGTCACACTACCATCTACAGCCGTGCTGCCACCTACAGCTGCACTGCCATTGCTATCATGTGGGGAGGGACTGCAAGGCCACCCAGTTTCTCCCACCACATTTCATGTTTTCCTTCCTTCAAATGCCTTGCGAATAAAGTTTTCACACTGCATCTCTACTTCAAGAGAAACAAAGAAAAACAGTCTCACTAAACAGAATCACCAACTTCCCTGGCTGAGAGCTCAGAGCACTTAGGATCTAAACAGAAGACTGTTCCATGGTTGCTGTTCGACAGTGACATGTACCTGACACTACCCTACTTTGGGAGGTCAGGGTCCAAGGTAAACCAGAGAGGAAGCTAATTAAGACTCGTTAATCAGTGAATAACCAATTATTGAAAATTAACCATTACATTCATAGGAGAGTCTGGCTAGCAGTCCCCTAGGCGTGATGACATGCTTTGATGACAGCCTTCAGTATTGAAGACCTTGATCCCTGGTGGTGGAGTCCCATTACAGTGACTGTCCCTCCCGCCCACATTACAGGGTAGGAGAACAAAATGAACAATAAAACTAGATAAATCGGAATTGTTTCAGACTTTTCAGCAGAAAAAAAAAATCCAAGAATCCCAGAGACAGATTCCAACTGAGTTGGAAAATAGCAGGGCAGTCTTCTTCTTATCCATCTGTCCCTCCTTTACTCATGTGTGCACTCAGGAAACCCCCATGAAACACCTTGCAGCTATTGAGACTGCAGAAACGAAGGTGCGTAACACAGAGGGCTTGCCCTCCACGAGGGCGCGGTCTGAGGGCTCTGGGGAGATGGATGAGGAAGAAGACATTTGCAAAACTAAACAACAACAAAAAAAGGGCTAATAGTCCCTGAACACTACATTTTTCTCCCAGCTCTGTCCTAAGGATTTTACTTAGAATATTTCATTTAGGCCGGGCGTGGTGGTTCACGCCTATAATCCCAGTACTTTGGGAGGCTGAGGCAGGCGGATCACCAGGTCAGGAGATCAAGACCATCCTGGTTAACACATTGAAACTCCGGCTCTACTAAAAATACAAAAAATTAGCCAGGTGTGGTGGCACACGCCAGTAGTCCCAGCTACTTAGGAGGCTAAGGCATGAGAATCGCTTGAACCTGGGAGGCGGAGGTTGTAGTAAGCTGAGATTGCACCACTGCAATCCAGCCTGGGCGACAGAGCGAGGCTCTGTCTCAAAAAGAAAAAGAAAAAGAACATTTCATTTAACCCCGATAAGGTGGGTAGTATCATTGGACCCATTGTACAGTAGGAAAAAGGGACAGAAGGTGTGGGAGCTGGATCAAGGCCTCAGATCTAGTGGTTGGTAGAGATAAATTCAAGTCCAGGGCAGCCTGGATCCAGCAGCTATGTCCTTGCCCTACATTCTCCTGCCTATAGAAAGGGTGTTTTCCATTTATTTGCTCACTTAAGGGTGGTTTGTTGAGCTCTGGGTGGATAGGGATGCATATGTTATAATAGCCATGGTCCCTGTCCTCATTCTGCTTACAACTTTGATCAAAAAAACTTCCAGAGATGAGGACATGCTGGAAAAGGACCCAGTTGGCCTCCTTCCCTGGAATTCCCCTAAGACATTCCTGGGTTTCTCATCAAGCGTTTGCTTGACCGTGTCTGGATTTAGCAGATTTCAGGTTTAAGAGAGATTTCCTGCCACTCAGTTAGTTATCTATTTGAAGGCAACTGCAATTGGGGAAAAGTTCCTTTTTGTATGAAGGTGAAATTTCCCTACAATTTCTATTCCTTGGTTCTTGCTATCTCTGCCCACAAGGCCACCATGGAAAAGATGTCTTCCTTCTTTTGTGTGTAACTTTGGGAATATTTGGAAACATTTCTGAGGTTTCCTGTATACCCCTTCTCTAACTTCTCCAAGCGAAACCTCAGAAATGCCCTCTCCCTGTCATCCAAGAAGTGGTGTCAGAATCTTTATCAACATGGCCAGACCCTGGGGGTGGGCCTAAGGCTAGTAAAGTAAAAGGAGATCTAAGCGTGGCCCGTGCTGAGCTTCGGGGGGTGGGCCTCGCATGGCATGCATTCACTTGTAGATGTTTCCCTGGGAACCTTACGTATTGGGTCTGTGTGACATTCCCAGGGCTGCGGCTCACTACAGAGCGCTAGAACCTCATACTGGCATTAAAGAAAGCTGAGTCCTGCCTTTGTATTCATCAGTGCTTTTTAATGATGGCAGGGCAGGCTATGGAGTCAGACTGCCTGAATTCAAAGCATACTGTGTAATCTTCAGCAACCTGCTCACTCTCCAAGCTGGGTTTATGCCTTTGTACGTGGGCTGGGAAATTAAAAGAGTCATGTATTAGTCCGTTTTCGTGCTGCTGGTAAAGACATACCTGAGATTGGGTAATTTATAAAGAAAAGGAGGTTTAATGAACTCCCAGCTCCACATGGCTGGGGAGGCCTCACAATCATGGTGGAAGGCAAGGGAAGAACAAAGGCACGTCTTACATGGTGGCCAGCAAAAAGAGAGATCTTGTGTAGGGGAACTCCTCCTTATAAAACCATCAGATCTCGTGAGATTTATTAACTGTCACGAGAACAGCACAGGGAAGACCCACCTCCATGATTCAATTACCTCCCACCGGGTCCCTCCCACAGCACATGGGAATTATGTGAGCTACAATTCAAGATAAGATTTGGGTGGGGACACAGCCAAGCCATATCAAGTTCCACATATTTGTGGATGTGCATGTGTGTTTACATATACAGTATATAAATGTATATATGTTCAAAATACATACATATATAGCACTTATTAAGTGCTTGGTTCACAGTATGCCCTCTGAAAACATTAGATACCATTATTATAGCACAAAATCATTCTAACTCAGTTGGCCAGACTCCAGACCTTGCTGCCTGTGCACCGTGCTCCGTGGCTTTGCTGCTTGGCCTCCACAGCTGCCTGATCATTTGATTCCACTGGGTTGGGTCAGCTCAGCTTTTCAGGTCATGCTGAAGTGTGATTTGTTATTCAAGTATTAACTCTGCCTCTAAGACTACATTTGAAAAGTATGTATTATTAATCTTTTTTCAAATATTGCGTTTTCTTGATCTTGGATGTACTGTTTCATATTTTCATGTTTGTGGGGAGAAGGGTGCATGTCACATACAACATGGGCAGTATTTATTTTTCCTGGAAAGTGATGATTAAGTTCTGGCTCTGTCTTACACCTGGTGATATCTTACAAGCGAGAAAATGCAGTCAGTTACAGCATTCACTGGGACAGGTAAAGGTTCTAAATGACAACACTTCTCTACAGCAATGGTTCTCAAACTTGGTTCCACAGCAATGGTTCTCACATTGGAACCGTCTGGTGACCAGCAGTTAAAAAAAAAAAACACTGGTGCCCAGGGCTCACCCCCAAGAGATTCCATGACTAGGAGTTGGGGTGTTAAAAAGCTCCCCAGGTGATTTGAAGGTGCACTTTGCACTAGAGCCGAGCCAGCTCTTCCCCCATCATCCCCCTTGGCTTCTTTCAGAGCATCTGTAAGGACCATCAATAATTGCTGGCGTGATTAGCCATGTCTGTGCCCCATCCCTTGAGGACAGGAGCAAGCTGCAGCCAGTGCTTGGTGCATAGAAAGCACTCAGCATGCAATGCCTGGATGGCCATGTGGACTTCGGCCACTCACCAGCACTGTTTGCTGCTTTTTGCCTGTGTAAATGTGTGTGTTTACTGTTTCCACTGTGGCAGTGACTGCAGGACTGTGAACTTTGCCCTCATTTTTCACCGGCTTTATCTCCACAAGAAACAAGCAGAGGAAGCAGCTGGGAAAGGCTGGACGGGAAACCGGAGGCCACAGTCTCCTCCCAACACCACTGCCGAGTGAAGATGTTTAGGATGGCATCAAACCTGGGGACCTCATCGGCACAGGTGGGGTTCTATCAACCAGAGGATATAGAAGCACCCTTCCAATTCAAAATCCTTTCATCACATAGACTCGATGGCATGGAGTTAGCACCACATCGCAGCTTTATGACAGACCCGATTTTTTACTACTTTGTGGCCATATCTACACAAAGTGAGATACATAAAACGCAGTTGTAGGCTGGGTGTGTCAGCTCACGCCTGTAATCTTAGCGCCTTGGGAAGCCAAGGCAGGAGGATCTCTTGAGGCCAGGAGTTTAAGACCAGCCTGAGCAACATGGTGAGACCCTGTCTCTACAGAAAAGTATGAAAAAATTGGTGGGGCATGGTGGTGGGCAAGTAGCTGTAGTCCCAGCTACTCGGGAGGTCGAGGCAAGAGAATGGCTTAAGCCCAGGAGTTCAAGGTTACAGTGAACTATGATCGTGCCACTGCATTCCAGCCTGGGCAACAGAGCAAGACCCTGTGTCTAAAAAAAATTTAAATAAAAAGTTAAACCAGGGTTATAGGTAACATGATCTTAGACAAAGGCCACTACCTCATCTCCAAAAGCCAGGCAGTGGCCCCAGGAAAGTGGCCTGGTCAAGTCCTCCCCTTCACAGGCTAGCCAGGCTGGTTTGGAACAAAAGGCAGGAGCTTTTCCTCATTGGGACCTATTTTGCCTGGTCTTGACCCTGCCCAGGAATCCGAGCTGCCAAGTAGACGCCCTCCATCCCTCCCATTTATTCTGTCATCCACCCACACCCTGGCTTTCTTGCAGCCAGAGAGCTTCTTCCTGCAAGCACCAGCTGTTGAGCAGGACTGTGACAAACAGCGGCAAACAGCAGGCTGCGCGCGGGACCATGGGGACCATCACAGAGGCATCAGCCCTGCCCCGGAGTGGCTGCAGATGCATCCCTGCCTGCGGGAAGGGGGCTGGGGTGCAGGTGCTCCCTCCGGAACAGGGGCTTTGTTAGCCTCATCTGCAAGGCCCTGAAGCAGACTCTTGTCAAATCGTCATCATGTGTGCACTGTACACTCCCTTCTGACTCTGGGGGCCTGGGCACCTGCCTAGTGCAGCCTTAAATTTTTTACGTACCAGTAAAAATACTGCATGGAAGATTCTGTTCCTAGTAGGATAAAAGGACAGCCAGGGCTGGCTAAGCAGAGTCTTGACGGACTAAAGGTATGGGAAAATGAAGACACGGACCTACCATGTTCTCCTCTACCTGGAACTTAGGATTTGTAAATTGCATTTAGATGTCATTTGTCACATTGGTAGGCTGTGGCTTAATACACTCACAAAGAGGATTTTTCCAAGTATTTAAACTGTGTAGATGCTGCAAAAAAACAGACTGAGGCAAAGCCCTGCAGCCAACCCCAGCAGCAAGAGGGGAGGATCCCCTGTCCGTCCTGGGCCCCACTCAGGAACTATCCTCATCTCTTAGTTTGTTACCCTTTCTTTCCTGAAACCTCATCGAATGCAACTTTTTCTATGGCATTCAATGGACTTTTCCTTAAAGCAAAGATTACAGAGAAATTCTTATGCAAGTCAGAAAATCTGCTTATTATGGGTTTGATAAACCAAATTATGTTACCTGTTTATGGACATAGATTTCTATCCGCCAGACGTGTGCACAGCACAGCACAAACCATAGCTACCCCTGCGGAAGTCTCTGTGCATTTCCCAGCCACGCCCCCAGCTGGGGCCCCTGGGGTCACCTCCCACCCCGGCTAGAAAGAGAGAAGGAGACAGTAAATTCCTCGGAAGCCGCTCGCCCTGCGCCCAAGCGGGACTTGCACCACAAGCAGCCCCAGGAAAAAACTCTCCATTTCTTTCTCGTGGAGGCTCCAGAAGAAAAGCTGCGCATTTACCCGGCGCATTCTAACTGCGTTTGAGTTTCCCTCCTGCAGCAATGGGAGCCGTGGTGGGGCAAAGCCCGGGCTGGGAGACGCCGCAAGGCTCTGGGGAGCAGTGAGGCGCCGTGCCAGCTCCTCTGTTCCCGTCACAGCCTCACACGGGCTTCGCTGGACACGTCCAGGACGCAGCGCCGGTGGGCACCAGGCGTTGAGCGCCTGCCCAGCGTCTGTGCTAAGGCCTCCCTATGCATTATTGCCTTTATTCCAACAATGGGGTGAGGTAGGTATTCTTATTTCCATTGCCAGAGTGAAACACTGAGGCTCATCCAGGGGCCGGTTTGGAAATCAGGGCTCAGCCCTGGGCCCCTGCTGCTTGGAGCTGGTGCGGTGGCCACCGTGACCTCACGCTTTCCCTGCCAATCGCTCTCCGCCGCATCCCGGCCTCCCGCCCCGCCCTCGGCCGCTTTCCAGGGACTGAAGCCCGAGTTGGTGCTGCGTGTCCCCGCGGGGATTATTTTCAAACAGCTCCTGCTGCTCAGGCTCCCACAGCGTGGCCCCAGGCAGCTGCACCACTTTCTCCTCTCACCAATTAAAGCCGAATCCAGGGCTCCTTAGCATATGAATCGAGGCGCATCGGAGTCCTCACTGCTGGGCCAGCCCCTCCCTGGCTCCTCCCGTTCCGGGAGGTCCACAGCCCAGCAGCAGCCGCCCCTGCAAGTTGTCCCCTCCTTCCAGCATCCTGGGGCCGAGGAGACAGTGCCCCTGGCCGGGGGCTGCGCAGGCATCAACTTCCCATGGGCAAAACGGGGTCCCGGGTCAGTGTTCACAGAGGGTCTCAAACCCTGCAGGACCCTGAAATTGTCTGGGATCCACACCAGTTAGAAGAAAAAAAAGAATAGAAAATGCAGGGATTCACCTCCTCTGCAGGCACCCTCATGCCGAACACTAAAGAGGATGACGTTGAAAAGGATTTGGAGATTTATGCAGGTCACGAGCTTGAGGAATTTTTCCACTGAATGCACCATGCCTTGGGTTTCCCGTTTCCCACTGAAAATCCCATGGCTGACACTTTTGTATATCATTACCTTGGGAGATGAAGAAAAACTCATCTGTTAGGGCAGCTCTGTGAATGCAGATGCTTTGGGTTGTTTTGAATGAATGATTGAATGTTCTGAAACGAAGCAGGAAGGTGCCTGCGGGATAATGACTGGTTTCGCACCCTTGGTTGGGAGCCTAGACCCCTCTGATAGTCAATAGAAATGGATGTATATTAAATTTAGCAATAGAAAAAGTATAGATAGTTGAGTGTGCTACAATATTATTTTCCTATCAATTAACCCGTTACCACAGTCTTTAATTATCTTCCCCTTGAGAGGCATAAAGAAGAGACTGCTCGAGGATGGAGGGTTTTTTGTGGTCTGAAGTCTGCAGACTAGCCAAGTTTTCCAATATTAGTTACCACCCATCCTGGCCGTAGGCTCACCCCGCTGACCTGAGCAGACCCGGTGAAGCAAGCCACAACTTCTGCTGGAAATTGCTCCATTCTTCCATTAAGTGAGGATTAGAAAGCCCTTTGTGAGAATTTTGCCCAGAGTCTAAGTTGAGCACTTTGTCACTTGCACGCTTCATTTTCCAGCACACCGTTCGCTCAGCTCAGTGTCTATCCAGGCCCTGAAGGTTCGGATGCAAGCGCCCTCCATCGTAGGGGCTGACCAAGTACAATGCACACGGAGCAACCCTGCAGCGCCAGGTCCCGGCGGCTCTTCACAACCAGACATTATCCCTGGCGGCCCTAAGCTCCTCTTCCTGTGTTGGGGGAGCACAAAACACCCTATAAGGGCTGCTTTGCTGCCTCTGACACTTTCTTCATCAGGGGAGTTACATCCAGCTGCAGCTGACAGGCCAGGGCCCCTTCTCCTCCACCATGTCTCAGGGTTCTCTTTTCCAAATGGAGGAAGTCAAGGGTATGCAGGCGGTCCAGTTTCCCTCCTCACCCTGCATGTCCATAACAGACTTCAACACGAGGACCAGCGTTTTGGATGTGTCTAGCAGAGTGCCAAAGTCAGGCTGGAGTGTGCCCTGAAAGTCAGGGCCTTCTGAGGGACACAGACACCATTGTCTCCAAGGGGGCTGTATGTAAGGCAAATGCTGAGGCCTACAACCATATGTTCTGAGACGGTGGCTATTACAGAAACAGGCAGTCCCCAGACAGAAGCACAAAGGGCAATCTCAAGGAATCCAGATTCGTAGGCAGGGACCCACACTGAACAATTTGGACAAAGCTAATGCAGAATGAAAAGTACCGCCGTTATCCAGCGACAGTTGGGCTGGTGTTCTAGGAGAACCACATGTTTCACACAGCAAGGGAGAAATGAGGCCGTATTTTAATCCCTTCCAGCTTCGTCCAGGAGGCGTTGTGATTTGAGTCGTTCTCTTCCTCTAACTCCTAGCCCATCCGCAGTAATAAATAACTTTACAGTGAATGGGTGGTTTTCTCAGACCTGGGGGAATAAACTCCTAGTTTGATAAAGCAGCTCAGGAGAGTGAACGCTGAGGGACCCACCTATTAGCTGCCAAGCTCGGTAGCCAGGTCAGACCCCGCTGGAAGGGAAGGGGCAGTTGCCCAGGGTGCCTGAGGAGCAACCTGGCCCCTGCTTTCGGGTGGGAGAAGGAGCATCTGGCACTGACCAGCCCTGGAACTCTGCCTGCTCGCTGGACATCACAGCACAGGAGTGGGTGCTATGGATGGAATGTTTGAGTCCCCCAAAATTTGTATCTTGAAGCCCTATTTTCCAAGGTTCTGGTATTAGGAAGCGGGGCCTTTGGGAGGTGATTAGGTCATGGGGGGCCTTGTAAATGGGATTAGTTCCCTGATAAGAACAGAGATGACCCATCTCTCAGCCATGTGAGGACACAGCAGAAGGTGCCATCCATGCATCAGTCTGGAGCCCTCCCAGCCACGGAACGGCCTGGCACTTGGATGTGGGGGTTCCTGCGTCCCAGCCTCATAACAACTGTGAGAAATCCACTTCTGTTGTTAAAACCACCCAGTCCATTGCATTTTTGTTACAGCAGCCTGAACTGACTAAAACAGCTTGAATAACAAAAATGGCAGGTTAAAAAAACAATCACTGTTCCTGGGCTTGCTCTAGACTAAATAGTTGGGGGAACCTAGGAATTAGGGAAGAGTCTAGAGAAAAGCCGCAGTTCAACACCTGCCCATCTCATTGCTTCTAGTGAAGGGGCTCAAGGAATATGACGCTCTTATTTGGGAAGGAATTCTGGGTCATAGAAAAAAATGGGCGAGTCAGTCCAGGAAGCGTGGAGAGAAGACAGTGAAACTGCTCTGTCGGGAACTCAGGAAGTCCCCCAAGAGAGGACAGGGGAGGTGGGAGGTGCAGGGGAGGTGGAGTGAGCCCCAGGGAGGAAGACCACAGTGATCCTTGTGGCAGAAATCCAAAATGTGGGGGTAAAGGAACATTAAAGCAACAATTTCCCCTTACGTCCTGCCCGATGCTATATAGTTGCTTCACAGCAGCCTCTTCACACCAGCCTCTCATCTTCACACCAGGCTCTCATCTTCATACCTTCTCTGAGGGTCTTGCTCATGGTGGCTTTGTCAGGAGATGCTTTTGGGGGAGGAGGAAGCAGAGCAAAGCCCACAAGTGACACAGAGTGAACCATAAAGGTGAAGACAGCTGTGCCCAGAGAACCAGGGATGCAGAAGTTCATGGAAGCTGGAGTTTGGGGCAGGAAGCATCTGGAGAAACATAAGTCTCCTCTTTCCCCTCCCTCACCATCACCCCCAAAACATGGACATCCTCAGAAATATCTGGGAGGACCCTGGATTTCCCACATGCAAAGATAGGGGCTCAGGTCCAGAAGGCACAGCTGTGCTCAGGGTGCCTGTATTTTGTGACCTAACTCAACAACAGACAGCACGAGATACACAGAGCCACGCTGTGGCTGGGAGCCTGGCCGCCGTCTTCCTGAGCCCTGGGGCCGATGGCCAGGAGGACTTTCTTACCAGGTGCTTCCCAGGAGCCTGGGAGGAGGTGATGCTGAGCACAGACACCACATCCTGCAGCCGTCCTTGGTCCCTTCTCACCAGGCATTCCCAACAGAGACTCCACCGAGAGCTGCTGGGAAGGCACGGAGATGTGGGTCATCGTCATCAGCTAAATGGAGGGTGGCATTCTGCTTCTACCATCCAGCCAGTGCCACAGATCAAAGAGAAATAAGCTCGGCAATTTTCCTGCCATCATTTTGTTTTGAGATAAGGAAATTATCCACAATCCTATTACGAGGTGTAATGTCACATTCTTTTTTTTTTTTTTTTGAGGGCGGGGGGGACACGGTCTCACTCTCTTGCCCAGGCTAGAATGCAGTGGCACAATCTCAGCTCACTGCCGACTTGACCTCCTGGTCTCAAGCAGTCCTCCCACCTCGGCCTCCAAAGTAGCTGGGACTAAGCAATCCATCCACCTTGGCCTCCCAAAGTGCTGCAATTACAGGCATGAACCACTGCACCCAGCCCATAATGTTGCATTCTAATGTGATAACAAATTGAGTCAAAGTGTGCCCAGTTCCTCCAAATTTGTTTGGAACAAAGAAAATCTTTCATAACTTGGTCATATTAGATACTTGGAAAATACAGCTTTGATGAACACAATCCTTAGTGGCCCTTCCCGGAAGTACTTGTGGCTGACAACAAACTCAACAGCCCTGGGAATTTTGCTTAAAGAGTTGCCACAGTGCCAGGATGAGTTTAGGGGAATGCCACGCTGGCCACGCCTGCTTACCTCTGTCCATTCCACTGATAAAGGGCCAAGTCCAAAGGATTCCTGCCTTCTGTAGCTGAAATCTAAAAATGGAAATGATTTGTATTAGTCAGCATCAGACGTACAATTGGGATGTGTTCGCACAGCCGCTTCATTCCGGCCTGAGAACAAGAGCACTTTGTTTCCTGTTTGCTTAGGAGGTCAAGGTCCCCTGGCCGTCTGCGTGTGAGTTTCCCTGTCTCAGACAACTTTGCTGTGAAAGTTTCTTCAGTGCATGATACTGTCCCCCCTCCTGCCCCTGAACAGAAGCCTGTCGTTATTGTCACCAGTGAGGAGACATTTGTCCCCCATCACGCACAAGGGACGGAGAAGAGAATTCCTGGCATTCCACAGGCGATGGAGGGATGGGGTGCAGAGCCACCCGCTGGCCCTCAGCCCTGACTCCCAGTCTCTGAAAAACAACTCTATGACAAATCCTCCTTCTGAGCCTCAATTCAGTGTGCAAATGAGTGGCTCCTGTCAGCAGGAGCTTCATGGGATGCTTCTAAATATGGAAAAAGTGGAAATGGCATGTTGCCATGCAAACGTGGCCCCACTGGACGCTTGTCCCAAAATGGAGCATCCTAGAGAACCCATTCTTCATCCCTGCCTTGGGAAGATGTTCGCCCAAGCGCTTGCTTGATTTGCAAATAGAAACGTTGTCCCCACTCTTGTGTGCAGTTGGAAGACTTCGCACTTGACAACTGAGAGTCCACTAAAGGGAGAAGTCGGACCAGCCCCCAGCCAAACACGGGAAAATAAGGACTTAGGAAAACCAGCACTGAGGCCTGGAGGCCTGGAGCTCCAAGGGGCAGGTCCCATGAGCATCCCGTTTCATGCGGTTTTCACCAGCCTAAGTCCCACCATTGGCACATTCCTTTCTGAAAAAAAAATCAATTTTCATGGCAGCTAAAGCATGATGCATAGTTCAGGACTCTGTGTCCATCCAATGCTAGCTGCAGATCCAAGCCCGAGTCCCCTCCCTTCAGTGTTGAACATCCACGCTGTGCTGGAATGTGGTCAGCAGCGTTCACAGTTGTATCTTTAAATGAATCTTGTTTCTGGCACTCAGGAGTTCATGTCCAGGAGGGCTCTGATGGTAGTCAACTCCATCTAGGAAAAGTAGAAACACCTGAAACATAGTACTTTGCAAATTTTAAAAAGAAAAGACATACCTGTATTAATCCATTCTTGTGTTGCTATAAAGAAATACCTGAGACTGGGTAATTTATAAAGAAAAAAGG
This sequence comes from Hylobates moloch, assembly GCF_009828535.3. Lineage (NCBI taxonomy): Eukaryota > Metazoa > Chordata > Mammalia > Primates > Hylobatidae > Hylobates > Hylobates moloch. The sequence continues at coordinate 175,358,929 of NW_026652277.1, forward strand.
TTTGATTAGCTCCTGGTTCTGCAGGCTGTACAGGATGCATGACTGGGGAGGTCTCAGGAAACTTACAATCATGGTGGAAGGCAAAGGGGAAGCAGGCACATCTTCACATGGTGGAGCAGGAAGAAGAGAGGGAGTGAAGGGGGAGGTGCTACACACTTTCAAATAACCAGATCTCCTGAGAACTCACTCACTATCACAAGAACAGCAAGGGGGGAATCCGCCCCCATGATCCAATCACCTCCCCGATGGTCTCTCCTCCAATATTGGGGATTACAATTCAACATGAGATTTGGGTGGGGACACAGAGTCAAACCGTATCAACACCATTTACCTGACCCTAGCCAGATTGCAGCAGAGTCCAGACCCACTGCGGTGTTTGTTCAACCTCAGGCCTCGCCCCTGCCTCTGCCTGCTCCACCCTGGGGTGCTTGCCAGATAACGGGCAAAGGCAATGAGCATGGAGCCTGGAGGAGGGTCCCCAGGGAGGTCCCCTCAGCCACACCTCAAATAAACCCCACGGAAACCACCACCGTCTGGTTGTACCTGCCTGGAATGTTTTCCTGGTCTTCTCTTTTTTGGCCCTATCGAAACCTATTCCTGAAGCTCAGTCCAGGTGCAGTTTCCCGGGAAGACAGAGGAGGGACACTTACCCGCCAGGGGAGGGATCACCTGAGCACACCTGCTCCCAGCTGCCCCGCATGGCCTCCTCCTCTCTGTGGTGACTTGTCAGTTAGCCATAGATTGCCCGCACACAGCAGTGCTTGCATTGTGGTTCTAAGAAATGGTCTCTTTCACTATTTAACTTTTTTAGTGCTCTGTATCTCGTGTCTAAAATGCTATCTTATGTTTTAAGCTTCTGGAGGACAGAGCCCATGCTTCCCGAATCTTCCTGTCTATCCCACTTCCTAGGGTGCACCTAGCACATATGGGAAGTTCAAGAATTCTACAGGCTTCATTTTCCTGGTTTTTTTCTGTCACTGAAATGTATTCCCGAGGGGCACACTTTGCAGGCACGCTTTTGACCTTCAAGGGAAAATTTCCTCTTGCCGTTGCTCTCTGAGTTCTATTTTTCCCTGGCTTCCTCCTCAGTGTGAACTCGGTAACAAGTGGAGACAGCAGGAGCACCTCCCTTTCCTCCAGAGAAGTTAACATGGTTAACAACGCAGGCTCCATCCTCTGGTGTAACCTCCAGAGCGAGTGAGGAGCTCCGGCAGTCACCGCAGCTACTTGAGCCTCCGGGAAGAATCTTGCCTTTGGGGTGGCAGCGGCCACATATCGGATATCTCTTCCCCAAAGGCCAGGGCTGGAGTGAACCCATACACATGCCCCCTGTGGCCGCCCCATGCCTCAGGGCTCAGGGAGGGGTCCGGGAAGATTTTGACAGTGTAAGTTGGGGCAGGTGAGGGGAGAAAGGACCTGGGAGTGGGGGGCACCTTTCTCAGCCTCTGCCCTGCGCAGGGAGCTGGGAAGGACCACCCTCCTGGCATCTGTGTGTGATGGTGCCCAGCACATCTGCTTCCTGCCCCAGTGCACCTCACCAGCCTGGGCACAGAACTGCTAAACGTGACTCAGGAAAAGGAACTTCTCCACATCGCTTCACTTCATTGATTTTCAACAGCAGGAAAAATTTTACTCACTGGTCTGGCAAATAAATACGTGGTTATATCTGAGCGTGTGTCTGTGTGTGTGTGCAGGTGAGTATACAGGTGTGTATCTAGGCATGTGTACATGTGACTGTGTGTGTGAGGGTGTGTGTGTGCGTATGTGAGGATGTGTGCAGACGATGTATGTGTGTGAGCATGTGAGTACATAAGCATGTGTGTGCACATGTGTATACATTTGTGTGTCCTCGTTTATATTTGTGTGTGTATTTGTGTGCATGCATTTGTGTGTGCACACATCTGTATATACAGTTGTGTGTTCACGTGTGTGTATATTTGTAAGTGTGCATGTTTATATTTGTGTGTGTGTGCATGCATTTGTGTGCATGTTTATATGTGTGCACATGTGTGTATGGATTTGTGTGTGCATGTTTATATTTGTGTGTGAGCATGTGTGTATGCATTTCTGTGAGCGTGTGTGCACATGTTTGTGCACGTGTGTGGATGCATTTGTGTGTGCATGGGTGTGTTTGTGTGCGCACATATGTGCATACAGTTGTGTGTATATTTGTTTGCACATGTGTGTATTTGTAGGTGTACATATGTGAATACATTTGTGCATGCATATATGAGTATGCATTTATGTGTATTTGTGTGTACATATGTGTATATATTTTGTGTGTGCATGTGTATTGGTGTGTGCAAATGTGTGTGCACGTGTGTATACATTTGTGTGTACATGTGTGTACATGTTTGTGCACATGTGTGTTAAAATCTGTGTGGGCACATGTGTATATGCATTTGTGTGTATTTGTGTATAATTCTAAGCATGTGTGAGCATGTGTGTGTGCATGTGTGTATTTGTGTGTGCATGTGAGTATATACTTGTGTGTGTGCATGTGAGTATACATTTGTGTGTACTTGTGTGTGTGCATGTGTGTATATTTGTGTGTGTGTGTGCATGTGTGTATATTTGTGTGTGTATACATTTGTGTACGTGTATTTGTGTGATTGCATGAGCATATGTGTGAGCATGTGTATGAGGGTGTGTGCTTGTGTGTACATTTGTGTGTGCATGTGTATATATTTGTGTGTTTGTGCACATTTGTGTGAATTTGTGTGTATATTCACGTGCATGTGTGTATACATTTGTGTGTGTATACATTTTGGGGTATATTTGTATGTCATTGCATGAGCACATGTGTGAGTATGTATATGTGGGTGTGTGTGCATGTGTGTGTACATTTATGTGTGTGCATGTGTATATATATTTGTGAGTGTGTGTGCATGCGTATATTTCTGTGTGTATTTGTGTGTGTTGCATGAGCATATGTGTGATAATGTTTATGAGGATGTGTGTGCATGTGTGCGAGTGGGTGTGCATATGTGTGTGTGTGTATATTAGTGTGTACATGTGTAAGCACAAGTGTGTGTGCATGCATGTGTGTAGACATTTATGTGTGTGCATGTGTGTATATTTGTGTGATTGTGTGTGTGTGTACACCCATCTTGTCCTTTGTCCCCCACTCGAGGACAGAGTGTGGCTGTGGCCTCCATTCTGACCCTGCTGCCTGCTGGCTGCCCTGAGACGATCAAATGGCAGCAGATGTCCTGCCTCGTTGTTGGCATTTTGCTCCAATTTGCTGGGCTTTGATTGAAATCACTTCTTTTTATAGCGGTGTGAGATCTGGATTTTGTGATTAAGTGTGAAGCAGATTTCTCTCAACAGTGAGAGATACCCCGAGGTGCTGCAGAGTTAAGTCGGATCCAGGCTCTTGTGGGGGCCAAGCTGCCCGCGCCGGGAGAGCTGCGCTTCTTTCTTCAGCGTCCTGCCCTCCCTGGCTGCAGGATTTTCTTGGAAGGTGAAAGGCAGACATTTCGGGGGCCACCAACAGACTTCCTGAACTTTCACTGATGAGGAGTCAAACACTTCTGGGAGAGCGGCCGTGTGATCCAAAAAGAGGAGCCAGGATAAAGGAACAGATGGAGGCATGAGGTAAGTGCTTTTTAGCACTCGAAGAATCAGGAAGATTTTCAGAAACAGGAATCAGCAATCTGGAAGGAAAGCTCGGAATAACACGGTTGTTTCCTGCGCAGTGGAAGGCCTTGGGCTGCGCCTCCCTCCACCTGTGATCTGCGTCAATGGGCCCCTTGCTGCAGGTGTTGGTGGTGGTCGTTTTCTAGACGGAACCTCACACCCCCGAATGGCTGTCAATGTATGTGTGGAGACTCAGGAGTCACCTGTTCAGGGCTTGTGAGTTTCCTAGAGAAAGAGATGGACCATGTTCTCAAAACTGTGCCTCCGGAGCCCGCTCCTTCTTCATGCGTGTGCAGGCGCAAAGCCACAACCTCCACCCTGCTCTCCCACCTGTGTCTCTTCCCCCAGTGTCCATGCAAATACAGGTGACTTCGCATCTGAGTGAGAGAATCTTCGTGGGTCGACAGCACATCTGAGCTGTTGGTCACCTATAGTGTGCATAATGGCTGGCACTGGTCTCCCCTTTCTTGATATGGCAGCAGGTAAGCATCTTCGCTGGAGACACACTGCTGTCGAACGAGAGTAGGACCCCTAGCTCTAGCAGCCCTCCTGGCTGGAAGCACCAGCTTTGTGCCTGGAATTTGGCTTCAGTAAAACACTCCTCTCCCACAGAGAGGGCGGGATGGTGCCCACGGCCGGGGTGCCATGCAGCACGTTCTGGTTACACCTGCCCCAGATCATCTGTGGATGGAGTGCAGGTGATGATCCCTCAGGTTACACCTGCCCCAGATCATCTGTGGATGGAGTGTAGGTGCTGATCCTTCATGGGGGTCCTCTTGGAGGCACTGCTCATAGCAGTGGCTGAGCTCATTAATTTAAATGCATTTCACGGGTCGGTGCTTAGAGTCTCCAACCATGTGACCCTGTTAATGAAGGCACCCTGCAATCAGAACGAAGCTCTGGGTTTGGACTTGATGACTGTCATCCAGAATGAGTGCCATCACAGGGGAGCAATGGGCCTCCTTGCAGGGCACCAGGGAAGCGGGACGATGTCAGAACCAGGAGCCAGTCAGCTCCCACTGCACCTTCTTCTCTCTCGCACATTCCTGAACGTTTTGCTGGAAGATATTTGTCATTTAGCTACCTAGAAGGGATGAGATGAGGACAAATGGGGCTTATAAAAGAAAAGTTAAGGTCGGGCGCCATGGCTCACGCCTGTAATCCCAGCACTTTGGGAGGCCGAGGCAGGCAGATCACAAGGTCAAAAGATCGAGACCATCCTGGCCAACACGTTGAAACTCCATCTCTACTAATAATACAAAAATTAGCTGGGCGTGGCGGCGGGTGCCTGTAGTCCCAGCTACTTGGGAGGCTGAGGCAGGAGAATCACTTGAACCCGAGAGGCGGAGGTTGCAGTGAGCCGAGACTGCGCCACTGCACTCCAGCCTGGGTGACAGAACGAGACTCCATCTCAAAAACAAAAAGAAAGAAAAAGAAAAGTTAAACTGCTCTTTTCTTTCCTATACTGCATGGCTTTCTGGCTGACTGGTCTCTGGTCAGTGAACGGGTGCTGAGCTGCCGCAATGAGTGCTTACCCCCCATTCAATCATCCTGCCACTCAGTTGTGTTTCCTTGAAAGCTTCCTTTCCCCTTCATCCAGGCTCTGACGGTGAGACATCCTCTTAACCAGAATCCAGAATGGTGAAGCGAATCTCCCAAAACCGTTCAGCACTAGCCCAGTGGTCCCTCAGAAACCCTCATTTTGTAGGGACAGCCTCAGCCTTGAGGACCCCCAACAGTCTCGGAATCAGAGGGAGTGCCTGGGCTCCCTCTGGGGGTGCTGCCTTCCTCGCCTGGGAGCCAGGGGCAGCCTGCAGCCCCACTCTTAGCGGAGGCAGCATGGAGTCATTGTGACGCAGAGTGAGGACACAGCCCTTGCCCTGTAACTCACGTGTGGAGAATTTTACAGATTATAAGGCCATGTCTCTACATCGAGCTTCCACTCAGCCCTGCGGAGACCCTGCTGCTGGGGCCAGATCCAGCACAAGTGCCCACTCAGCACCCTGCGGCCAGGGGAGGCAGCAAGACTAAGCAGAATCCCATGGGCCCAGGCCTGTGGTTTCTAGAAGCAACCATCCGGGGCTCCCTCCATATCTAAGAACAGAGAATCCCCCACATCACCAAAGGAAGGCAGTGCTGGCTTCTGAGCTTCTGTGCATTGGGCACAGAAAAGAAGGCATGGTTTCCCTGCTCATGCTTTTTGAGGGGTCACCCAAGACCTGGCACAGTCCCCATTGTCCCTGAGGGAGGAGACAAAGCTTCACGCTGAGCACTTCCCAGCTATGTGCACTAGTGCGTGGCCCACCTCCTGACCTCACGGGCCAGGACATGGGAAAAGTCAGTATCAGGCAAGGGTGTTTCCTCCCCAGAAGTGGAATGACGAGGCTGCCATTTGGCTTGAGAGTTTCAGGGCTGCAGTTGACCGAGGTTATCTATGGACTTCATTGCTGCTGTCGCCAACTGAGAATGTTTTGCAAGCTTGACTTTCACTGATCACTTAATATCAGACTTTCTGGGCCAACAGTGAATAAGAAGCTTTAAATGAGAAATCACTTTCTGTGTTTTTGAAGATGATATTTTTTTCTGAGTTTAAATGAACTCTTTTGACATTTGGTTCAGCAGAGAGGAAGTAGAGATGTGTGACAGGACAACAAATCTTGAGGCCCCAAAATCACTAAGCTAAAGGGAAAAGTCAAGCTGGGAACTGCTTAGGGCCAACCTGCCTCCCACTCTATTCAAAGTCACCCCTCTGTGGCTGGGCGCAGTGTCTCACGCCTGTAATCCCAGTACTTTGGGAGGCCAAGGCAGACAGATCACCTGAGGTCAGGAGTTTGAGACCAGCCTGGACAACATGGTGAAACCCCATCTCTACTAAAAACACAAAAAATTGGCCAGGCATGGTGGCGGGCACCTGTAGTCCCAGCTACTCAGGAGGCTGAGGCAGGAGAATCACTTGAACCCGAGAGGCGGAGGTTGCAGTGAGCTAAGGTCACACCATTGCACTCCAGCCTGGGTGACAGAGCAAGACTCTACCTCAAACAACAACAACAATGATGACAAAACAAAGTCATCCCTCTGCTCCCTGAGATAAATGCAGATCTGATTGCCTCCTTTGGAGAGGTTAATCAGAAACTCAAAACAATGCAACCATTTGTCTCTTATCTACCCCTGACCGGAAGCCCCCTGCCTGCTTCCAGGCTTCCCGCCTTTGCTTCCAGTTGTCCCACCTTTCCGGACCAAACCAATGCTCATCTTGCATATATTGATTGATGTCTCATGTCTCCCTAAAATGTATAAAACCAAGCTGTGCTAGGACCACCCTGAGCACCTGTGGTCAGGACCTCCTGAGGCTGTGTCATGGGTGCACGTCCTTAACTGTGACAAAATAAACTTCCTAAATTCACTGAGAGCTGCCTCAGTGATTCAGCATTCATGGATGTGTGATGCCTCCTGGGTTCTCTGCGTTGCTACTCACCCCCTCCCCACGCCTCTCCACTGGTCTTGTTAGATGATGAATGATTGACCTGCTCTAAGTCAGAATTTGCTCCCAGCCTCTGAGAGTTCCTCCGTCTCATCCACATTCACACTCTGAACTGAATGAGATGCCAGGACCTTCCCCCTGTCGTGTGGCAGTCTGTAATAGCGGTGTGCCATCTGCACCATCTGGGGAATCGATTTAAGGACCTGAAATAACCTGGTGTCATTTGCACTGTCATGATGTGCTGGTTGAAACTGCTGTGAGCTCTAAGCTTGGCTTCCGGTTTAAATAAAGCACCAGATTGAAGCATCTTCACTTTCTTTGCATTTACTGTCAGTATCTCTAAGGGCTGAAGCTCAAATTTAAGATACCATACTTGGTCTGAAATCATCTTGATAGGATTAATTCATGTTTTTATCACTCTAAAGAAAATAATGTTGAAATATTCCAAATATAAAACTTAGGTACAGAGAGAGGACCTTATTCACATCATCTTCCTGTTTCTCTGGGTTTGGTTTCTAAGCTGTGTTACATCCTTGAAAGGGCCTTCCAACGTCCGATCGCTGAACTGCCTGCCTTAAGTCTGTAAGACTTTCGTGAGATACTGTTGTCCTGATCCTTCACGGGCAGTGGGCACATGGCCTGAGAGTCCCTTTGCAGAAGCTGACCACAGTGAACACAGCAGGAATGCTGGACACTAACTCACCCAACTGAAGTGTGAGCCAGGGGCCCCGCATGACCCAGATGTCTAAACTGCAAACCCAGGAGATCCTCTAGCGCACACCTCCTGTGACAAAGGAATCCAGAAGCTTAAGGACTCTGCAGGAACTGTAGCTTCTGCCTGCTACAACAAATCCCAGCAAGAGTTGGCTTAAAGACACAGATTAGAAATTATGAATATGCACCCCACGGGCCTTGATCTAAGAGGACAATTCAAATCTGACCCAGGTAAACAAAAGGCAGTGGCGAAGAATCCAGCAGTAAAACATTCCCAGGAAAAGACAGGCCAGAGTAGAACCTCCCCGTTCAAAGATGGATCCAACCCAGCAAGGAACGTGTAGAATGTACCTGATCAGAAACAGAGGGGATGGGGACACAGAGAGGGAGGGACCAAGATGGGGAAGAGAAAGAGAAGGAAAGGGAGGGAGGGAGGAGAACAGAGGGTATCAGTATGACATGACAAAAACAGGAATACAAAGTACTGTGGGAAAGAAGAGATACTTTTAAATAATACAAACATCAAGGTATAAGAGACAGAGTACTAGAAAAGGGAAAATTAAACTGGTTTCAGACTTATCCTCAGCAATCACAATTGCCTAAGACAAAGAAACAAGCGGGAGAGGGAACGCAACCTCAAATCACATAGGCTGCCTGCATGATTTGTTGCATTTACACGAAAATGCAACAAAGTGAAGTGATCCAATACACAAAAACTTGGGTATTATAGCACTCATGAAACCTTTTAAAACATCTTGATTTGAATAATGAAGTCAAAGAAAACGAGTGAAAACAAAGAACTTCTACTTTTTTTCTTCCTCTTCCCTTCTCCCTTTCTCTCTCTCTCTGTCTCTCTCTCTCTCATCTCTCTCTCTCTCTCTGTCTCTCTCTCTCTTTCTTTAATATTTATTAGTTCAGGCTGGGCGCAGTAGCTCATGACTGTAATCCCATCACTTTGGGAGGCTGAGGCAGGAGGGTCGCTTGAGGACAGTAGTTCAAGACTTGTCTGGGCAACACGGCAAGACCTCGTCTCTAAAATAATAATTTAAAAATGAATTAGCTGGGCATGGTGGCAGATGCCTGTAGTCTCAGCTACTCAGGAAGCTGAGGAGAGAGGATAACTTGAGCCCAGGAGTTTGAGACTGCAGTTAGCTAGGATTATGCTACTGCACTCTAGCCTGGGTGACAGAGCAAGACCCTGGAGACCCTGTTCTAAAAAATATTTTAAAATAGGCTGGGCAAGGTGACTCACATCTGTAATCCCAGCACTTTGGGAGGCCAAGGCAGGCGGATCACGAGGTCAGGAGTTCAATACCAGCCTGGCCAACATAGTGAAACCCCATCTCTACTAAAAATACAAACAATTAGCCAGTCATGGTGGCAGGCACTTGTAATCCCTACTCAGAAGGCCGAGGGAGGAGAATCACTTAAACCCGGGAGGCGGAGGTTGCAGTGAGTGGAGATCAAGCCACTGCACTCCAGCCTGGGAGACAGTGCGAGACTCTGTCTCAAAATAAACTCAGAGTTCCCTTCCCTTCCTTTTTCTTCCTTGACACAGACAGGGTCAGAGGGCCTTGCGAAGCCAGAATCTCAGAAGTAGTCAGGACTAAGGAGAAGGTTCTAAGACCTATCACTTTTCTAAAAGACCAAAGGCTATAAAAGGAATTCCATTTTAGAAGTGACTGAGATTGCTACCAAACCATTATCTTCTTCTGCCTTGGGAACGGAGCTGGGGAGAGGACCTCGCTACAGAACTAGGGTGCATTTCCCAACCCCCTTGCTGCTACGGGAGATCATGGTGAGAGGTGAAGCCAGCTGGACTTATGGACCAATCAACACTCTGTAAAATGGACCAATCAGCGCTCTGTAAAATGGACCAATCAGCAGGATGTGGGTGGGGCCAAATAAGGGAATAAAAGCAGGCCACCCGAGCCAGCAGCCGCAATCTGCTCGGGTTCCTTTCCAACTGTGGAAGCTTTGTTCTCTCGCTCTTCACAATAAATCTTGCTACTACTCACTCTTTGGGTCCGCACCACCTTCAAGAGCTGTAACACTCACCACAAAGGTCTGTGGCTTCATTCTTGAAGTCAGCGAGACCAAGAACCCACCGGAAGGAATAAATTCCGGACACAATGGGACCCGGTGCTCACAGTGAAATACGAGGGAAGCAGTACAACCTCTGCTCACTTCCTTAAGAGGGAGGCTCTGGCCTTCCCATTGGAAGCCACGTGTTGAAGGTGGTGGAGCTGCCATCATCCAGGTTGTCTTAATGACTTCTGGGAGCAGAGCTACCTGCAATTCTAGAACATTACCTTGGACTGTTCATTGAGATGTAGATATTTTTGTTGCTGTTTTTCTTTAAGTCCTAATTGTGGTAGATCATTTGGTTATGTCAGCTTTAACTTTTACCCTATACAGAGGAAAAAAATTAACACCGTAAACTGCACATGACTTTTCTCTTAATCCAAGGGAATTACAACCAGGAACTTAAACATGTCACTAGGTTGGAGGAGAGCCCCTAAAGATAATTCTCCAGATTTCCATTTTTTTCCTTGAGAAAACATCGTTCTTCCATCCTCTGCTTTGCAAACACTTTTGGATAGATCCAGCCCCTGCCCAGAAGAGTTGGCCAACTCCATGCCTCATGCTCCCAGATCTGATTGATGGCACCTAAGAAAAATTCTAGTGCTCTCGTTTAACAAAGAATAACTACATGTCTAGAAATACAGAGTATAGTCAAGGCATCTACTGTGGAAGAGTTTCCTGAGTAAGAAGCAAATTAAAACCAGAAAGAAAAATGGGATTCACTAGGAATGTTGAGTAATGCAATATATAAAAATATTAGTAAATGTGAACATTGATGATAAAAAAATCATTAATAATAATAATAACAAAAACAACAATGGCAGCCATGAAGACTCTAAGGGCTTAATAACAGCCTGAAACTACAATACCCGCCCGGTAACAAAGAAGGTCAGTCAGGGCTGTAGATACTAAAGTGTTCCGAGGTCCGCCTGTTCTTCAGAGCAGGGTACGGATATTGGTTTTTTAGGTCTTATTATGTGGAATAGGCTAAAATTTTTTAAGTAGCACTAAAATAATAGATATGACTTCTAGGCCCTGAAGGAAAAGAGGGAATAAAACACAACCATTTCAATCAAAGACAAAAAACTAAATACTAAAAAAAAAAAAATAGTAATAATAATAATAATAATAATAAAAACAGGCAAGGAAAATCATGACAAATGGAGAGAACAGAATGAGGTGGTGATGGGAAGTCCACAAACAAGAAGAACACGAGAAATACACGCAGTCGCCACTCGCCAGGTGAGACCGCCGTGGTCTCCTGTCGCTGCACACAGAGGCACCGTCTGGAAGGAGCTTTCTGGGCCTCATCACAGACTCAGCAGCGGCAGATCTGACTGGGAACCTGAGAAATCATTGGCCCGGGGTTTCTCACTCAGATGGTCTAAAGACCATGCTTTGAGAAACACTGCTGAAACATGAAAGAAACAGTCTCTACCCTTCATTTGCAAGGCCTTCCTCTCACAATAAAATCTGTATTTCACACAATTATGCAGAATGATGCTCGTTTAATGAGTTAATTCTCCCCCCTACCCCCAACACAGTAGTGTGGCCCAGTTAGTCTCCCCGGGCCTGTTGGGAGTAAAAGCCATGGCCTCCTAAAAGCTGCAACCATAGACCAAGACTAAGCTTTCTGCTTCCTTATAAAGGCCCACCTCAACTCCCCCCAACCCTTCCAATCTTCTGATGGGGGAGGGCAGAGCAAGGTGGGTGTGGAGCCTGGAGGTGCACGCTCACTCACATCTCTATGACCAAGCAACTTCACTCCTGAGGATTCGTCCAAAGAAATATTCACGAAGTCCACAAGGATTTACAGACAAAGATCTCTACTGTAGCATTGTCTGTAATAGCAAAAATTGGAAAGAACCCAAATGTCAATCAACAGGGATTTGGTTAAATAAATCATGGTAGAGCCATGCAAGGCAGTCATTAAAAAGAATAAAATAGATCAATAGGCATTGATGTGCAAAGAAGCCTGAGACATATTATTAAGTTAAAAAAACGCGCCGGAGCCATATGTAGAGCATGATACAGTTCTTAACAAGAATGAACTCATGTGCCATCTTTGCCTCAGAACAGGCAGAGAGAAACAAAACGTGAAGGGTGTTTACCAGGCACTGGCTCGAGGGGCAGTGGAGATGACGGAAGTATTTAATTTCTGATCTTTTTCCATTTCTCCACTGTTTAGGTTTTTTTGTTCGATATTTTTAACTAGGCTGCATTTCTTTTACAGACAGGAAAAAAGCAATAAAGAGTTTTTTAATGTAAAGTTATCTTTATATTAGTTTTTAAAATTGCTATTGTTCTTTGTAATAAGAAGGGATTTATCCGACACCTCTGGCTATATGTGATCTGTTTCTCTACTGAGAATCTTCATCTTCAGGATTATTGCTGTTACACGAACCAACAAGGCCACATTCTCCCTTTCTTTTCTCTCTTTTTTTCTTTTTCTTTTTTTCTTTTTTTGGACTTTTATTTGTAGGGGGAGGAGTGTGGGCTGTGAAAGACACATTTGGCAAAGGATTCTTTTTGTTTTGGCAAAGAATTACTTTTTAACATACACTACAGGGTATTTTTTTTTCAAACAAAGCACTCAGAAATGCAAAACTAATTTCGTTTATTATAAGATTTGTGCACACATGATTTATACCGACAGAAAACACTGAGATAATCTAAATAACTTATTTACATCCTTCACAATCCTTACGAAACATTCACATCCCATGAAAACCTTTGTTTCATGAATGAATCACAGAATATTCCCTTGGTGATGGTGAGTCAGTGCCGTGGGTCCGTGAATGCTGGCAGAGCTGCACCGCTGAGGGCTGTCTCCAGGCGGCCACTCTCCTCCTTTCAATCACACCATCTGGCTGCACTCGGAGCATCTGTTCTGAGCCGCAGCCTCAGGATGGTGGCCTTGCCCCTGCCATCGTGGCGTGCCATCTCCTCCTGTCTGTTCTTTTAATATTTTAAAGAGAGCCATTAATTTTCAGTAGGAAAAGACTTTTTGCTTTTCTACTTTCCTGAGCAATGAGCTAGATGCAAGGGCAGACATTTCTTTAAAGTGGGGTCCGAAGGTTGTAAACAGGTCTGTGTCCAAACTACCAGCCTCCAGTTCCTCTGCCACCGGAGTCCATGCTACAGGTCAGGGCAATGAGGTCTCAGGTGCCTCGGAGCTCACAGACCCTCGTAAGGAGTTCCCCAGCCTGTGCTTACCTCTACCCAGGGAACTGCATGGGGGTAGAAATTGTTACCCATTTGGAGCTCTTATCACTTCCTAAGCACTTTGTGGTCACTATTTAACGTAACACCTACACCATAAGATAATTACAATTTCCCCCTCCTTTCCAGATGAGGGAGTTGAGAATCAGGGCAATTAGAAGGCTTGCAGAAGTCACATGGTCAGTCTACACCGCAGCTGAGGTTTGAACCCAGGCTGTCTGTTTCTGGGCACCAAATGCTTAACCACCAGGCCCCAGGGTATGGGTTGGTGGGTAGCCTGGAAGAGGACTAGTTAAAAACCACCTGCTCTCAGACAGGGATGCTCCAGCCTGGACCAGCCACTACGTGACCCAAGGCAGAAGTGAGAGGCACGTTTAGGAGAAACACACGAGTCCCAGGAGATGTCATGGCACCCGTGGGAAGAGCTGGGCGGTGTCATGGAGACCATCACAGCACTGCGAGGGCAGTGTGGGGAGTCCAGCGCGTGGGGGCTGCAGTGGCCCCCATCCCGTCTCCATCTATGTCTCAACCACCACGATAGCCTGCGTGTCGGGCAAGAGCAGGCGGGGAGAGGAGAACCCTCTATTGGTAGAGGGTCTGACATCAACAGGGCCACATGTACCCTGCCAGGAAGCACTATTCCCCACACAGGCAGGAGCAGGCTGTGCGTGCCCACAGCTGAGTACCCTGGGGCGGCATCCAGAACCTGTCCCCACCCGCCCGGAGGCCATGCCTCCAGGCCCTCCCTCTGCAGCAACCAGGTCTAGGGTCTAGGCCACAGTCCATCCTCCAAGCACTGCACGGCCTGCAGGGCAATACAACGTGGAGCCTGCTCTGCAGAACCAACTCTTCCCGCAAGCAGCCCAAAGCCTGGAGCTGGGAGACTGTAGACGGCCCCCTCCCTGGCGGCTGTCTAGATTCCCAGCTCCAGCATGAAAGCAAGGCTCCACGCTGGGGGCTCTATGGCCCCAGACAGAAAGGCCCCACACTGGGGCCTCTGCCACACTTGCCCTGTGAGTAGAGGTGGGTACCCAGCCTCCACTGTCCTCTTCTTCCCCAACTAGAACACAGATGGAGGGGATGTGAGAAGTCTCCCCCCAACTCCAGCCCCAGGGACCACTTCTTCCTGCTGACAAAACCAAGATTGTGTTCAAATTCCTACCCATCCTCGCACCCTCTCATCTTGTGGGGTTTCCTCCCCCAGCTGCAGGGAGGCCAACTGGATTAGCCTGACGGGCTGGTCCCCAGCCTGGCACGCATCAGAAACATGTGGGGACCTGGCTTCAAGTGGACTGCAGGGCCCACTCCGAGCTCTGTGGTGCTGGGGCTGTGGTTCTAACACACTGTGCTCTGGCAGAGCCACAGCCGTGCAGCTCAGCGCCTGACGGTGCCTCCTCTGAGGAAAGTGCTGGGTCCTGGGTGAGGACGGGACTCACATCAGCCCAGTCGGGTTAGAGAGAAGGACTCAGGTTCCCCGTGGCCGGGGCTGAGTCCTGTCTCTGACACTACCCAAAGCTTCTTCTCATCTCTGACTGCAGGAGCCAGCCTGGGGACAAAGCTGGCCCTGGGACAGCAAGGGTGGGGACAGGAGCCCAGCCTGATGCCACAGCTCAGCCCTGGCTCAGCCCCCTCCCATGGTGACACCCGCCCTGCGCTTCCTGCTTCCTGGTGTGTGAAGTAAGACATTTCCTCTTTCCCTTTAAAAGCAGCTTGAGTCAGAGTTTCTGTCTCTTGTAGCTGAAAGCACCACCTATTTCCTTTCGTGGCTAAAATCCATTTACCTGCAGTCCTAGAACCATAAAATCCAGCACACGACCACTGGAGGAAACTGGAGTCAGCCACAGACCTTCCTCCGCACCTCGCAGTGGAGGGGGCCCTGGAGGAGGTGCCGTCCCCGGGGAGCTTCCAGGAGCCTGTGTCATCGGGAACAGAACGCCAGTCAGGGGCTTAAACCCTCACGCTTTTGTTTTAAGTCGTCCTTCACAACCATTAGTACACGGAAGTGTTATCGTCTAGGACTATCAGGAGATTAGGGGAAAAAAAAGTACTGTATTTTAAAAGAAAGTACTGCAGGTCCGTGATTTGGTAGTTATTTTTACTTAAGAAAAAATGTTATACTGAATTTTTAAGTTGAAAAGTGAATTAACTTAAAAAAGTATAAGGTAAGTAATGCTGTATGTGGTAAGAAAATACGGCTAAAATTATGGTGATGGAAGAAAAGACTAAAGTTGGAGAATCGTAGAGCATGAATAACACATCATAGATGATTGTACGTCCCCTGTGGAAATGAGACTAGGAGCTCCCAGATAAGGAGCCGTGGAGAGCACTGCAAACGCGTCTCGCCTCTCCTATACCTGTCCCAGAGTCACTGTGAGGGAGTGACTCGGCAAAATACTCTCAGCACTCAGGAGAAAAGAGTCACACACAAAACATGCAGGTGAAGATGGCCTCCGGTTTCCACTGTGCAGTGCTGGGCACCGGAGCCCGATGAACAGCAGAGTCCAGAGAGGAGGGAAAATGTGGTCCTCAGGGCCCAGCATGGGCAAATCTTCCTCCCTGTGTAGACAGGCGTATATGTTTAACATCGCGTTCTCTCCCGCTGGTCAATAAAGAGAACTTAATCAAAAGCGTAGGAATTATGTCAAATATGCAAGAGCATACAAGGTATACACCCTCCTAAAAAATGAACTGCAAAATACATTCAGTCAACTGAGATAAGAGGCAAAGATTAGTTCAAAAATGTAAAAGTCCCGCTATAGAAATGCTGGCCAAGTCCCCGGAGACTGGTTAAAATAAGTGGCATAAGAAACTTCTACACATAAAAATTAGCCGGGCGTGGTGGCGGGCGCCTGTAGTCCCAGCTACTCGGGAGGCTGAGGCAGGAGAATTGCTTGAACCCGGGAGGCAGAGCTTGCAGTGAGCCGAGATCACACCACTGCACTCCAGCCTGGGCAACAGGGCGAGACCCCATCTAAGAAAGAAAGAGAGAGAGAAAGAGGAAAGGAGGAAGGAAGGAAGGAAGGAAGGAAGGAAGGAAGGAAGGAAGGAAGGAAGGAAGGAAGGAAGGAAGGAAGGAAGGAAGGAAACTTCTAAATCTATTTATGATACTCAGTTCCTATAAAATCTACAAAATAAAAATTTGACTAAAGAAACGACCAGGAACAGGAATCCCAGATTACATGAGTGCAAGGCCAGATGGGGAGCACGGGAGCATGAGGAGAGTAAATGTCCTTCCGCGGCCTTTCTCTCAAAACCCACACACATACCACATCTCATGGAGTGATATTTCACAAATGTTAGGTAATTATTTTGAAAAGCTTAAACATACGCAGTTGTGTAACTTTAAATAAGCTATGCGATCTTGTAAAATGACAAAGATAGTGATGGCAGAGAACATAGTCGATTCACAAATGCCAGAGTAAGGTATGCACATGGTACCCTAAAGAAAAAAGACCCCCAAAAAGATGCATGATGTGGGAAATAAGCTCTTCGGTTCGAGAGTATGTTTGATTCATGCTCTCCAATTCTCAAACTTTAGTAATTGTTTTCTGTCACCACGCTTTTAACCATGTTTTCTTACCACATATAGTGTTATTTACCTTATGCTTTTTTAAGTTGACTCACTTTTCAAGTTAAAAACTCAGCATAGCATTTTTCTTAAGTAATAATTATCAAAGCATGGGCCTGCAGCACTTTCTTTTAAAATATAGTACTTTTTTTCCCTAAGATCCATTAAAATCAAACTATTCTGCATGCATTACCTGAAATGATTTCTCAAAACACCAATGATAGGTCTTCCACACCTGGGAAACACTTGTCAAGCACTTAATAAATAGCACTTGATAAGTTTAACTTATTTGCTTTCTATTTATCATAGATCACAAAGAACAATGATGGCCGGGCACCGTGGCTCACGCCTGTAATCCCAGCACTTTGGGAGACCGAGGCGGGTGGATCATTTGAGGTCAGGAGTTCAAGACCAGCCTGGCCGAATGGTGAAACCCCGCCTCTACTAAAAATACAAAAATTAGCCAGGCAGGAGTAGGATTACACCTGTAATCCCAGCTACTCGAGAGGCTGAGGTGGGAGAATTGCTTGAGCCTGGGAGGTGGAGGTTGCAGTAAGCTGAGATCACGCCACTGCCTGGGCGACAGAGTGAGACCCTGTCTCAATTAGAAAAAAAGGAAAACCACGGTTTTAGCAATTATGAGGCTTTTGAAATTTAAATCTTTAAAAGCAGAGCCTACAATCAACCATTAAGAAGAGTAAGACGCTAAAAATTCACACACAAACACTTACACTGAAATATAGTCAGGTGTCACCTAATGATGGGGATCCATTCTGAGAAATGCGTCATTAGGCAATTTCATCAGAGTGCACCGACACACACCTGGGCGAGCAGCCTGCTACACACCTGGGCTGCATGGTGGAGCCTGTTGCTCCAGGGCTGCAGACCTGTGCCCTATGTGACTGTGTGGAATACTGTGGGCAACTGAAATACAATGGTAAGTATTCGTGTATCTAAACATAAGAAAGGGACAATAAAAAATACAGTATCGGGGCGGGCGCGGTGGCTCAAGCCTGTAATCCCAGCACTTTGGGAGGCCGAGGCAGGCAGATCACGAGGTCAGGAGATTGAGACCATCCTGGCGAACACGGTGAAACCCCGTCTCTACTAAAACTACAAAAAATTAGCTGGGTCTGGTGGCGGGCGCCTGTAGTCCCAGCTACTAGGGAGGCTGAGGCAGGAGAATGGCATGAACCCGGGAGGTGGATCTTGCAGTGAGCTGAGATTGTGCCACTGCACTCCAGCCTGGGCAACAGAGCGAGACTCCGTCTCAAAAAAAAAAAAAAAAAAAAATACGGTATCAAAGATTAAAAATGCTGCACCTGTTTAGGGCACTTACCATGAATGGGGCTTGTAGAACGGGAAGTTGCTCTGGGTGAGTCAGTGAGTGTGTGGAGCATGAATCTGAAGGCCCAGGTCGTGACCGTAACTACTGCAGGCTTTATAAACACTGTACACTTAGGATATATTAAATTTATGCAAAACAGTTTTCTTTCTGAAATAGTAGATTAACCTTAGATTACTGTAACCTTTTTACATTATAAACTTAATTTTTTTAACTTTTTGACTCTTTTATAACACTTTGCTTAAAACACAAACATTATACAGCTGTATAAAATTATTTTCTTTCTTTATATTCTCGTTCTATAAGCTTTTTTCTATTTTTTAATTTTTTTTTAACTTTTAAAATGCTTTTGTTAAAAACAAAGATGCAAACACACAGTGGCCTAGGCCCACACGGGGTCAGGGTCCTCAGTGTCACTGTCTTCTCCCCCACATCTGGCCCCACTGGAAGGTCTGCAGGGGCAATGACACACACAGAGCCGTCACCTCCTATGATGACAATACCTTCTTCTGGACACCTCCCACAGGACCTGCCTGCAGCTGCTTTACAATTAACTTGTTTTTCTAATTAGTAGGAGGAGTACACTCTAAAAAAACAATAAAATGTATAGTATAGTATAGTATGGTATGCATCATCATTATCAAGTACAATGAGCTGTGCACAACTGTACGAGCTATACGTTTATACGACTGGTAACGCGGTAGGTTTGCTTATACCAGCGTCACCACAAACGTGTGAGAAATGTGTTGTGTGATGACATCATGAGGTAATAGAAGTCTTCGAGCTCCACGATCGTCTCAGAGGCCCACCGTCGTCTGTGCCATCCAGCGTGGACTGAAACGTTGCTAAGCGACTCGTGACTACACAAAGAATAAGAGCCTCACTGCTTCCTTCTGCTGCCTGCTGGACCCCCCCAGTGAGTGTGTGGTCAAGGGCCCACTCCACGGTGAGTATGGGTCATCACTGCACAGTGTGTGTGTGGCCGTGGACCCACTCCACAGGGCGTGTGTGGCCAGTGAGGAAGGCAGGCATGGTTCAGCTCCTGAAGGCCTGGGCTTAGCTCTCAAGGAACCAGGCTCGGACACATTTGGCCTGTGGAGGGCTGACCCCCAGCTCCTGGCCTCACACTGCCCCCCATGTCCCACTGTTGGCAGCCTTTGAAGACATTTCAGGCCCCATGTCTGCCGTTCTCCCAGGCCCGTGTCCCAGCCACACCAGCCTCCTCTGTTTCTGAGCAAACCAGGCTCCTCCAGCCTCCGGCCCTGAGTGTTCCATGCTGTTGGTGGCTGCCTCCACCCATGCGATTCCTTCCTCCTAGGATGGTCTCATGCAGGTGTCTCTGTCTCCCACGCAGCCCAAATGCCCAGGGAAGGCTGAGCCTTCTCTCAGTGGAGGGAGCCCCCTTCTGGAAGGCAGCCCCAGCTCCCAGCTTGGATACTGACTCAGCCCAGGGGTTCCAGAGAGACTCCTCCTAGCTCCAGAGAAACTCCTCCCAGTTCCAGAGAGACTCCTCCCAGCTCCAGAGAGATTCCTCCCAGTTCCAGAGAGACTCCTCCCAGTTCCAGAGAGACTCCTCCCAGCTCCAGAGAGACTCCTGCCAGCTCCAGAGAGACTCCTCCCAGTTCTGAAGAGATTCTTCCCAGCTCCAGAGAGACTCCTCCCAGCTCCAGAGAGACTCCTCCCAGCTCCAGAGAAACTTCTCCCAGTTCCAGAGACTCCTCCCAGCTCCAGAGAGACTCCCGCCAGCTCCAGAGAGACTCCTCCCAGTTCCGAAGAGATTCCTCTCAGTTCCAGAGAGACTCCACCCAGCTCCAGAGAGACTCCACCCAGCTCCAGAGAGACTCCTCCCAGCTCCAGAGAGACTCCTCCCAGCTCCGGAGAGACTCCTCCCAGCTCTGGAGACTCCTCCCAGCTCCGGAGAGACTCCTCCCAGTTCCGGAGAGGCTCCTCCCAGCTCCAGGAATGTGTCTGAACGTGGTTGGCTTGTTTTCCTCCGGCCACTGCCAGGCCCCTGGGCGAGGGTTTGGCCAGCAGTGGAAGACATAGCACAGTGGCCCCAGCAGACCCCACGGTCAGCACAGAGCCCCTGCCCAGGGTCAGCCTGAGGCCCACCCTCCTCTGGCAGCTGTCACAGGTCCTGTTGCTTCAGACCACTATACTCCAAGCTCCTGGTTTTACTGCCAAATGCACAGCACCAAGACAGCTTGAAACACTCTTTCACTGGTCTTGATGAGAATTCACTCTTCTTGAAAAGTGAATTCCTTCTCTCTCTTCACATGGTAGGTCCAATGTCTCCTCCTCAGAGTGGCCTTCTGTGAATCCTCTTTATTTCTCTCCCTCACAGGGAAAGCCCTGTTTATTTTGTGTCTCCACCAACAACACAGAGAAGAAAGGTCTTGAGAGGGGTGTTTGGTAGGGCCCCTCTGACCATAGCATCCTCAGAGCCCTGAACTAGAGCTGGCCCAGAAAGGACCAAACCAGAAATCTACTTTTTCTTCTTTGTTATTTCTTTATTTAATATTAATTGCAAACAAATTTGCAATTACAAGCGTACTAAAAAATCTTTTATTAAGAGGCACATACACACTTTGCAGCTTCTAGGTGTCTGAGTTTATTGGTTCCGGTTTTCAAAAGGCCGTCACACGACACTGGAGAGAAGCCCCCAGCTGCCGAGCTGCAGTAGGAGGAGGGCCAGGCCTCAGGACAGCACGCGGGAGGCGCCAGCCACAGAGAACACACACACGCCTGACGGCTCGAGCAGCACCAAGTGCATATCCTTAAAGAACGGAGGTGCAGATCCGGGCAGGGCGAGCTCAGGGTTGGTTAGTTCGGAGGCTCTACGCATCTCAGGCAGCCAGGCCCCTGGGTCGAGACACGCTGCGACGGTCCCACCGTCACATTCAGATCTGACAATGGCCAGTGGAAGAGGAAGAGATGTGTCCTCTTGGACTGTTTTCTTAGGGACTAGCAAACTTTGCTCGGGCCCTGTCCACCCATGTCCCTACAAATATCAATGCCAGAATTGGGCCACACAAGCCTCCCGTGCTGGTGCCTGCGGCTGGCAGAGACAGACACGCGCCACCGCAGGTGAGCACCATGCGACTGGAGTTAAAATGAAAACTTTCTTCTAGAAGCACGGAGGAAACCTTTCAAATGACGAAGCTTTGTGCTGCTGCTGATGAGTGAAACAGAACTCTCCATCCATGGGATGTGGGCACAGGACCCAGCCCCAGCTTCCTAGAAGGCGGCTGGATGGGTACAGGACGGGGAGGCTGCCACCACCCCAGGACCTCCATCTCTAAGAATACATCTTAAGGAAAGAAATAAAGTGCATATGAGCAAAAATATTATGTACTGATATGTTCATTGCATTAATATTTTAAAAATTCAAATATCCAAAATTGGAATGCTTATACAAATTTTTTTTTTTTTTTGAGACGGAGTCTCGCTCTGTCACCCAGGCTGGAGTGCAGTGGCGCAATCTCGGCTCACTGCAAGCTCCTCCTCTCGGGTCCCAATATTTACATGCTATTACACTGATATTTAAGAAGAGTGCTCATTAAAATGAAAAACAAACTTATACCCTTAAATGAAAAAAATTACATACCGTATAATGTCTACACTTGAAAAAGGAGTATATAGAAAAATAAAGGCACCCCTGCCAAGTGTTAATAACAGTTTTCTCTGCAGGGTAGACTTCAGGGTGATTTTCTGCATTTACACATTTTTAGCCCTCTAAATATCCTATAGTGAGGGCGTCTGTAGCTGCTATCATTTCCATTATCGGTTATCTATTGCCACAGTGGTAACCACAAGAAACAACCACAAACCTCTGTGCATGTAACCACCGCCACTGGCGCCTGCTCACCGTCGAGGTGGTGTTGGGGCAGGGCTGCGATCTGAGCTGGGGCAGAGGAGAATGAATGTATCTGCTCAGCCGGGTCGGCTGGGTGGCTTCACTGAGCTTTGCCGAGCCCCCTCCCATGCCAGCTGGGCCCCGCAGAGACTCTCGGGGCCCCAGGCAGATGCTCGTGACAGTACAGGGCTTCGCGGGAACTGCAAGAGCTCATGGCATCTTAGGCCTCGGCTGGGCAAGGCCCCCATCCTACTGGCCAAAGCAAGTCAGAGGCGGCCCGGCCTCCAAGGGTGGAGAAGGAGCCCCTGTTGATGAGAGGAGCTGGGGTTCGTTGCAGGGACGGGACAGCAGGATGAGGACCTGCAGCCAGCTTTATTTTAGTCCATGATTGAGACCCGACTGCCATTCTCAACAGCTGTTCCCACCACAGCCTGAAAACCCAGAGATTTGCTGCCTCAGTTTCCATGACCAGTAGGGTAGTCATGTGGCCAGCTCTGGCCAACGAGACCAAGGGTAAGTCCAGAGGGGTGACATTCTGGGAATCACTCTTCCTTCATGATTTAAAAAAAAACAACAAAAGAAAAATAAAAAAGGAGGGAGAGGAAGAAGCGCACAAGACACCCCCAGCCCCCACCACAGAAGCCTCTCTGCGCCCGGCCTTCCCATGTGGCCCCGTGAGGGAGGCCATAAGGCCCAGATGCAGGTGTGAACACACACCGGAAGAAGCCAGGAGAACAGCCCCGAAGTGTCTCCTCCAGGGTTTTAGGGGAGAAATCAATGCCCACGGTTGAAGCCACGGTGAGCATGCCTCAGTGACTGGATTCCCCGTGCCTCTCAAGACATTGCACAGCCTGCACGTCCATCCAGGAAAGTCGTAACTAAAGAAGAAAGCATTTAAGCGAGAAACAGATAAGTCTTATAAAAATGGGGAGGCTCTAAATGATTACAACATAATGCAGAAGCTGCTTGGCAGCTTAAAATTTCACTCCCAGACAAAACTATAGTCAACTGAAGGATATGACCTGGCTGACATGTTGTCCTGATTATTTCATGCTCTACGTTTGCAGAAAGTGACTGTACATTATGCAGACATCTTACACAGCTCCTGGTCCGTGGAGTTTCCTGTGAAGACACAGGCGGCCTGGCATCAGGGGCACACCAAGAAAGTCGGCAGCAGGAAAGGGGGCTTCGCGTCTTTCTCTCATAGGAAAAAAGGAGCAAAACGACTCTCTGAGACTGAAACGAACACGGTGCCTTAAGATCACTTTATTTTCAAGTAGAAAATGGTCTCAAGAATTGCAAAGGGAAAGGAAGGTAGGATTTGCTGAGAGGAGTATCACATCAAGAAACCCAGTCATCCGGGGAAAGTCGGCACTTCCCGAATTCCCGCGTAATCAGTCACTGAAAAGATGGCATGATGAGCGAACTCTGGTGTGGGAAGCTGGTTCAGAAGCAGCAGCTGGAGAACCACACGTATGACAGCTGTGGCATTTTGCTAAATATGCTGTCATGATGCCCCATGGCAAGAAGGAAAGAGCTTAGCGTGTGCTGAGGAGGGTGGAGGACACCCCGCAATGCTTGGAGGTGAGGCTGAGCCTCTGCAGCCGGGTAGGCCTCTTGACGGGGCAGGGCCAAGCCTCAGCTGTTTATGTCCAGACAAAGCAGGAGGAGGGTGCCTGTGTTGGCCTTGGCCAAATGAGCACATTTTATCTGAAACAGAATCCATAGGGTGGAGCTGCTTGACACTGGCCTCCTTCATGAATACCCTCCAGGCGAGAGGCTGCATCTGGGCTGGTCCAGGGCCGCTGGACACCCACCGTGAGCCCAGTGAGGCAGCAGGAGCGCCAGTAGGACTCAGCGTCGATCTCCCGGATTCAGAAATGACCAAGAATCGTGAAACATCTACGTATTCACCAAGGACGCAAACAAGGCTGCAGCCATCTCAAGGAAGCTTCTGGAAATCTTCCTGCAGCCTAGAAAAATGTTACCCGAACCCCTTCAGGAAGATCCTGGGGCCAAGACAGGATTCCCGCTCCACTGAGACCCCAGCCCTGCAGGCTCCCATCCACACCCGCCCTAGGCTGCCCCGAACCCATGGCGGGCCCAGGCATACCCCACAGCCGCAGGCACGCCAAAGCACGGCGCTGCATCCAGGGAGTGCCTTCCTAGGCCAACAGCCTTGGGTGACGCCTGTTGAATTTCGTTTTGATGATTCTTTCCTTTCAGGGTAATAACTTCTATGCCTTTTTCTTGGCATGTTTCTGCAGCCCCAATCTGGGAATAGATTAAGCACTAAAGCGTTTGGCATCTGCTCAGCAGCCTGTGTATAGCTTATACTTTTTCTGCTGTCCCACAGGAACCGTGTGCACCTCTGCAGGATGCAGACCCACAGGGGTGGGGACAGCAGGAAGAGCAAGAGAGGTGCAGAAGGGAAGGCCAGTGGAGGCCCTCCAAGCCGTCCCAAGGCGGTCTCCATTGTCGCGTTCAGGCTGGGAAGGGAGGGACAGTGGACAAGGAAGGGGTCCTGGGCAGAGCAGCTGCAGGGGAGCAAGGAAAGGATGCAAAGCTTCCAGCAGAGTTGCTCAGTGGGGGAACGACGTCTTTCCTCACCCATCCTAGGTTCACGGCTGAAGCTTCTATCACAAAAGACTGATGGACAAGAGGAAAGTGCACATTTTACTTAATCTAAGTTTTATGTGACACAGGAGCCTTCATAAGGAAATGCCAACCCAAAGAAACAGGCGAGCCTGAGTGTGTTTCACAGAAGGTTTGGTGAGAATGGGACGGTGGAGGGAAAGAACAGAAGGAAGCGGCGTGATCTACTGGCAGCAAAGCGGGGGGACCTGGCAGGCCTCTGTGGCCCTTCAGCTCCTGAGCTAAGAACGCGCCACTCCACATGACGGGGTGGCCACCTCTCACAGGCAGGGCTCCTAGACCAGCTTCCCGGGAGGGCCAGAGAGTCCTGCCTGACTTTTATGACCTAAGTCAGGAGAGGAGGAAGGAAGGTGAGTGTGGCTTCCTGCTTCTGCACTTTTCTCCAATTCCTTCAGCTGAAAATATCGGAGGGGGGCGGGGGGATTCTCATCACCATCACACCCCACAGCCTGGCATCACCCATCACACCCCACAGCCTGTGAACCAGCCTGGCATCACCCATCACACCCCACAGCCTGTGAACCAGCCTGGCAGTTGCTGGATAGCACGGCTGAGAGGCCAGGGTGGCCGGTCACCATTACTGCGGAGAGATGGCTCTAATGGGAACAGTGGGCAGGTGCCCCTGGGGGCAGCCCCGGCTCCTGACAAGCGTCCCTCTGGGGGGTGGCTCTTGAGTCCAGGGTGCCGCTGGGTGCCCGATACAGAGCTAAGTCCTCGATATTTGTCAGCCTGATCCAAAGCTCTCCCACCTCCAAATAACCTCCCAGACGCACTAGTGAAGGCCCTGGGGAGACGGGAGGAGTTATTTTAAAAAAGAAAAGGAAAAAGAGAACCGGGAACATTGAGGGCAATGTCATCATCAAAGAAGTTCTCTGGGGCTTCAGCAAGCCATGCTGGCCTCATTGTACAGGCATCACATGGTGACTTCAGGCTCTTAAATATTCCTGTCTTCTCTCATGGAAGCTTATCACAGAGAGAGCGCGGGCAAGCAATTACCTCCTCCTAATTTCCATCACATCTTGGCACCTTCCATGCAGCTGGAGTTATCTTTGTGATGCACGCTTTTTATGAATAGTGAATCGGAGTCATTGGGAAGCAAGTGCTCGCCAGGGGACAGACGCAAACAGGTTTCCATCCCTTCTCCCTTTCACACACGCATGGCAACCCCAGTTCCTTTGCTGGGTCTTTCCTGGTGGGTTTTGCGGTCACGCAGCCTGCGCCGTAGCGTGTGTGCCTGCAGACCCCGTGCCTGCTGGACAGAGCCCAGCAGAGCCGTCTTAGTGACGCTGAGAGCCAGCTCCTTCTCCGTGTTTCAAAGAAAAGCTCCCAAAGAGACCTTGCCAAGGAAATGAAGCCTCACCACCTGGAATTTGCATAAAATGAAGGAAGAAACGTAGAATTCTAGAAAGTTGGTTGGAAATGTAAGTATAATGACAGATTTCAGGGGAGTTAGGGATCGTTCTGAACTTTTATAATTCTCAATATGATGGCATTATTATATACTAGGGGAAAAATCAATGTGACAAAACCAGAATTAAACAGAAATGTCACGTGTTGATGTGCAAATTGGATAATGTGCACAAAGAAGTCATGTCATTAGAATTTCTCAATAAAGGGTAGAAAGCTAAGTCCAATAAATATTTTTTAATAATTATTTCAAATTCTAGTAAGTGATGGCCTGTCCCTCTGGGTCACCTAAGTATGGTCTATTAATAGAAGTTCACAAACAAGTGAGGCAGTGAAGAGTAATGATATCAGAAGTAATGATCTGAATATTTCATTTGTATGTTTTGCAGTTGAGGGTGGCTGCGGAGTAGCAGAACAGGCCGGGCATTTAAGAGGGAAAGAAGAATTTGGCTCCAGACTGGCTTCTCAAACAAGCCGTGTAATTACCCTGAGCCTGTGTGCTCCTGTGCATGTGGAGACGAAGCTGCTTGCGGAGCTGCCAGGAGAGGAGCTGAATGACATGCGGGGGGCGGCGGGGCTGCTCTTTCCCTCCTTGGGGGTTGACTGCGGCTGAGATGACTGAACAAAGTTCTTTATTTTTTGTGTAACCCACTATTTATAAAGCTTTCCACTTCTGGCTATTTTCCGAGCCCAGGTAGCTGCTTAATTTATGCACTGGACACAATCTGGAAGTGGATTTTCATTTCGGGTAACCATGGCCGGCACATTGCCACCATCATTCAGGCTGGTAGCATCCCCACCTGAGGGGTAAGAGACCGAATCACAGAGCATTTGTACGAGTGATGGACTCAGGATGGGACTCCAAGCCTTTTGCTTCTAAATCCACAGCTTGTTTCCATGAGAATTCACTTACTGAACTTGCACTGACCTGTTTGTTCACTGCATATCTCTTGTCTACTAGGTGCTGGGCACAGTTGTGAACTAAAGAGAATCAAAACCCTTCCTTCGTGGAATTTGCACTGCAGCAAGAGAAACAGATAAGGAGCAGGAAATAAGAGCACAGTGTAGGGTGTGAACAGCGACAGTAAGGCCGGCAGAGGTGCCAGGGAGGGCTGCGATTTGAAATGAAGTGGCCAGGGTGGGCCTCGCCACAAGTCGCAGCTGAGCAGGGGGGCCGAGCAGAGATGTGCTTCCAGGAGGACCCTTCTAGGCAGAGGGAGGTGAGAATGGAGTGATGGGGCCTGGGGAACTGCCTGTTATTCTGAAAGAGAGAGCAAGCCATTGTGGGTATCCCCTTCCTGAGAATAAGCAGAGGTTAAGCAAGGAGATTGAGAAATAGAAGCCCGTTGCATAATGGAGGGGGAATGAGGGTAGCTGGGACTGGCAGGGAAGATGGAGCAGCAGCGGGCTCTGGGTCTGAACTGTGAAAGCGGAGACAGAATTTTCTGACAGGCTGGATGTGGGCATGGAGAAGGAAAGGGGCCAGGGTGGCTCCCGGGGTTGGAAGTTCCTCCCCTGGACAGGCTGGGATAGGGAGGCTGCAGGTGGCACGGGCTGGGTGAGGGTCCTCGGTGGGTGCCAGCAGAGCCGTCCCTCTCCCATGGACCCACTGCCTGCTGGCTTCTGCCCACCCCACCTCACCGGCCCCCAGCACTCAGTGCTCTCCTTGCCTCAGAGCCGGCCTGATTCTGCCAGGCCAGGTGCACTGCCAGGGCTGGGATGTGGATGGCAGGTGGCACGGGCTGCGTGGACAGGGAACACCTGTGAGCCCTCCCATCAGGGAGGCTGAGATGGACTTCGGAAGACAGGTCCGGAAAAGAGAGGCATCAAGGTCATCAATGCATGAAGGGGTTTAAACCCACAAGCCTGGACAAGACCACCAAGAAGGAAAAAAGCAAGGCCCCAAGGACTGAGGCCTGGACCACGGCCACTGCGAGAGGTCGAAGGACCCAAAGGGGCAGCAAAGGAGGCAGAGGTGGGCACGCAGGTGGGGAGGCAGCAAGAGCCCTGGAGAGTGGGGCACAGGAAGCCACACAGGCGGGGGTTGGAAGCAGGCTTGCCAGGCACTGGCCTCCACTTCAGCCCAAGGCGTCCTGGGCTGCACTCTCACTACTTACCAAAGTCCAGGGAGCCAGGCCCCCTCCCGCACGAGCTACGTGAAGCGGGTGACTACTTACAGATAGGCATCGAGGAACCGCAGGAGCCCAGGGTGCATAGCCAGGCAGTCCCCCAGGCTCAGGGAAGTGGCTGGGGAAGAGAGGTCTCACCTGAATGTGCTCTATTTGCACTGTGGCTGAGGACCCCAGAAAGCATCCCGCCCTGGGTTTTATACCTGGGCGTTCCAGGACCCACTGGGATAAAGCGGGCAAGGCCATCCTGGTTTTGGAAGGGCTGGAAGAGAGCGAGGCTATTGCAGCCAGCCCCTCCCATCTCAGGACCATGAATTCCCAGCATATTCTGCAGTGACTCGGGGGAACACAATGGGAGGTAGAGAGGGCTGGGTCTGTCTGAGGCCACGCAGGGGTCTCCAGGGGCAGAGACCTGTGTGTCAGAGGCTGGTGGAAGTCACCTGGGAGGTAGCCTAGGAATTGAGCATTGTGGAAATGAGAATTGTGGAAATGACCTTTACATTTTACATTATATTGAAAACACACTAAGGGTCCTTCTCCAAATAAAGCCAGACCACAGAAACATCCCGTAAAACCTAATAAAACTGAACAATAAGCAATCAGTGAAAACCAGTTTAAAAACACCATAGTAACATCCAAAAAAGAAAGACTAGCTTCATGTCATCATCTTTTAAAAGTGAAGTCCAGGAGGAAAAAGTATGGGAATCAACAGCAGCCTCCTGTCGCTGAGAAATAGAACCCTGGGGAAGAGGGTAAGCGGACGGCGTTCTGAGCTTTTTCATGAATAAACCTAGATTTGAAAAGAAACAACCGGTCAGCAGTTGAAGGAGAGTCTGTGGGGTTAAAGCCCTCACCTACCTCTTACCTCCAAGGAGCCCCAGAGATGAGCAGGAGGAGGAGCTGGAGAGGAAAACGAGCGACCCACTGACCGCAGTTGTCCAGGGCGGAATATTCTATAGCAGCAAACACATTAGGGTGGAGGGAAGAAATTGGAAAGAGAACAAGACCCCTGCAGGCGCAGGGATCCTCGGGACATCCAGGGGCAGCTCCCCCCGCCCCATCCCCCTCTTTCTCTGCTTCCACGGGGGTGGGAGGAGCCCACACAGGGGTCCTTGTCTCTGGCAGAGAACAAACTCCTTTCTAAATCAGGGCAGTAAGAGGAAACCCAAGGGCATCGCCTGCAGAACTGGCTGTGCCCTGAGCTTGCAAGAGTTCTTCCACCGTCCCAGACTACTAACAAAATTGCACAAAGACGAGCGTTTCCAGCTGTACCTTCAAGCCCCACAAGAGCAGGGAGGACACAGAACGCATCAGTCCCAGGGAAGTTTCACATTCTGTTTAGGCAGAGAGAACTCACAGGGCTTCCCACGTTGAGTGAGCTGAAAAAGAAGGAAGGCAGGAAGGGAGGGAGGGCGGCGAGAAGACAGAAAGGCAGGCAGACAGGCACAGGAGTATCTAGACATAGCACAGCTGAGAAGAAGAACAAAAGAGAGGGAAATTGCATGCAAAATACAAAGGTTAAACCTACTGTTGCAGCATATTGCAAGAAATTTTAAAAAGCTTCCAATAATAAATAATGTGAAAGTTAGCTAAAAATAAAGAGAGTAAGAAGTCACTGAGAAAAGAATTCAAAAATAAAATGAGACAACTGGAATAAAATGCAAAGAAAAACTGAAGAGATACAGAAACAAATTGAGGCTGCTAATTCTTCATTCGATAAATAATGCCTATATCAAAAGCCACAAGGAACCGGATAAACACAGCTAACTCCTGAGTAGGCACGTGCAGGAAGGGCTCATCGATATTCACAGATAATGCAATGAAAAAAGGACAAGGGAAAAGAGAGGAATTTTAATTGGAACCACAAGAATATTTGAGCAGCTCTCTCTGAATTTTTATAGGTTTTAAAAAGTGGTCAAAAATAACAATTTCATATGATTCAACCTAATTAAATATGAAGATGAGCCCAATACAGGGACAACTGGTATATCTGAAACAGAAATAAATAGAACAGAAAAGAGTATGTAGACAAAATTGGAAAGATGCCCCTGAGCAAACCAAGTCTGCATCTGCAGATTAAAGGGACATTTTTTCCCTGTTCCAGGAACAACTGGCTCACAACCATTCCTCATCAAGACACCCCCGAGTGGAGTCACTGAGTCTCCAGGGTGAGGAAATGGCATGTGAGTGTCCAGGCCAGGGAAAAGCCACCTATGAGGCAGACGTGTCCCCTGCCCAGCTACGCTCACACCAGGCATTCTGGGTCAGGTACCAGCTCCTCCTGAGGGAAAAGACACCCAAGAGTGACGGCGGACCCTTGAACAGCTCGTGGGCTAGCAGTGTCGACTCCCCATGCAATAAAAAAAAAAAATCTGCTTAACTTTTGTCTCCTCAAAAGTGTAACTCCTCAGAGCCTGCTGTTGACCAAAAGCCTTGTTGATAACATACACAGTCGATTAACACCTATTTTATATGTGATTTATATCATATACTGTGTTCTTATAATGAAGTGAGCTAGAGGAAAGAAAACGTTATTAAGAAAATAGTGAGGAAGAGAAACGACATTTACTATTTATGAAGCGGGGATGGATCGTCATAAGCTCTTCATCCTCATCGTCTTCACACTGGGGAGGCTGTGGAGGAGGAGGAAGAGGAGGGTGGCAGAGGTGGAAGAAAATCCACGTATAAGTGCATCTGCACAGTTCAAACCCCTGTTGTTCAAGGCTCAACCGTACATAGAACCTGCTAAGGTGTATTCTCAACCACAGAAGAATTCCGCCACTATAGCCCCCAGGAGCCCTTCTCGAAAAAAAAAAATACTTGATGACAAAAATTTAGCCATACAGCAGTTGAATCATAAAAATGTTAAAATTCAGGCATGAAGAAGCTGGAATGAAAGAATGCTGAATGTATTTGAATGTGGAAGGGTCTCAAATGAAATGCATGGTAATCGTGGCACAGAATAAAATGTAGATGATATAAAATGCAAGTCTGTAAAAATAGTCTAGTGAACAAAAGTCGTGGGGGAGGAAGAAAAGTGGGTAGGAGCTATGAATTGTGCAAATTCAAGGGGAAGAAATCAACATATCTTTTTAAAGTTATAACATTAGATTTTTTTTAAAAAAGGTTGAACCTAAACCCAACTTTGTAGCTTAACTTTTTGAATTTTAGATTTTTAGGAAAAATCACTAATATCACTTATAAAGAAAACACACATCTTCACTTATCCATTTCCTTCATGTTCAGTTTTAGATTCATTTTCTTTAGTTAAATACAAGTAATATAAAATCTAATATATGATGTATTTCATTTGTGTAAAATTATTTCTATCTGCTCTTCTGGGAGAATATACGCATTGCAAAAGCTCTAAAATGATGTTTATGAAACATTAACCGTAGTGATTTGCAAGAAGTGTGATTCCTCAAGAGCTAAAAACAGAACTACCATTCAACCCAGCAATACCATTACTGGATATATACCCAAAGGAATAGAAAGCATTCTGCCATAAAGGCACATGCACACCTATGTCCATACCAGCACCATTCACAATAGCAAAGATATGGAGTCAACTTAAATGCCCAACAATGACAGATTGGACTTTAAAGATGTGGTACGTATACACCATGGAATACTACGCAGCCAGAATAAAGAGCAAGATCATGTCTTTCGCAGGAACATGGATGGAGCCAGAGGCCATTATCATTAGCAAACTAATGCAGGAACAGAAAACCAAACGCCACATGTTCTCACTTCTAAGTGGGAGTTAAATGATGAGAATTCACGGACACAACAAGGGGAACAACAGACACTGGGGCCCATCAGAGAGTGGAGGGTGGGAGGAGGGAGAGGAGCAGAGAAAATAACTATTGGGTACTAGGCTTAGTACCTGAGTGATGAAATAACCTATTCCACAAACCCCCGTGACGAGTTCAGCTACATAACAGACCAGCACACGTATCCCTGAACCTAAAATAAGAGTTAAAAAAAAAAAAAAAGTAGTGATTTCCAGATGAGGAGACTGGGAATAAATTTTTGACTTTTTGTACTTTCTGTTTTCTTGATCCACCCCTGTCCCCTGCCAACAAACAGATAACAATCCCCTAAGCAATAGCTATTTCCTAATGAGAAGAGAAGGAGGTCCTCCAGCAGCCCCGCTCCGCTGCTCCTCGCGCTCACCTGGGCTCATCTCCTTCAGGATCAATGCACTCATCATTGTGGTTCCCGGCTGGGCTGCTCCTCCCTCTCCACCTTCTTTTTTTAACACAGACCTTGTCCTCTCCAGCCAATTGACATAGTCTGGGAAGATACCTCTTAGTCAAAAATGTCCTTTTGTTAAGCAAAAGACAATAATTACACCAACGGAATACTGTCAGTGAAGAAGTGGCTTGGCTAAATTACAGTGTTTAGAACAAAACTAAACACAGCAACCAAAAGGACTTCGGTAAAGTAATTATGATCATCCACAGAGGTCTGACCTGGACACTGGTAAACTCTTCCTTCTGCCTCCACCTCACCTGGGTACTTGCACCCGAGGGCACCTGCATAGAACAGGCAACGCATGCAGCACTGAACCCTCACCCCCCAGGGTCCTGTGGAAACCTTGCTATGTGCCAGGCCCTACACTCAGCTCTGGATACACCAGGGCAAACGAAGCAGTCTAGCTAGGCAGACAACCAGACTGTCTGGTAAACGGGCTGCCGTGTGGAAGCATATAACACACACGGAGCCGAGGCGTCTCGCACTGGGCCAGTCTAAGATGAGTCCAGGGCTGTGGAAAGAGGGTGAAGTGGAGAGAAAGAGGAGACAAGGCAGATGGAACAAGGGGAGAAGCTCTGTACCTCACAGTCAGGTGCTCTCTACCGTGTATCCAATAGCTGTTCTTCTCTTTTAATCACAAAACTCCTATATGTTAGAAATAGTAGGTGCCCTTCTTAAGAAACTAAATTTCCTGGCTCCCTGGCAATAGAAAGTTGTTGGGTGGGGCTCCCAGGAAAGCCACTTGAAGGGGACAGATTCAGCTAGATGGAATGCAGATGTGATGGCTACAGCTGCAGTACCATTTTGCAACCATGAGGAAATTTGGAGGCTAGAAGCTACACATTAAGGACTATGGAGCAGAAAGACAGAAAAAGTCTGGATCCCTGATAATAGGCAATGGGAGTGAGATGAAAGGCAACAAGCCAACCCCAGACTGCCTACCTCCGGGTTTATTCTATGTAAAAGAAATATCAACATTTATCCAGCTGAAGACTCTCTTAGGTGGGATTTCTGCTACCTGCAGCTGAACCTAATCGTGAGTGATCTGGCTTAATAGCCCTATTAAAAAGTTGGCTATTTTTAGCATGATCACCGTTACCCTAACTCCTCATCTATTTCCCTTGCCCTAGGCTCCTACAGAATTTATACTTTGCACTAAATAATTTAGCCTGGAATTATTTGTATATTTATTATTTATTAACTAACTGCATGACGGAGTATTCCCACCCTATAATAGGCTCATAAACTCCATGCATGGAAATAAACATCATTTATCCAAGCCTACCTCAGGGCCGAGCACATGATAGGTGACATGGTTTGGCTGTGTCCCCACCCAAATCTCCTCTTGAATTGTACTCCCATGATTCCCTCATGCTGTGGGAGGGACCCAGTGGGAGATAGTTGAATCATGGGGACAGTTTCCCCCATACTGCTCTCGTGGTAGTGAATAAGTCTCTCAAGGTCTGATGGTTTTATCAGGAGTTTGTTTTCCTGTCTTCCTCATTCTCTCTTTGCCCGCTATCCTCCATGTAAGACGGGACTAGCTCCTCCTCGCCTTCCGCCATGATTGTGAGGCTTCCCCAGCCACGTGGAACTGTAAGTCCATTAAACCTCTTTCTTTTGTAAATTGCCCAGTGTTGGGTATGTCTTTATTAGCAGAGTGAAACCAGACTAATACAATGAGCTACTCCCTAAGTGCTGGCAGGACTGACACCATGATTCCCCTTCCTTTATCTGTCCTCTTGGTTACAGCTGTTGTGCTAAGAGGAGGGGAAAGCATGTCTTGTGATCCACTCGCCAGCCCTGTGATGAGGGTCTTATATCCACGTGTTAGAGATGAGGAAGCTGAGGCTCAGAGATGTCAAGTCACAGACCCAGGGTCACTCGGCAAGAAAACAGCAGAGCTGAGTTTCACAGCCCTGAGCATGCTGGCCTGTCCACGCCGCTGCAGGGGCCTCATGGAATTCGTGGTGTCCATGCCCCTAAGGAACTAGTTTTAGTCTGAGGAAGAGGTTTGCTGGGTGCACATTTCATTAGAGGGTGGGAACATGAAGATTATTTTTATTTTGCTATTTTATGTTCAATCTAAAACAGATGGAAACTCTAATTAATTCCCACACCTTGCCTTGCCAGCCCCAGGCAGTGGTCACCTCACAGAGGAACAAGAACCTAAGACCACATGGAATACTATGCAGCCATAAAAAAGAATGAGTTCATGTCCTTTGCAGGGAAATGGATGAAGCTGGAAGCCATCATTCTCAGCAAAGTAACACAGGAAGAGAAAACCAAACACCACATGTTCTCACTCATAAGTGGGAGTTGAACAATGAGAACACATGGACACAGGGAGGGGAACATCACACACCAGGGCCTGTCGGGGTGGCGGGCAAGAGGAGGGAGAGCATTAGGACAAATACCTAATGCATACGGGGCTTAAAACCTAGATAAGTTGATCAGTGCAGCAAACCAGCGTGGCACACGTATACCTAGGTGTTCTGCACGTTCTGCACATGTATCCCAGAACTTAAAGTAAAATTAAAAAAAAAGAACTGGGGACTTGTACCTCCGTCCCTCCTGCCTGTCACCTGGCAGACCCCATCGCTGAAGGCAGCAGCTGGATTTGTCTTGTTTAGCCACTGCCTTTCTCCTCCTTCTGAAGGATGAGCTGAGAGTTTGGACTTCCACTGAGGCCTGCCTGCCGTCTGGCCACCTTCCTGGGAACGCACGCCCTGTGGAACCAGCTGCGTTTCTCTCCCGTTCTCCAGCGCTGCCCAGACCAGAGGCGCAGGGAGAGGAGGGATCAGCGGATCCGCGACCACTCCTCACGCTGTCCCTGCTCTCCAGCCTCAGCCTCTGCAGGAGCCCGCGGGAGCTGCCCCGGGCCCCCTGTCCCCACCTGTGGCTCCCGTCCTGGTACTCCTCCTGGGGCCGCGCCTGCTCCCCACACAGCGCTGCCAATGCTGGAGGGCGACACTCCTCTATCTGCTGTCCCTGCAGGTCTCCACTGTTCGCCTGTAGCAGTGGCTTAACAAAATTATCTGTTCTTTTTAATTAAACTTTGACACATCCTAAAGAATGCACCAAGACCCAGTTGCCTACAGTTCTGGGCTCTGCATTTCCCCGCATGGTTTGGCTCTGAGCCTAGAACATGTTTTTTTAATTAGTATCATTATTAATGGCCATATTAATTTCCAGAATGGTCAATTTTCTGCCAAGCTTAAAATTTAATAATAGCCTTTGGAGCAGAGGTTCGAATTCTTTCTCGGCGTCCTCTGGGACCGCTGGCACGGACGCCCCATGCCCGTGGAGTTCCCTCTCCCACTCTCTTTCCTCCCGGGACCGCACCCGGGGCCTGTGGGCAGATTTACAAACTGAGGGAAAGGAATGTTACTGCTGACCCAGAAGAATTCTGTTCTGACACAAAGGAAAATAACTGAAATGGCAGAAAATCTTTCGACAGTAAGAGACTCGGCCCGGGGACCCTGGCGTCCAGCACAGAGCTGCTTTGTGGGTTTTACATGGATGGGATTTTGTCCTCCAGCTGTCAGGCAAGGACGGCGCACCGAGGCCCAGGAGTCCGCGCGGTTTTGTCCAGCCAGCGAGGTGTCCCTTGCACTGCGTCCCGGCAGGAGAACCCTCTTCCTGCAAGGAGCACATTGCGAGTCATTTGAGTGGGGCCGACTCACTTCCCCCATCACAGCCTTCTACCGGAGAACCACACGCTCCATTTCCCAGCCCCCGTTGTGAGTTCGGGGGTGGGCACAGGCCGTGCCCCCTGAAATTCAGCACACAACCCCGAGAACAGGAGAGACCTCTCTTTCTCTAGAAAGGTACATGGCACGACCACAACTGCAGACTAAACAGAACAAAACCCATCCGGCCGGGAGAAGCCTCCTAGAGAGGAGTGAAAGGCAGAGTAAGGATTCCCTGAGCCCTCGGATGCAGGTTGCCAGATGAGATACTGGCTGCCCATTTAAAGTGGAATTTTAGATAGAGAATGAAGAGGGGGCATATTTGAACTAGAAAAAAAATCATTCTTTATGTGAAATTCAAATTTAATTGGGTGCCCTGTTTCTTTTTGTTTTTTGTTAAGTCTGGCCATCTTGACCTGGATTCATCCGTGCCTGAAGCCAGACACACCCTGGGCGTCCCAGGAAGGAGCAGGCTTCCCTGCACTCCCAGCTGAAGGACGGTCCCTCCTGGGTCTTCTCTCCACAAACAAGCAAGCGAAGAGAAAACGGCCCCAGGGCTCCATGAGCGCCAGCCGGAAGCAGCAGCGATGGCAGGGCATTGCTGCATTGGTTTTCTCATACTTGAAGAAGCATTAACTCCTCCAGAAGCCTTTTGCGGAGAAGTCAAACTATTTTCTTAAAAAGAAGAGGAGACAGGAAGACGGTCTTTAAAGTGAAACTCCTCATCACCCTATGAAAAGAATGAAGCCTAATTTTCCTGTCCACTGCTACCTGCTAGGTTACCTGCTGCGTTGTAACTCCTTGTAATCCCCAGAAGGCAAAGGATATTAAAATCGATTTTTAAAAATTGTATTTGCAAATCACTTTCTTCTCTCAAGTGTTTTGTCACCTCTGTGGTCCCTGAGCAAACACACAGACAGCCCACATGGTGATCGCAAGTGTGCACTTTGAGGGCCGGGCATTTAAGTCAAATATTGATTCTGCCATGTATTTACATGAATGTCACTTTGAGTACCTCGTTGCCCTCTGCCAGCCTCAGTTTCCTCATCTGTACAATAGAGACAATAACATTACCATTATCATTTTGTGTAGCTCTGGGATTTTGTGCCTGGCCTGTGACAAGTCAGTACATAGTATTCATTGTTAAATGGCAGCTGCGCACACCTGCCACCACTTGGGAAGTTCTTGTCATGCTCAATATGACCTGAAGACTGGGGTGGAGTTGGGCGGCTGGGAGAGAACCGGACCCAATTGCTTTCTGAGGAGCTGACGCCTCTGCTGACAGGGCACACCAGCCCACAAGCCGCCCCTCGCTCAGCCTCACAGCAGCGCAGGACGTCTGGGTCATCTGCAAATTTGATTTTGTTTGTGGCACAATTTCTATTAGTTGGAAATTTCAAACGTTGTCATTCTTTTATATTCTTTATCAGTATCCTATTAAAAAACCAAAGCATTGACCCACCCATTTCACAGAGAATGGAGACAAAGAGTGAGTGAGTGTCTAGTGCACAAACCACTTCTTGGAGTATAAATAGGGCGGGATCCTAGCTCTTCCACATTCTTATTCAGGCATTTAAGATAAAAACTCAGCCTTCCACTGCCTGAGTTCAGAGGGGAACGTGTCGCCCCACACACCCTGGGAACCGACCAGGGCCACAGACTTCAGGTCACCTGGAACACGCGGCTCCACAGAAGCCGCCAGGGTCCCGCTTCTGCACCTCCCTCTGCTCTGTGCACCTCCCTTGGTTTGGTTCTCGAGACAGGCATCTGCAAGCACAGGCACGGGCTCCCCAGACTCGGGATCCCCAGACTCCGTCTCCCCAGGGCAGAGGGTCTGCCTTTCCCTGAACCTCCCAGAGGACTGACCCAGGGGAGGGCTCCGATTGCCCCTCCTGGATCACACATTCAGCCGCGGCCGGCTCTGGGACCCAGAGGAGGTGGCAGGGGTGACCCGCCGGGGCCTGGGTCGGCCTTGCTCTCAGGAAGTGCTGATAGGAGGAAGCCCCACCCTAGCTGCTTGAGGAAGCTTCCTCTGGGGAAGAAAGTTGCCATCCCCGGTCTTGGAGGACAGGCGGTGGAGGTGGGGCCTGGATAAAGGATGGCCACTGCCCGAGCAGACCAGGGCAGGTATCGAGGAACATCTGTCCCTGGGCACCCGCAAGAAAGTTTTTATTATGCAAGTTATACATGGAGTCATTTCCTTGTCAAAAGAAAACCTCACTTCACAGATGACTGACAACGCTGGTTCGCCCCCCACCCCGCCTCCACGGCTCCCCCAGCGCTGCGGCTGGTCTGGTTTGCTGTGTCTTCACTACCCCTCTCCACACTCACACTCAGAAACCAACAGGATTAGAAAATAAACAGCACCGTGCTGGGGCTCAGTACTATGTGTTTTCAATAGATTCAGACTAAACACACTGCTCTGAAAATTACTTTATTTAATAAAAAATATGCTGGAGTTGTCCCTTGTCATGAAAACTTAGCTTGTTTCCAATTTTTCACTGTTCAAAAAAATACACAGCAATTAATATCCCTGCATATAATTCACAGTATGCATAGGGCAATCTTTCTGTCTATGACAGATATCGACAATAATTTCTGGCTTATATAGTATATTGTTAAATAAATTGACTTTGTAATTTCAACTCAGCACAGAGAAAGCTCCAGGCCTTGACGGCTTTTTTAATGAATTCTACCAAACATTTAAAAAAGAAACAACACTAAACTTACAATAAAACTCTTCCAAGAACAGAAAAAGAGAGAAAACTTCTGTTGTTGTTGTTGCTGTTGTTGAGATAGAGTTTTGCTGTTTTTGCCCAGGCTGGAGTGCAATGGCATGATCTCGGCTTACTGAAACCTCCACCTCCCGAGTTCAAGCAATTCTCCTGCCTCAGCCTCCCAAGTAGCTGAAATTACAGGCGCTCACCACACCCAGCTAATTTTTTTGTATTTTTGGTAGAGACGGGGTTTCACCATGTTGGCCAGGTTGGTCTCGAACTCCTGACCTCAGGTGATCTGCCCACCTCCCAAAGTGCCAGGATTACAGGCATGAGCCACCATGCCCAGCCAAGAAAACTTAATGTGTGTTTATAAGGCCAGCACAACCATTACACTAAACATCTGGTGAGAATATTACAAAAAGAAAAATTACAGGTCAATCCCTCTTTAAAACATAGACACCAAAAAAGAACCTGAATGTAACAGCATAGAAAAAGAAAATACATGGCAACCAAATTAGATGTACACCAGGAAGGCAAGGCTGGTTTAACATTTCAAAATCAATGAATAGAATTCGAACTATTAGTAGAATAAAGGAAAAAGCCATAGCATCATCTCAAATGTGCAATAAAAGGAATGTAATAAAATCTAGCAAACATTTATAATTTTAAAATTCTTGGCAAATTAGAAATAAAAGGGAATGTCCATAATCTGATAAAAGGTATCTACAAAGGAAAAGAGCAATCTTCACCCAATATCATAGATCATACGGAATATTGAAAATTTCCCTCTGAGCCTGGCAGTGAGGGAGATGCCTCTTTTGACACTTCTGTTCAACACTGTCCTGGAGGTCCTTGCCAGTTCTATTAAAAAAAAAAAAAAAAAAAAGGCAACCATAAGGATTAGAAAGTAAGGGAAAAAAACCCTCTAGTTTTGGCAGATGACATAATTGCATATTCAGGAAATATGAAAGGAATAAATCAAATAAAATGTGCAAGAACTCTACATAGAGAACTTCCACATGTTACTGAGATAAAGAGATCCAAGTAAATTCCGTGGTATTGGTGGACTGGAGCAATGGAACAGGAGAGTCCTGAACAAGACTCTCCTTGTGATGCTTGGTTTATGATAAAAGTGATTCCTCACAGCCATGAAGAAAGAAGTATTTCTGTTATCTGTTGCTGCATAACAAAGCATCCTAAAACTTACTGGCTTAAAACAATAAGGTTTTACCTTTATTTTCTGAGAGTTGGCTCCACTGCACTAGGCTGCAATCCTAGGGACTAACCGTGCTGGAAAGTTCAAGATGGCGCACTCACATACAGGAAGCTGGATACTGGCTGGGAACTCAGTGCCTCAGTTATCCTCATGAGACTTGAGTTTCTCACAGTTTGCTTTTAAAAGGGAAGATTCCAAGCCTCGGGTAGCAGAAACTGCAGATATCCCAAGCCCTAGCTGTGAAATCACCTAGCATCAGTTTTGCACCATCCTGCTAGTCAAAGGAAGTCACAGATTTGTGTTCTTTTCTGCTTTTATATGACAGTCCAATAAAAGTTATTTTTAAAATTTTAAACATCAAAAATTTTAGGAGGTCAAATTTATCAATCTTTTATTTCTTTGTCTTTTGGGATCTTAAGAAGACCCATTCCCACCTCTGAAAACTGAAACATATTTTCATGTGTAAGTTTTAGAATTTTTGATATAACATTCAGTTATCTGAAAATTATTTTTGTCAATACCGTGAATTGGGATCTCTTCTTCCCAAACACATAAATGATTGTCCTGATAGCACTTATTAAATAACCCATAATTCCCCTTACTAATTTGAACGAGTCTGGACTCTTGACTTTAAACAATGAAAATGATTTTTTGAACCTGCATCACACTGATTCCAATCACTTCTCACTGTGTTTGGATATCTGATAGGGCCAATTTTTCACCTCAGTTGTTTTTCTCGACTATTTTGGCAACTTAAGTGTGCCTTGTCTTTGGTTTTACCAACCTTCAGCAACAGCACAATAGGAAAATATTTCATCATATGGTTTTACCTTTAATGTATATATACTTTGCATAGAGAGTATGACTCCCGCAAAGTGTTTTCTGGTTTGTGATCTTGTTTGATTTTCTGCAAACAGGGCATCATCACAGTCCTCAGGTTCACAGGTGGGAAAACGGAG
Organism: Hylobates moloch; assembly: GCF_009828535.3. NCBI lineage: Eukaryota > Metazoa > Chordata > Mammalia > Primates > Hylobatidae > Hylobates > Hylobates moloch. Next base: position 175,399,874 of record NW_026652277.1, read on the forward strand.
AGAGAGGCTGCATGAATTGCCTGTGGTCCTACAAAGGAGACTTGGGACTTTGGGCCATTTTGTGGGTTCATGCTCATGGCAGAGCTGCCCTTCCCTACCCTCTGTCATGTGCTGGTCAGTGTAGCCCAGCTCTGCTTCAGATTGAAATGCTCACCAGCATCAAATTTTCTCTACCTTGGTAAATTGTACTTTGCTCTGTGTTCAGCTGGTCTCCAAGTAGGAGTGGCCTGATAGAGAATTAGGGCCCTAAGACAACATTCTCATTCCATGCCACTGCTCAGGAACTGTACAAGTCTGCAAGATAACATGGAAATCCAGCCCCTGGGTCGCGATGCCAAGAGCCCTCTGAGGTGCTGTTTGACATTGCTCTTCCAACCCATTTGAAAGGACCTGGCCCGTACTGACACTGTAGGTTCCTGAGCCAGCGCGGAAGGTTGCTCAGCCATTAAAAATCTGTCGGTCTCGATAGGAAATACAAAGAGAAAATGGAGGGTGATTGGCAGAGCAAATTGGATCTTCACTTGCCAATTCTCATCTCATTTGCAAATATATTAGTGAAAAGCCCAAAGCAGCCCTGAGCCGGTTTCATGAATCCAGCACTCCTGCCTGACAATTAGAGGCCCTCATCTGAAAATACTAACAAAGGAGTCCAGGCTTCTCAGCTGTTCACTCAGCTAGAATTTACCTTGAGTTCAAGAGAAGAAAATAAATCCTGCTTTGGAAATGACAATTTGAGAGAACGATACATTTCCAATTGTAACAAGACAGTGTTATTGACCCGGTTTTTTATATTATTATTATCAAACATAATTTAAGGCTGACCAAGAGTTCAGCTGAGGACAGGTCCTTGCTAGGGTGGCTAAGTTTTTGTGTTTAGATAATCTCTTAATTTCTAGAACATATAGTAGGATTGACTATAAATTAACACTGAAAGTGTTGAAATACAGTTGGGATGTGATGCTATGACCTAGATATTCTGAAATCTCTGCATCATTCCCAGCTGCAGCACCAGCAAGCCAGACCCCAAGGACCACCGGAATACTGGGAAAGGTACAGTGGCAGGAGGCAGAGGAGGATGTGGGAGGGAGATAAGGAGACAGAAATAGGTCCTCTTTCTTCCCTTTTTTGTCTCTTTATTGCTGTCCTTTTTAAAGAAGAAAAGAAATGGAAAAGACTCACAAAGTGTTTCTCATAAATCAGGTGGTAAAGTTCATTCACTTATCCATAGCTCTGAGGCTCCCAAGACATGGCAGGAGCTAACAGAGCTGATGTCTCTCAGGACAGAATTAAACCAGATGCAGAAGGCCAATACAGGAGCGTTGTCCCCAATCCCAAGCTGTCCCTGCCATGAGGGCTCCCCAACTTAGTTGTCCTTCCTCTGACGCCCACCCCCACCGCATTGGTAGCTGAAGATGAAGCTCGTCAAAGAAGGTCTGGAAAAACAGGCCTCTTGGTGTTTTCCACCCCACACTCCAGGGCGGCTCTGGGGCCTTTCTCTGGTTTTGTTCTTCGTCTGAAACTGAAGGGCCATAACCATAGACTCTGGACTGCGCAATGCGTGGAAACCTCACAGTGATGGTGCTTTAACCAGCTTTGAACATGAACTCGATGTAATACCTTTTATTCAGCTATTAAAAATGATAACTGAGATAGATGAGAACTTCCCCCAACTTGATAAAGAATATCTACACAAACCCTGCAGCTAACATCACACTTACTAGTGAGAAACTCAAAACTTTTCCCACTAAGACCAGGAACGAGGCACGGTGTCGCCTCTCCAGACTCCTTTGCAATATCATACTAAAAGTCCCAGCTAGTGCAATAAACAAGCAAATAAAATATAAGGTATATAGATGGGAAGAAAGAAATAAAGTTGTCTTTGCTTCCAGATGATGTAATTGTCTATGTAGAAAATCTGAGAGAAATGACCACAGAAAAAACATCTGAAACTAATAAGCGATTACATTAATAGCAAGGTGGCAGACCGCAAGATAATATGCAAAAGTCAATCATTTTCCTACATAACAGCAATGAACAAGTGGGATTTGAAATTAAAAACATAATGCCATTGATGTGAGAGCACTTGAAAAAAAAAGAAATACCTTAAGAATAAATCTAACAAAATATGCAAAAGATCTATATGAGGAAAACCGCAAAACTCTGATGAAAGGAACCAAAGAAAAACTAAATAAGAAGGAAAATATTTCATGTCCCTGGATAGAAAGACTCAATATGGTCAAGCTATCAAGATTCTTCCCAAATTAATCTGTAGATTTAATGCAACCCCAATCAAAATCCCAGTAAGTTATTTTGGGGATATTGACGAACTGATTCTAAAGGTTATAAAAAGGGGCAAAAGACCCAGACTAGCCAACACAATATTGAAGGAGAAGAACAGACTTGGAGGACGGACACTACCCGACTTCAAGACTTACCCTAAAGCTACATCTTACTCTGAAAACACTTTGGTATGGGCAATATATATATATAAATATATATATATATATATATATATTATAGAGAGAGAAATAGATCAATGGAACAGAATAGAGTCCGAAAATATATCCACACAAATATAGCCAACTGGTCTTTGATGAAAGAACAAAGGCAATAAAATGAAGCAAAGCTAATCTTTTCAATAAACAATGCTGGAACAACTGAACGTCCTATCAATGAATGAATCTAAACACAGATCTCACACCATTCACAAACATTAACTCAAAGTGGATCATAGACATAACCATAAAATGCAAAAAAACTACAAAACTCCTAGAAGGTAACATAGAAGAAAACCTAGATGACCTTGGGTTTGGCAATGACTTTTAGATACATCAAATCCATGATTTATGAAAGAAATAATTGATAAACTGGATGTGATTCAAAAACTTCTGGTCTGCAAAAGACACTGTGAAGAAAATGAAAAGATAAGCCACAGGCTGAAAAAAAAATAATTGCAGAGACATATTTAATAAAGGACTGTTATCCAAAATATACAAAAACTTTTAAAACTCAACAGTAAGAAAATAAACACCTCGATTAAAAAATGGGCCAAAGACCTTAACAAGTACCTCACTAGAGGAGATATACAGATGGCTAATAAGCAAATGAGGAGATGTTCAACCTCACATGTCATCAGGGAAATGCAAATCTCAACAGCAACACACTTTACACACGTTCTAAAGCAGCCCAAATCCAAAACGCTGACAACACAAGGATGTAGAGCGAAAGGAACCCCTTCATTGCAGTCTCACAAGTTTCTTACAAAATGAAACATACTGTTCCCATGCAGTTCAGCAGTCCCACTCCTTCGTATTTACCCAAAGAAGCTGAAAACTGATGTCCACACAAAAACCTGTGCAGGGATGTTTATACTGGCTTTGTACATAATCGCCTAAAATTAGAAACAACCAAGACGTCCTTCGATGGGTGAATAAACTGGAATACAGGCAGACCATAAAATACTTTTCAGCACTAAAAACAAATGAGCTATCAGTTCATGAAGAGACATGAAGGAAACTTACATGCATATTCCTAAGGGAAATAAGCCAATCCCAAAAGACTACAAACCGCATGATTCCAACTGTGACATTCTGGAAAATACAAAACTATGAAGACAGTCAAAAGTGGTTTCCAGGGCTTTCAGGGGAAGGAATGAATCGGCAAAGCACAGACGATTTTTAGGGTGGTGAAAATACCCTGTATAATACTAAAAAGATAGATACCTGCCATTATCTACTCATCCAAACCCATAGAATGTACAAACACCAAGAATGAGCCCTAATGTAAACTAGGGACTTGGGTGAGAATGACGTGTCAATGGAGGCTCATTGACTGTAACAAACGTAACCCTCTGGTTGGGGATGTGGATAGCCGGGGAGGCTGTGCCTGTGTGAGGGCAGGAGGTGGATGGGAATTATTTGCACCTTCTGCTCAATTTTGCTGTGAACCTAAAACCTTTCCTTAAAAAAAAAAAAAAAAAATTCTTGGCCGGGTGCGGTGGCTCACGCCTGTAATCCCAGCATTTTGGGAGGCTGAGGAGGGTGGATGACCTGAGGTCAGGCGTTCGAGACCAGCCTGGCCAACATGGTGAAACCTCGTCTCTACTAAAAATACAAAAATTAGCCAGGTGTGGTGGCACGTGCCTGTAATTCCAGCTACCCAGGAGGCTGAGACAGGACAATTGCTTGAACCTGGGAAGTGGAGGTTGCAGTGAGCCGAGATCGTGCCACTGCACTCCAACCTGTGTGACAGAGCAAGACTCCATGTCAAAAAAAAAAAAAAATAGTCTTTTAAAAAATCTGTTATTTGTTGAAGGCCTATTTTGTGCAGGCCACCAGGAGAGAACTGTGCATGCAGCATCTCAATTAATACACACTTAGTCTGACAGTATTAATACCCTGTGTGTTTTGCGGATTGGGGAATTGAGGTTGAGGGACCTTAGATTCGGTGTCTAAAGTGTGCCTGTTCATCATTCCTTTTGCGGAGCCCCTACAATGCTATGCGGAGCCTTCACCACACAGATTTGTGGCTCTACTTCCTCCACTGTGGATATCGCAAGCAAGATCCAAGTAAGACTCGTTTGGAGAGAGTTTCCTCTTCTTTCTGGTGTGAAGAGCGTGGGGCCCTGCAAGGCTGTGCCCCGGGTGGTGGTCTCTCTCGAACGCGGAGCAAGGCTGCTGTGAGCAAAGTCAGTGCAGAGGCAAGAAGATGGCGAGAGACAGACCCTGTGATCTCCTTGTCTGAGCCCACATGTTACAGGGATCAGACATGAGCAGGGCAGGAGAGGGCTCTCCCCCACCTGCCAGGAATGTCAGGCGACCGTAGGGTGATGGTTCACCATTACCGGCCGGGCGCGGTGGCTCACGCCTGCAATCCCAGCACTTTGGGAGGCCGAGGGGGGCACATCACGAGGTCAGGAGATCGAGACCATCCTGGCTAACACGGTGAAACCCCGTCTCTACTAAAAATACAAAAAATTAGCCAGGCGTGGTGGCGGGCGCCTGTAGTCCCAGCTACTCGAGAGGCTGAGGCAGAAGAATGGCGTGAACCCGGGAGGCGGAGCTTGCAGTGAGCCAAGATTGCGCCACTGCACTCCAGCCTGGGCGACAGAGCGAGACTCCCTCTTAAAAAAAAAAAAAATAATAAAAATAAAAAAATAAAGTCCTAGGGATCAAGGTTAAACACTGCCCTTGACCTTCACGGTACCCGCTTGGATCTCTTCCAAATATACTTTCTTTCCTGCTCTAAGGCTTTGTAATAAACTTCCTTCCACTCCTGCTCTGAAACTTGCCTCGGTCTTTTTCTGCCTTATGCCCCTCCTTCAAATTCTTTCTTCTAAGGAGGCAAGAATTGAGGTTGCTGCGGACCCGTGCGGATTCGCTGCCAGTAACGCGGACACCTTCCACCCCTAACACACGGACACGACGTGCCTGCAACCACAATTCTCCTCCTGGCATTCAGTTGCACGAGCCGCTAAAGTCTTCCCTTCTTGAGCTAGTTGGAGTTGGCTGCTGTGCCTTGTGCCCATGCTGACTAACACTGCTCCTTGTGCAGCAGCCAGAAGCAGAGCTGGCACCTGCACCAAGCCCGGCCCTCTGTGCCCAAGATTGCCACCTCTCCCAGGGGGCACTTGGTTATTTGACCCCCTCCTCACCCCACGGGCTCTGTTACCCAGTGAACTATATTTAATCAATGGATAATTTGCATTCACAGCTTTTCTTATCAGCTTTTCTAAACTAATTCAATGAGTCCTCTAGCCGCACAGGCTCAGATCACGGAACACACCAGCGGACTCGCTGCAGCCAGATGAAGCCGGCCATGGCGGCCTGGATGCCGCAGCTCTGCGGGCAGCTCTGGGGCTGCCGTGTCAGCAGGTGGACTCCCTCAACCTCCCCCTCTGTGGCTTGCTGTCCCCCTGACCTCACTGGCCCACTGTCCCCACTGTATCCCAGTCTCCTCCAAGAGCACCCACCTCTTCCCGTGCCTCACTCTGGGAGTGGGTCCAGGGCTAACTTCTATCCCTGCTTCCTGCTTCCTCCCTGCCTGGTCTCCTCTCGCCCCTCTTGAACTTCCTTCTAAGTGCTGCTGAGTCTCAAGTCAGTAACACTTGGCCCCATCCCTGCAAGAAGCTTCACCCTCACACGCACACTTGCTACCCAACCATCCTGTCAAGCAGTCCATGATGCTGCAAACTCCACCAGGTCAAAACCGAACCCATCATCATCCATGACCCCAAGTACGTCCCGCCTGTGCCAGGTGTGTTGTCCTGAACCATTTTGTTGCTAGAAGCAGAGGACACCCGTAACTCACCTTACCATCCAACCCGATCAGTGGTCAAGTTTTATCATTTCTGCATCTTAACAATTTACATGCATTAACTTGTCTTTACTCCCATAGCCACTGTAGGGAACAGTCTCTACCACTTCTCACCTGAGCTCCTGTCTCTCCACCTCTCTCCTGAATTCCTGTCTCTCTATCTCTCTCCTGAGTTCCTCTCTATCTCTCTCCTGAGTTCCTGTCTCTCCATCTCTCTCCTGAGTTCCTGTCTCTCCACCTCTCTCCTGAGTTCCTGTCTCTCCACCTCTCTCCTGAGTTCCTGTCTCTCCTCCTGAGTTCCTGTCTCTCCACCTCTCTCCTGAGTTCCTGTCTCTCCGTCTCTCTCCTGAGTTCCTGTCTCTCCATCTCTCTCCTGAGTTCCTGTCTCTCCACACCCTCGCCTGAGTTCCTGTCTCTCCACCTCTCTCCTGAGTTCCTGTCTCTCCACACCCTCGCCTGAGTTTCCTGTGTCACCTGTTCTAACAGCCCTCTCTTAAGAGGTCAGCTGGTTAGGGGGCTCCAGTGTGAAAACCGTCCATAGGCATTGGTTCAAGGGACATTTTCCTTGGCAGAAACTTCAGTTTTACGGAGAACTGAGCTGGAAATGTATGTGTAAGCACAAGAGACCTCCCACCCAGAGCCTTTGACCCAAATCCAGCACCAGTGTTGGATCCTCTTGCTGTAAAATAGGACATTTTTTCAAAAGGAACATGAAGTAAGTATTGATTCACAAAGTGCCCTGAAGTCCTTGGACACTCCTGTCCCTAAATTCCCTCAGTGGAGTCCCCACCCCGTCTCTCAGAGTTTGGACAAGTGTGGGTTTTCTGACCAAACATTTTATTCTAAACAATGGCCTAAATTCATCCCCGAGAGGCTGGCATTCAGCCTTCTGTTTTCAATCTTTTTGAACTCAACTGTGTACTTGGACTGAGATTTTACATTGTGCAACTTCCTGACAGTAACGTGCCATTACCCTGGGGGGTAAAGGGCTATTTAAGTCCAGACTCAACCATTCCCATCAGCCACAACAGAGCCAGACCTCTCCGTGCCCCGGGAGGGTGCCCTGAACTCAAAATGCCCCTTGGCGATTGGGTTTAATGACAGCATTTTCAAAGGCACTCCCCAGGCCACCGTGGAATGTGAAGGCTGCCTCCTCTCCTGCCTCCAATCTGCGGCACAGCTACAGCTCTGGGTCCCACATGACTGCACAGAGTCGATGCCAAAGGCGTGACCAGGGTGCCCAAGAGCTCACTGTGGTCTGGGTGGAGCCCCAGCACTCAGGGTGCAGCTGCGCAAAGATTGCAGGCACCTCTCCTGGGGCCTGAGCTTGTAAGTGTCCTTTAGATGTTAGGATAGGACACCTGACTCCTCAGCAGTGCACAAGGGGCCACTGCAGGAATAAAACTCAGAAAATCTCCCTGCTCAGACTCAGCAACAGCCAAGCCCCCTTCAGTGTGATGCTGTGGGTGCTGATCTACAAATCCTCACCCAGACACCTGCCACCCCTGGACCCCACAGAACGGGCAGGACCAAGATCCTCCCGGTTTGGGGCAAGGAAGTGACATCCTGGTCCCAGGACATCTCCAGGGTCCTCTGTCAGATACACACCCTCACCAAACTAGCAAATAGTATGTGTCTCCATTTCGCAGATGAGCAAAGTGGAGCCCAGAGAGCTTCCACGACTTTCCCAGGGCTGCAACAGAGCGAGGAGGGTCAAAAGGAGGATGGAATGAGCGTGACCCCCAGCCCGTCCTTGGCCACCCCTTCCTTCCTCTGTCTCCAGTTCCAAAGAGGTCATCGCAAAGCACTTTGAAAACCCCAGGACTTCCCCCACCGACCTCCCCCGCTGACCTCCGCCACTGACCTCTGCTGCTGACCTCCACCGCTGACCTCCCCCGCTGACCTCCCCAGCTGACCTTCCCCCGACCTCTGCTGCTGACATCCCCCTCTGACCTCCGCCACTGACCTCCCCTGCTGACCTCCACCACAGACCTCCCCCGACCTCTGCCGCTGACCTCCCCCATTGACCTCCCCCTCTGACCCCCCCTGCTGACCTCCGCCACTGATCTCTGCCACTGACCTCCACTGCTGACCTCTCCCACTGACCTCTGCCACGGACCTCCCCCACTGACCTCTGCCGCTGCCCTCTGCCACTGACCTCTGCCACTGACCTCTGCTGCTGACCCACCCCGCTGACCTCCCCCACTGACCTCTGCCACTGATCTCCCCCACTGACCTCTGCTGCTGACCTCTGCCGCTGACCTCCCCCACTGACCACCCCCACTGACCTCTGCCACTGATCTCTCCCACTGACCTCTGCCGCTGACCTCTGCCGCTGACCTCAGCTGCTGACCTCCCCCGCTGACCTCTACCGCTGACCTCTGCCACTGACCTCCCCCGCTGACCTCTGCTCCCTCTATTTGTCCAGCTCCAGCCGCTCAAGAGACCCTGCGACCCTGAGACCACCCCCTCTCCATCAGCCCCATGGACAAAGCGAGCTTCTTCCCCAGCTAGAGAGGCCTGCACCCCACCTGGCTTTATGTCTGCTTTCTTATGTGTTTTTGTTTGCTTTTCTCTCCTCCGTCTTTCTCCTGGATATTACTCATATTCCTTAACTCCATTTCTAGTCCCTAAGACACTCTGGAAACACATTATCCTTGCCTGAAAGATTCCACTCATAATAAAGTGCCTTGCACTGAATGTGCTGTTAGAATCACAGGAAAACAGGTGTCACTGGAAGCTGCCCTGCCGGCCGGAGTCCTGGAATACGGCAACACCCAGAATGGGCCTTTGTTGGCTCCAGAGAACAGAAGCCGGTGAGTGTCATGTGTGCCGGTCACCACTTAACACTTGGGCATCGGCGTCTCACAGCAGTGGAAGATGCATGCTTGAAAGTGAACGAACAGTCCTTCTTTCAGCCTTCTACTCCTTACCCCCTTCAGTAAGGTCTGTGATTTGAAGATCTATTTCGTATTTCACACAGCCGCTTGGTGGGTTTTGTAGAATGACCTGAATCTTAACCTTTTCCAGCCAAAGAACAGGCATTTCTAGAAGAGCTTATTGATGACAAAAAAGAAGAAAAAAAAAAAAACCTTCACCACGATATTCCTCCCAAGGAAAATGACCTTTTAAAGCTTTTGCAATGCCTAAAAAGTACAAATGTGTGGATATCACTTACGTGTCCAACAAAAGATGACAGCAAAGTGGACTTGTCAGGGGGACACCATGGTCTCCAGGTGAAGCCACTTTTTATTCAGCAAAAGAGAGGAAATGGAGGGTGATAGCTGCCAGCACCCACAGTGCTCCAGATGCAGCCTGGGGCAGGTGTACACTCCCTTGCAGCTTCACACTGAGCGAGGCAAACACTGCTATGCAGCTCTTCTGAGATTAAACCACGAAGAAAGGGAGAAGGCAAAAGGCAAGGAATGGACCTCCACAGAGAAGTCGAGGGAAGAGGATCAGCAGGCTTCTAACCAACTAAATACAATTGCTTTGCCAGGAATATCAGCAAAGGAAACCAAAGAAAAAATGTCTGTCAAAGGCGAGAAAGTGCTTTGCCCTAAGGAGAAGGCAGAGCACACCGATAACCCCAGACCTCAGAAGAAGATACCAATCCCTCTATTACCTTCTAAACTGCCACCTATTAATCTGATTCACCAGGACATTCTGCGGGCCTGGTGCCAACAATTGAAGCTGAGCTCCAAAGGCCAGAAATTGGATGCATATAAGCGCCTGTGTGCCTACCCAAATCAAAAGGATTTTCCTAGCACAGCAAAAGAGGCCAAAATCCGGAAATCATTGCAAAAAAAATTAAAGGTGGACAAAGGGGAACATCCCTGCAAGGTTCTGAGACACATCCTCCTGAAGCGGCTCTTCCCCTGCGGGGCGGCCGCCTGCCCTGGAGGATTCCACTGCTCTCCTTGAGGGAGTTAATACAGTTGTGGTGACAACTTCTGCCCCAGAGGCTTTGCTGGCCTCCTGGGCAAGGATTTCGGCCAGGGCGAGGACGCCAGAGGCAGTGGAATCTCCAGAAGAGGCCTCTGGTGTCAGGTGGTGTGTGGTCCATGGGAAGAGTCTCCCTGCAGACACAGATGGTTGGGTTCACCTGCAGTTTCATGCTGGTCAAGCCTGGGTTCCAGAAAAGCAAGAAGGGAGAATGAGTGCACTCTTCTTGCTTCCTGCCTCCAATTTTCCACCCCCGCACCTCGAAGACAATATGTTGTGCCCCAAATGTGTTCACAGGAACAAGGTCTTAATAAAAAGCCTCCAATGGGAATAGAATATCAGGAAAAAGGCCACATCTATGGTAATTAATGGCAGAAAAGCTGGAGAGTTGGATTCCGTGGTGCTGCTGACAGGTGAACTCTGGTCCTCTGCACACCTGTTTATGGGTCATGCAGACTGGTGGGGTGGCAGATGTTAGCCTAAGACCCCTAGCAGTGCCTGTTGCTTTGTGAGTGGAGATAGAAACTCTTACATTTAAAAACAGAAAAACATTTCACAAATTACCATAAATTGTAGTTAATATGTAGAAAAACTCATTCGCACTACTTTTCTAAAATAGACATGACTTCAGCAGCAGCTCTTTTTTGTTGTTTTTTGAGACAGTGTCTCACTCTGTTGCCCAGGCTGGAGTGCAGTAGTGCAATCTCAGTTCAGTGCAATCTCCGCCTCCTGGGTTCAAATTATTCTCCTGCCTCAGCCTCCTGAGTAGCTGGGATTACAGGCACCTGCCACCACACCCAGCTAACTTTTTGTATTTTTAGTAGAGATGGGGTGTCACCATGTTGGCCAGGCTGGTCTCAAACTCCTGGACTCAAGTGATCCACCCTCTTCAGCCTCCCAAAATGCTGGGATTATGGGCATGAGCCCCTGCGCCTGACCTTCAACAGCTCCTTTAAGTGAGTTCTTTAGCTGAGCGTTGTGAAGGACTTGGGTAAAACAGCAGTTGGCTCTTGTGCTCAATTTTCTCTTCCTCTGAACACTGACTACTTTAGGAGCTGCTTCATTCCAATTGCAATTTCATAAAACGTAAAGTATTTTAAGGCAAAGAAAGGCTGTTAATTCTCTCCCTCCCCCAAACACATGATTTTTAATATTCAAAACATTATTTTTCAAAGTTCTCTTAAAAACCTGCGATTTCTATGGCTTGACTCCAGGATCAAAACACAAGGGACTTTGTCTGTATTATTTCACTTATAATTGTTTTGTCTATTTCTGGTGTTTAGAATGTTTAAGGTTGCTTCCCATTCATAAATACATAATATATTGAACTTAAAATGTGTTTATTAACCAATTCTCCATAAATAAACATAAGATGTGTATGTAAAGTAATTCATCTGTTGTATTTAGGGAACCATATTCATTGCACGCAAATTTTATTGTTAGTATTCTTAATTCAAAAGTAGGAGTAAACCAAAACCTGTGATTTTTCTTTTGTATGACTCATTCGTTTGTTCTTTATTAGTTGGTGGTGTGGGTTGGATCATTTGTTTTTAAAACTACTTACAGGTATGATTGACATACAAAAAGCTGTACATATTTAATGTATCCTATTGTGTAATTAATTTTTAATTTTTTGTGTACTTCCTAAATTTATAGTCCTGCAAGTCTGGGAACAGATCTGTTTTTCACTTATCCTGATTTAATGACAGTTTCCAACATTGTTTTGTTATTACAAGGAGTGGATCTTTTTATTTATTTATTTTTTTGCCCCTTTAATGGAGATACTAAAAATAATGCACTGGAAGGAGTGGCAGAATTGGGAAATTTGTAACCATCATAATATAGGTGTAATAGGTTTGGGAAAGAATCCTCAAAAATGTCAAAGCAAGGGAGGAAAGTTTGCTGAGACCAAGATGTTCTTCTCTCCCGCCCCCCATTGGTTGTTGGTGGTCAGAATTGTTCAGTGTAATAAATAATAGACATTTTTTTCTTATAAAAAAGAAAAACAACAACAACACTAAGAATCTGAGAAACCAGATGACTGCCAGGGCAAACTCAGCTCCTCCTCGCATGAGATCAGGGCGGAACCCAGACTGACTCCACAGCCCGCGCCTCGCTTCCCTCTCACGGCATCTTCTACAGTTCTCTGGAATCCCTCTCCTGAAGCTGAGCCAGAAATCTCCCTTGAGTGGAAGTGGAGCTGGTCCCAGGTGTGCCAAGCACCAAGCGAGGTGGCTGGAAATAAGAATTAGGCCACGGTCTCCCGGGAAGCAGGTGGGGAGGCTGCTCCTTCCTGACTGCCACGTGCACCCCGACTCCAGGGAATGGACACTGCCGACCGTGCTCCGAGGGTGCCCCACTCCTGGTCTGGTGCCAGCGCCTGCCTGGGCCTTGCCCTCTGCCTCCTGGGCTGGAATCTGACGCTGCGGCCCAGCCCAGCGCACCCAGTTCTGCTGCCCGCATGGCCAGAGGACTAGCGGCCTTTGTGTGATGTGGCTGCTTTGTGACCCCCATTCAGAGAGCTGATGGAGTGCGAGGGGCATGGCCCACGGGCCCACCGTGGGGTTGCAGGTCCAGGGCGCCGCCTGGCCTGGGCTGAGTGAAGATGAGCTGCTGGGACAGTGGGGACTGCAGCAGAGACCCAAGGTGGCTCTGAGCATGGCCACTGCACCCTCTCCCAAGCCCGGCCACTGGAGGGGACAGCGGTGGAGACCCTTCCATCCTGCAGCATTCCCGACACTGCACCTGCTGCAACCGGCACACGCCGCACGCCAGGCACGCTGCACGCTAGGCGACTGGGACCGAGCCCGCTCAGACGGAGCTTCCTTCCCAAGCTTCAGCCTGGGACTGCTAACGCTAAAGTTGAGCTTTCATCATCAGCCCCAGTGCGGAGCCCCGGCGGGCTGCAGAGTCTGTCCAGCGCCCCTAGTCAAGCAGGTGCCCGGTCCAGGATGAGAGCCACCCTGCGTCTCCACGCAGCCCCACGTCCCCAAGTGTCAGGGCCTTATGTGGGCTGCGTCCTCCCTCTCCCAGTGCACCCCACCAGGCTCCCCCAGTAGTCCATCCTCCACAGGTTGTGCTGTGAGCTGGCCCCAAAACAAACCCTGCCGTGGGAGGAGCTGAAAGTCACCCGGGCTCCATCTCGCCTCCTCGTCTCTCACCCTCCACTCCATGCTCCTGGAGCTCTGGGCCCTCCTGGCCCTGCCTGCCACCCCCTTCATTTGCCAGGCTGGCTTGTTTTCATTTTTCCCGCGTCCATGTGTCTATCATTCTCTCCGGGGGCTGCATGAACGGCCCCTTCTTCTGGGCTCTAGAACATTTGTCGTCAGTGTAGGCTTGTGTGCTCATCTTCCCTATGGGACTAGACATTCCTCCAGAATAAGGACCAGGCAGGGTTCATCTGTGTATCCAGAACCCAGAGCTGTGCTGAGAAGGAGATAGACATCCCATAAATATTTACCGAGCAAGCGAAAGAGAACGCCGCCTCTGATTGGCTAGCAGACATACCTTATCTTCTTCCTCCAACGGGTGTGGATCATGACCAGGAGAGGTTTCCCAGGAACAGGTCCTCGGCGATGCTTCTCATTATCAGCCTCTTCCTCCCCGGCATGACAGCCCTTTTGGTCCGGTGGGCCATCCTCTTCTCTTACCTCACAAGCATGGAAGATTTGTTGAGATGTATGCACTCTAGCTTCTACTGTTAAAACAAGAGTTGCTTATGTTTCTAGATAGAAAAGTATAATTGTTGGATAGATTTTTCGAAATGCATTTTCCTGCTCAAGGGAATCACCAACCCGGAGGCTGCATTGCCGCCTGACAAGCGCCCACGTGTGCCCAGCACTGGGCTGCCTCTCGCATTTGGCAGCCGGGTCCTGCTGGCGCCTCTGCCCAGGGCTCTCCCACCCAATGCTTGTGCTGCGAAGGCTCTCAGAGCCCACCTGCCCATTCCTCCCAGGGCACCCTGAAGAGCACTCCCGCCCAGCATGTGCTAGCACCATGGGGTGGCACACAAAGGGAAGAAATCAGTGTCTCATTCCTTAAGAGGTGCTTTAAAGTGTGTGAAAAGCATGCACTTGTGAGAGGAATCGCAAACAAAGCAACACAACGGGGCCTCTGCCTCCTCTTGCCAGAGAAACGCGTGCATGCACACGCAAACACAATTTTACAGATGCTGCACACAAATTTTCATCAGCACAGATTTAGCTTAATAAATTATAGTGTCTTCCTATGATGGAACATCATGCATTGAATCGTGTGGAGAAGTTTTTTCAGTATATGTTGAGTGGAAAAGCATGGACATAGTATGTACATGGCAGTCACAATTTGGGTGGAGTGAAACAGCCGGGAATACCTGCGATGATGGTGGGAGCTGTCTCTGGGGTCATGGGCACCTGTAGTTTTCTTCTTGTGCTTTTGTGCATTTAAACTTTTTTTCTACAATGAATTTGCACCATATAAAAATTAGGACAATGACCATATGACATGAGAGACAGAGTGAGCCGACTGACCTGTCAGGCCCAGCACTGCACCAGAGAGGTCTTTCCTTGACTGGGAGATTGTGGTTTCCAGGCCACAGAAGTTAATGTTAAATAGAAGTTAAATAATGTTAAATAGAAGTGATGAAAACAGCCTTGTTCCCAGTCTCAGGAGAAAACGATTGTTATTTCACAATTAAGTAGAATGTTTATTGTAGATTTAAAAAATATTATTATTATTATTATTATTAAAGATGGGGTCTTGCTATGTTGCCCAAGCTGGTCTCAAACTCCTGGGCTCAAGCAATCCTCCAGCCTCAGCCTCCCAAGTAGCTGTGATTACAGGCGGGCACCACTGGGCCTGGCTCATGGTAGATCTTTTATGGATTCTCTTTATCACCTTGAGGAAGTTTTCCTCTAAGTTTGCCAAACATTTTTATTAGGAAGTTTGCCAAATGCTTTTTCTTCATCTGTGATAAGATCATATGGCTTCTCTCTTTTATCCTGTTAATTTATTTCCTTTACTTCAAGTAAAAACAGATTGTTGTGCTTCTTAAGGGGCTGAGATAAGTTTTGGTAAGCTTGTATATCAGATCTAAAGTTCCTGTCTGAAACGAGGCTAACATACAGCTCCAAAAAGGTGGTATCGCCACCATGCTGGAGTTTGCCCTTTCTTGCTGACTGCATTTTCTTTCAAGTAAAAGTGGAGGCGAGAATGAAGACCTCTCTTCCTTTCCCTGTAGATCCTGGGATCGGAAACCTGGGGCTACTTGGCCCACCATGTTCTCTAAAATGGACCCAATGATGAGCTCTATGAGGGCACAGTTATTTCTGTGCCTTGCTCAGAGGGATGTCTCCTGTAACTAAAACAGTGCTTGGCATGTTGTTTGGTTTAATTAATATTTGTTAAATAAATGAATGTGTGAATGAATGAGTTGGCGATTATGTGAATGACAGATTACGATTAAGTGGGTAAAATGCAAATTATTCACTTGGGACACAAGCGTGTAACTGAATAGATCCAAGCACCATATGCACGTGTGCCTGGGAGACCAGGGAGAGCCACCTCACAGTTAGATGCAGGGAAGGGCAGGTACCCAAAGGGCTCCTGTTGCCTTCTTGGGTTTGAGGACGTCCACGTGCCCATTATTTTTAGTGAACCCTAACTCTTTCTGTTGCCTTCTTGGGTTTGAGGGTGTCCACATGTCCATTATTTTTAGTAAACCCTAACTCTTTCTGCCTTAAGAAAAAATAAAGTTCAAATGTGCTTATCGTCATCCACAGCAAGAGAAAGGGCAGTGGGGGGACTTTCCTGCTTCACACCAGGAGAGTGGAGTAGGAGTGACTCCGCTCACTGTCACCCCTAGTGACTCACAGGCAAATGTGTGCTTCTCAGCTCTGACCTTAGGCTCCTCCAGACCAGAAGTTCTCATTCCAGCGGGAGGAGGGCTCCCACCAGGAGACACAACAGTGATTCCATTGAACTGGAAATTAAGACTGCCTGGCTACTCTTGGCTCCTGATGCTTCTCAATCAACAAGCTAAGAAGGGGCTCTACTAGTTGGGTGACAGTCCTGAATACTAGGAGAAATTGAGCTGCTACTCCACAGTGGAGGGAAGGAAGAGTGTGTCTGAAATACAGAAAATTCCTTAGGGCATCTCATAGTACTACCATGTCCTGAGCTTAAGTTAATGGAAAACTATAGCAACCCAATTCAGACAGGGCTACTTGATGGCCTAGACTCTTTGAGAACGAACTAGTAAAGAATCGTGACCAACTGAGGTGCTTAGTAAGGGTACAGGAAATACAGCCTGGGTAAAGGACGACAGCTGTTACAAATACCAGCTACGACCTTGGGACCAGTTACAGCTAAAGGATAAAAGGAGTCTGTGTATTTCTCCCTTATTTTGTTATAAATATGTTTGCATGTATGTTAACGCAATATTTTTGTTTTCTTCCTTTCCGTCTTTTTTTATAATGTCACATAAGATGAGTTAATAATAATAAACTTTACTTGACAGTATTTAAGTTACAAGATGTCAAAAAAAGAGTGAACATTAACACAATATTTTTGTTTTCTTCCTTTCCGTCTTTTTTTATAATGTCACATAAGATGAATTAATAATAAACTTTACTTGACAGTATTTAAGTTACAAGATGTCAAAAAAAGAGTGAACATCGGCCAAGAACTTAGTGTCCTCTTCTGGGGAAGGAGCTAGCGTATTGTTGGTTGTATGAAATTGTACCACTGGGTGCAGAGGTATGACTTCTTGTTGTCTTTATATGGAAATTAAGTATGGTTTACAGAGGTGTGCATGAGTGCCAGGCTGACAAGGGGAGGACTGTGATGGTTAGTTTTCTGTGTCAACCTGGCAAGGCTACCAACCCCATTAATTCACTCTATCAAACAACAGATGTTGCTGTGAAGGAAGCCAATGTGATTACAGTCCGTAATCAGTTGACTTTAAGTGAAAAAATTATGACAGATAACCTGGGTGGGCCTGATTCAGTCAAAAGGCCTTCTGGGGAGACCAGGGGCCTCTCAGGTGAGGAAAGGTCCCTGGTGGATGGCAGCTCCAGCCTGCTCAGCCTGGTGTCTGCCCTAAGATGCTGGACTCACCTCACCCCTTGTTGCCCAGGTCAGCTCTCTGTGCTGAGTCAGTGTGTGCTTCCTACTGGCTCTGTTTCTCTCGCTGAACTTGACTGACACAGATTTTGGCACCAGACCTGTAGAGAAAAGCAAAATGACTGAAAGCTGAGAACCCATGGCAAAAAAGCAAGGACACTGAGCTCCATTTCACTTCAGAGAAATAGACCTGGGACCCCCAGCAGTAGGGACGGGGAGGTTTTTCCATCATGTGGCAGAATGATTTTGGAACAATGTTTAAACATCCCTATTATTGAAGCCACAGTGGTCAATAGCATTGGACTCAGGTGGTCTTGAACCTGCACCCGGGCTCAGCTTGGACAGAGGTACTGTCTCCAGCAGGAGGTACTCAGTAGGTGATGGCTGCCGTTGGTGATTGGTATCTCCCGGGGATACCATCCATACTTGTTCTGTTGACAGGGGCTTCTGAAGACCAGGATCTGTGACTCTCTAGAGAGCCATGGATGGTGGCAGGAAAACCTCCCTGGGTCCCTAAACCACCCTCAGCTAAGCCCACATCTTCGGGACAGTCTGCTGAGTGGCAGCTCTTTCAAGTGAGCCCCAGCCATGCTCCCCTGGAAGCCTCTGCACAGCCAACTGTTCCTGAGGCTCCTTTTATTTGAAGAGAAACATCCAAAGCCGTAAGTATTCAGGAATGGGTGTCCTAAAGTCCATGAAACTTGCAGGTTTGAATACAGAATTCAATGTGTGTAAGCGTATGTGCCTCTTTCTGGGGCAGGTTATACAGTTTTCATCACATCCTCAGTTGGAACAGCGAAGTTGCCCAAGTCCCAGGAAAAACAGTGAAGAACCGTTGTTGTTGTTTATTCTTAGAGGGAACACGATCTGCCCAATTCCCCACCCACGAACTTCAAACCCTTCAGACTCTTCTGTGGTTTCCACTGTACGACACTAAAGTTTCCAGGCAGGCTTAGCATGTCCTGGTGGTTGTGAGTTTTCAAATCCTATGCATCTGACTTCCACGTTAGATCCCAGGAGGTTATTCTGCAGTCAGTTCTTCTTTGGGGCAAGAGCTATGTTAGGTGACAACACACAGTGGAGGGTGGGGAGCTTATCTTAGGAATGCTCACATTATCTCAACGAATCCTAACAGGATTATCTCACCGATAAGAAAACTGAAGGACAGAGGGGTTAAATAATCTGCCCCAAGTAACATGCAAGCTGGGACTTCAAACCAGGGCTCCAAGATTCCAGAGATGATATCTTTGGATCTGGGCGAGAACAATCCAGCCTTCTCATTTTAGAAATGCCGAAGGCTAAGGACCTGAAACCACCCATGCACAGGACGTCATCCAGTGTGACATAGACGAGGCTATGACGAGAGCCCCCCATCCAGAGCTCTCCCCACGTGGGCAGCTCCGAGGTGGCTCCAGACTTCGGGAGAGGAAGCACTTGCTGATTGTCTCCTTAGATGTGGACGTGCTAAAGTGAATTCCAGGCATGTTTTCGAGATCTCCTTGGGCTGCCTGGATCCGAGGGTGGGGTAGTTATCTCTGCTTGAAGTATCAGTGGTGGAAGCCTTCCATCGGCTCCTCCCATCATCTCGAAAGAATCCCGGGGCATCTGGTGGCTGGCCTCCCTCCGAAGACGGTGGGGACGAAAGCGTCTGGGATACCCATTTTCTTCAGGGGCAGCCAGCTGCAGGAGACACCGTCCAACCCGAGGTGGCAAGTTCCTTGAGCACAATAACCCAGCTCCGCCACTGAGAGTGTAAGCCAGCACCCTACCCCACCAGCACACAACCGTCTCTGAGGACGGTTGTCAAATGGCACTGTGGGAAGACTTGGAGACTGATCACCTAGAGCTCGGAGTTCATGTCCCAGCTTCTCCACGAAGTGCCTGCGGCGCCCTGGACAGGCCGCTCCACACGCATCTGTCAGACGTGGGACTGGGTTCAAGCACAAGCTAGGAATTCCATCCCACTGGCCGACGGCATTGCCAATAATTGAAACTATGAAATTTCCTTTAAAAATCCAAATTGCTGGTTTCTGCTTTAAAGCAAGAAGCAGGAGCAGCTCCAGCAGCCCAAGCCCTTCCCTCCCGCCTCTCCCCTGGGCAGTCCAGCCCCAGACCCCTCCCAGGCTGCACACTCGTGCCTGCTGGGTGCTGGCAGGTCGTAGCCATCGGACTCTTGCCCACACATCCTCGGCCCTCCCAGCCAGAGCTGGCCTTTCACGACAGACTGGCGTCGGTCCCACGCAGCGTCCAACCCCTCCTGAAGAAAATGTTCCCTTGGCTTTAGGGAAGCAAAGTTGCTCAGACCAGCAAAAAAGAGCAACTACTTTCAGGGGAAATATGTACCCTGTCTTTTCCACATTCAACCATAAAAATGTCTGGATGTACTAAAAGTCTGCCGCTAAACCATGGAAACGGAGCCAGGCATCGCTTGAATGACACAAACCAGGAGCCATCCCTTATGGCTTTGCGTTTCCCTACGCTTTTCTGAAGCCAAATACCAATGGCGTCTCCTCATGGGATGGTGATAAAGGCAAGAATCTCAAAATGGGACCCATATCTGCAGCCTCTGCTGAACAAGCCCCACCCCGGCGTTTCTGTCTCTACCTGGCCTCACCTCCCCCTGCCCCCAGCAGGCATCTCAGATGCAGACGGACCCTGCCACTGTAGAGTGGCAAAGTGTGTGCCGTGCCAGACCTCCTTTCTCAAAACTGGCACAGGCCAGGGGAGGCTGGAAAGATGGCAGAGCCGTTTTAACCTGACTCTAAAAGACTCCAGGTTGTTTAGATTATTTTACTAATTGGATTTTATAAGACCTGTGCTCTGGGGCTTTTTTAATGAAGAATAATAATTTTTAAGTGAACCTTGAAAACTTCTATAATAGGTGGAAAAAAAGAGTCAGCTCTGCAAGCACATTCCTTTTCCTGCTTCATCCCCTACAACCTAATCCTGCTGCTGTGCTTCCTCCTCGAGTCCTTCCAAGAACACATGATAAGATGTTTATCCACAAAGGATCTTAATCCCTTTTTGATGATTGCTTTACAAACTTCCAGTCTTCAAGAGCTAAGTCTCTTATGTTTCTTATTTGCCACAAACTGGGCCCATAACGTACGTGGAATCCTTGGGGAGCCGTTGCCGCCGGATGGGCTGGATGGGCACAGGGCCTGCCGTGTTTGGGCCAACCTGGGCTGGACTTGGCCTCATGTCTTTGGACGGACTCTGGGAACGTATTGGTTAGAGAATGGAGGGCCGGGAGGAGGAAGACACTAAGCTAGATGCTATTAGCGCAGTAAATTAACGTCCTCCTGCTGGATGCTTTATTGATGGCCATGCCATGCATTTTTAAACAAAATAAATAATGTATTTTGAACAGTGCCGATTTGTGCCTGTTTACCAATTGGATAGGTGAATTGTTGTACTAAAACAATTTGAAAATACTTTTTTTGAATTAACACAATGTTTCGGTAAACAGACAACAAATTCTCACTTTTAAACACTTCTTATTGTGTTGTGTGTTATTGTGTTGACTCGTGTCCATGCTGTGGAAGGGAGGGAGGGAAGAGGGAAGGAAGGGAGGAAGGAAGGGAGAAAGGAAGGAAGGGAGAGAGGGTGGGAGGAAGGGAGGGAGGAAGGAGGGAAAGAAGGGAGGAAGGGAAGCAGTAAAGCAGGCAGGCAGGTAGGGAGGAAGGGAAGGGAAGGAGGTGGGAGGAGGAGGGGAGAGAAGAAGGGGGAAGGGGAGGAGAGGAGGGGGGAGGAGGAAGGGGAGGGAGGGAAGGAGGGGAGGGAGGGAAGGAGGGGAGGGAGGGAGGGAAGGAGGGGAGGGAGGGAGAGAGGGAAGGGAGAATGGAGGGGAGGGAGGCAGGCAGTCACATTTCATTTCTACACTCAGACTCGGCTGTGTGTGTGTTCATGTGTGTGTATTGAGTGCACATGTGTGTACATGTGTGAGTGCTGGGAAGAGAGGGGAATGCATGAAAGAGACGGTGCTCGACTCCTCTCCCCCAGCAAAGCTCTCCCTCCCTCCAGGTGGAGAACAACCCTACACTATGACTACGGGTGCTTGTCACGACCCCGGTGCCTGGCACTGGGCAGACCCCAAACTCTTTCTCTGCTCGGCTTTCTCGTCTGTACCCCGAGCCTCACCCGTGAACCAAACTGAACTCACCACACACATCCAGCAAGTGCCCACTCCTGACTCAGTCCTGGCTGGGTTGGGTGATGCGGTTTTATTCACTTCACTGAACATGAAAATGTAGCAATGGTGTGCCAGGCGTGGGTGCACAGAAGGAAGTGAACCAGAGCCAATTCTGTGCTCCCGGAGTGGAGCCCATCAGCTCCAGGCACGGGGGAGACAACGACCTTGTGCCAGTGCTGCAGGGGACCTCCCCACACCACCCAGACGCTGAGGTCCCCGATGCCAGGACTGCAGGGGACCTCCCCAAACCACCCAGACACTGAGGTCCCCGATCTGAAGTCCCCAGGCTGAGCCTGGGGATGGGCTCCACTGGGAAGGGGATGCCCCAGGCGGTTCCCTCTCAGAGCCCTCTGACCTACAGGCCTCTCCCGGGAAGCGAGGAGCCTGGGGTTCCCTCTGGAATGGGAAATGCTGAGTCCCCTGCAGATAGTGGACTCTGAAAGGCTGAGAAGCATGTGCGGGTTGTTGCACCAGCCATGTGTTGCATCCTCTGCAACCAATGCTCTTAGCCGTGGAGCAGAGGCCGTCGGGTCGGGCCCCACTTACAAGCACTGGCCACGTAGATGAGCAGGCACAGGGTCAGCGCCGCCGCAGCCGCAGGCCCCAGGGAGCAGAGCTGGCCTGCCAGGGTCACGCTGCAACCAGCTCCCCAGGCCCCAGGGAGCAGAGCTGGCCTGCCAGGGTCACGTGGCAACCGGCTGCGGCCCTTTGCTCCCAAACACCATTAATCACCCAGAAGAGAGCGTTTCTTCCACTTGGAAAGATGAATCATTTTCAGGGCAGTGGAAAAAAACACTCCCTCAGTTTATTTGATTACTTGAAAACACGGGCGAGGCTTGGCTGATGAGAGAATGCTCAGGGAGTCAACCCAACTCCCATGGGCACAGCAAGGTACACCCGTGCGGAAAGTTATTACAGAGGTGGCCAGGGCCACGCGCTCAGGGCCGGTCAGCGTGGGGCTCAGACAGGCTCCAGGGGCACTCGGAAAACCCCTGCAAGTTGATGTGCGATGATGCCGTTATGTGTGTGTACATGTTTCTGGAGAGAGGGCCTGTAGCTTTTCAGATTTTCAAAGACTTTTGCCATCCCAAAAGGTTAAGAACCAGTTACACAACATTTTCTTATGTTTTATGCAACAGGGAACATTTTAAACATATAGAAGACATATTCTTAATTCTAAAAACATTTCAGAGCAGACTTCTAAACACTCTCCTATAAGGAGCAAAAATGAAGCCGCCAGAGAGCATCTGTGTACACAGAGGTTCGTTAAAAATCACTGTCATATTCTGAGAACTTTGAAGGAAGAAAAGCTCACAATTCAATTTTTTAAAAAATGACTACAGAAACAGCCATATGATTTCATTTTATACTCGCCTTGGGATTCCAAGTTTATATTGAAAGTTTCCTTTTCTTTCCTTTATCTTCTACTGAAAATCCCCATCCCTGTTTATCCAACCACATGCAGTGCTGCAGCTTCCAGACTCACACACAGTGTTGCAGCAGAACCTGTGCGCTTTACTATATTTAAATGAAATGTCATATCGCTAACCTATAAAGTCAGTCTTAGTGTATATATATATACATACACACATATATATATACACATATATATATATATATATATATATATACACACACACACACTTTTTTTTCTTTGAGACGAAATTTTGCTCTCTCTCCCAGGCTGGAGTGCAATGGTGCAATCTTGGCTCACTGCAACCTCCACATCCCGGGCTCAAGTAATTCTCCTGCCTCAGCCTCCCAAGTAATTGGGATTACAGGGATGCACCACCACACCTGGCTAATTTTTGTATTTTTAGTAGAGATGGGGTTTTGCCATGTTGGCCAGGCTGGTCTCGAACTCCTGACTCAGGTCATCTGCCCGCCTCGGCCTCCCAAAGTGCTGGGATCACAGGCGTGAGCCACCATGCCCAGCCCAGTCTTAGTAAACTTTTTATTAACAATGCAAAATGTTCGGCAATATGTAAGCCACTCGACCTCAGGAAAATGACTTGGCCCCGCTGAATGCTGCCTTTCGTGGAAAATGAGGGTGCTCCTGCCTGCTGGGGTTGGTTCTGAGGCTACATCAGGTGTGACCGGAGTGAGAGCCTGACACTGCGCACAGCTGATAAACAGAAAATGTTTGCTTGTGTTCCTCATGAATCTGGTAATTTTCCACCTTTTTTCTAGGAATGTTAGGCTCCAAACTGCTGCAACAACCTAATTTTTCCATCTTTTGTAAAGTTTAAATGCATAAACAACAAATAAAATGTTAAGCTCCACCCCTCCCAACCATCTGAATGAACCCAGCAAAGGGCACTCCCGAGTTAATCTGCAAAGCTGGTTCAGGCTGTGATGGGAAGAGGGGGTGGGACAGGCTTCATCATGCCGACCTCCCTTTTGGAATTCAAGAAAAGCTGACCAGCATGAACATCAGTACAGACCTGAAGTTTGATAAGAAACACTGACCATCTCTTCTCTCCGAAGCCCCTGCTACCGGGAGGGAGGTTTCATCGGCACGATAAAATCTGAAGTTGTCCCGACTTTCTGGACCGAACCAAGATATTTC
>NW_026652277.1:175424395-175457790 GCF_009828535.3 Hylobates moloch
TTGGGATTACAGGGATGCACCACCACACCTGGCTAATTTTTGTATTTTTAGTAGAGATGGGGTTTTGCCATGTTGGCCAGGCTGGTCTCGAACTCCTGACTCAGGTCATCTGCCCGCCTCGGCCTCCCAAAGTGCTGGGATCACAGGCGTGAGCCACCATGCCCAGCCCAGTCTTAGTAAACTTTTTATTAACAATGCAAAATGTTCGGCAATATGTAAGCCACTCGACCTCAGGAAAATGACTTGGCCCCGCTGAATGCTGCCTTTCGTGGAAAATGAGGGTGCTCCTGCCTGCTGGGGTTGGTTCTGAGGCTACATCAGGTGTGACCGGAGTGAGAGCCTGACACTGCGCACAGCTGATAAACAGAAAATGTTTGCTTGTGTTCCTCATGAATCTGGTAATTTTCCACCTTTTTTCTAGGAATGTTAGGCTCCAAACTGCTGCAACAACCTAATTTTTCCATCTTTTGTAAAGTTTAAATGCATAAACAACAAATAAAATGTTAAGCTCCACCCCTCCCAACCATCTGAATGAACCCAGCAAAGGGCACTCCCGAGTTAATCTGCAAAGCTGGTTCAGGCTGTGATGGGAAGAGGGGGTGGGACAGGCTTCATCATGCCGACCTCCCTTTTGGAATTCAAGAAAAGCTGACCAGCATGACATCAGTACAGACCTGAAGTTTGATAAGAAACACTGACCATCTCTTCTCTCCGAAGCCCCTGCTACCGGGAGGGAGGTTTCATCGGCACGATAAAATCTGAAGTTGTCCCGACTTTCTGGACCGAACCAAGATATTTCCTAAATGCACGTGATTGAAGTCTCACATCTCCCTACAATGTGGATAACCAAGCTGTGCTCCAACCACCCTGGGCACATGTCACAGGCCATGATCACTCATATTTGGCTCAGAATAAATCTCTTCAAATATTTTACAGAGTTTGACTCTTTTCACCGACAAATGGGCAACGTGTTGTGTTTGCATGAGGAGCCCCTGGTTGAGAATGAGTTCCCTGCAGGTTCTGCCCTCAGGTTCTTGGTGGCCGGAGACACTCCCCAGGGCAGGCAGCCAGCCTGGTGCTGGCCAGGGCTGTGCTACTCAGCAAGGCCACAGAAGGGACGGAGCTGCCCTGCCTGCCAAGCCTGGGAAGCCTGCTCAGGTTGTTTCCTGCTGGCCTCTCAGGAAGTGCTTTGGGAATAACCTCACACCTCTCAGGTCATCTGACTCTCAGTCCCACAGGGAGGGCAGCTTAACCTGTTTGTCTGCTTCTTGCTTGTTGGGCTGTGCAAGCAGTGAGGCTGGATTGTTGCCTCAGGAGTAAGTTACATAAGAGACTCTACATTACATTACATTACATTACAGCTCTACAATGCACCAGACGGACCCATCTGGATTCTTTCGGGGCTCTTAGCCCTGGAAATAGCATCATTTCTTCAAATTGGTGCGTCCTCCTGTCTAAAATCAGGACGCAGAGAGTTGATGCAAGGCACAGTTATATTGTGGGGGCAGCCCACTCCATTCATGCCAGAATTCTGGGCGTTTAATTCAAGTCCCTCCAACGAGAGTGTTGACAGCTTTGTTCTCTCCTTATCCCTTTCTCTCCTCTTCCTCCTTCTGACTGCAGGATGCTGGGCAAGCCTGGCAGGCCTGGGAGAGCCGGAGGCCAGCCTGGGTCCAGGAAGTGGGCAGCTGCCACAGAGGGGCCTCCGAGGCTAGCTGCCTCCTAACTTCCTCACGGCACACCATTCTGCAGTCCTGAGTCTTCTCAAGGTTGGAAGGTGCTCAGATCCAGGGAGATGGTGCTGGCTCTTTGGTGGCCGTGGAGTGTCCAGACAGATGAGCTGGAATCCTTGGGTTTCTCTGCCTCCCTGTCAAGTTGGGGTAGCAGTGCTTGGACTCTTGCCCCTGCTGCATTGACCAAGCCTTGATGTTGCCTTCTCTGCCAAACCACTGGCCGCGATGTTGCTGGCACAGCAGCCCAGAGGCAGCTGCTTGTCCGTCTCAGCCTGGCCCAGCCTTCATGCGGGCTCCATCTCAGCCATTGTAAAGCAAGCTCCTAGTTTTAGTTCTCCTCCCCCACAAATTTTATTGCTAAATAAACAATTAAGCTACCCCTTTAAATAGTAAAAAAATACACATACAAATAAGATCTAAACCCATCACAAGAATGTATCAACCAAGCCAGGCACAGTGGCATGCACCTGTAGTCCCAGCTATTCAGGAGGCTGAGGCTGAAGGATCAGTTATGCCCAGGTTGGATTCCAGCCCGGGCAACATAGTTGTATTAGTCCATTTTTATGCTGCTGATAAAGACACACCCAAGACTGGGAAGAAAAAGAGACTTAATTGGATTCACAGTTCCACATGGCTGGGGAGGCCTCAGAATCATGGCGGAGGACCAAAGGAACTCCATAAATGGTGGCAGCAAGAAAGAATGAGGAAGAAATAAAAGCAGAAGCCCCTGATAAACCCATCAGATCTCATGAGACTTATTCACCATCACAAGAATAGCATGGAAAAGATCGACCCCCATGATTCAGTTACCTCTCCCTGGGTTGCTCCCACAACATATGGAAATTCTGAGAGATACAGTTGAAATTGAGATTTGAATGGGGACACAGCGAAACCATATCATTCTTTCCCTGGCCCCTCCAAATCTCATGTCCTCACATTTCAAAACCAATCATACCTTCCCAACAGTCCCCCAAAGTCTTAACTCATTTCAGCATTAACCCAAAAGTCCACAGTCCAAAGTCTCATCTGAGACAAGGCATGGTGGAAGTCTCTTCCATCTATGAGCCTGTAAAATCAAAAGCAAGCTAGTTCCTTCCTAGATACAATAGGGGTACAGGTATTGGGTAAATACAGCTGTTCCAAATGGGAGAAATTGGCCAAAACAAAGGGCTACAGGGCCCATGCAAGTTCAAAATCCAGCGGGGCTGTCAAATTTTAAGGCTCCAAAATGATCTCCTTTGACTCCAGGTCTCACATCCAGGTCATGCTGATGCAAGAGGTAGGTGCCCATGGTCTTGGGCAGCTCCGCCCCTGTGGCTTTGCAGGGTACAGCCTCCCTCCCAGCTGCTTTCATGGGCTGGCATTGAGTGTCTGTGGCTTTTCCAGGCGCACAGTGCAAGCTGTGGGTGGATCTACCATCCTGGGATCTGGTGGACAATGGCCCTCTTCTCACAGCTCCACTAGCCAGTGCCCCAGTGGGGACTCTGTGTGAGGGCACCAACCCCACATTTCCCTTCTGCACTGCCCTGGCAGAGGTTCTCCATGAGGGCCCTAACCCTGCAACAAACTTTTGCCTGGGCATCCAGGTGTTTCCATACATCTTCTGTAATCTAGGTGGAGGTTCCCAAACCTCAATTCTTGACTTCTGTGCACCCACATGCTCAACACCACATGAAAGCTACCAAGGCTGGGGGCTCCCACCCTCTGAAGCCACAGCCTGAGCTGTACGTTGGCTCCTTTCAGTCATGGCTGGAGCATCTGGAACACAGGGCACCAAGTCCCTAGGCAGCACACAGCACAGGGACCCTGGGCCTGGCCCACGAAACCACTTTTGCCTCCTGGGCCTCTGGGCCTGTGACGGGAGAGGCTGCCATGAAGGTCTGTGTCATGGCCTACAGACATTTTCCCCATGGTCTTGGAGATTAACATTAGGCTCCTTGCTACTTATGAAATTTCTGCAGCTGGCTTGCATTTCTTCCCAGAAATTGGGTTTCTCTTTTCTACTGCATCATCAGGCTGCAAATTTTCGAAATTTTATGCTCTGTTTCCCTTTTAAAATGGAATGCTTTTAACAGCACCCAAGTCACAGTTTGAATGCTTTGCTGCTTGGAAATTTCTTCCACCCAATACCCTAAATCATCTCTCTCAAGTTCAAAGTTCCACAAATCTCTAGGGCAGAAGCAAAACGCTGCCAGTCTCTTTGCTAAAACATAACAAAGTCACCTTTACTCCAGTTCCCAACAAGCTGCTCATCTCCATCTGAGACCACCTCAGCCTGGACTTTATTGTCCACACTGCTATGAGGCTTTTGGTCAAAGCCATTCAACAAGTCTCTAGGAAGTTCCAAACTTTCCCACATTTTCCTGTCTTCCTCACAGCACTCCAAACTGTTCTAAAATCTGCCTGTTACCCAGTTCCAAAATTGCTTTCACATTTTGGTGTATCTTTTCAGCAGCACCCCACTCTACTGGTACCAATTTACTGCATTAGTCTGTATTCACACTGCTGAAAAGATGTATCTGAGACTGGGAAGGAAAAGAGGTTTAATTGGACTTACAGTTCCACATGGCTGGGGAGGCCTCAGAATCATGGTGGGAGGCAAAAGGCACTTCTTACATGGTGGCAGCAAGAGAGAATAAGGAAGAAGTAAAAGCGGATAAAACTATTAGATCTCATGAGGCTTAATTCACTATCATGAGAATAGCATGGAAAAGACCGGCCCTCATGATTCAATGACCTCCCCCTGGGTCCCTCCCACAACACATGGGAATTCTGGGAGACACAATTGAAGTTGAGATTTGAATGGGGACACAGCCAAACCATATCAGTAGAGCCCCCTGTGTCTCAAAACAAGAAAGAATTAGTCAATCAAAGGAGAAATCTGAGTGGCCGTGGCTAGTGCTCTGGGCTTGACATGGACAGTAGTCCCAAGGAAGCCTCCCTGTCACGAATTATGGTGGCCAATTAACCACACCAGCCGCAGTTTCATCATAACCAGAGTTTCAAAGAGAGACTGAATCATAAAACTTTAAAGCTTAGTAAAGCTCTGAGAAATCAAGACCCATATCTTAGAGTGGAGCTTCTCAAATGTCATCATGCACGCGATCCCCTGGGCATCTCATTAGGGAGAGTTCTGAGTCAGAGGACGGGGCAGGGCAGGGATCAGCATCTCTAACCAGCTCCTGGGGAGGCCGCTGCGGGGCCGCGCTGGGATGGCGAGGCCTCAGAGGACCCAGGGCTTCCAGCGTAGACTCAGCTTCACACCGCAGAATAAGACGAAACATGTTAGAACTCATGTTTCTGTATTTTCAGGTATAGAGACCCTTGCAGAGGGTCCAGCCCCGCTGCATTTAGCGTAGCTTGTCACGGAGAGGTTCCAGTGTTTTTGTACCTTTGAACCATCACAACGCCAAGCATGAACTCTTCAAACTTTTGTATTCATGGCTCCAAATATTGAAATTTTAAAAATGACCCTAGGACTTTTTATTTATTTTTAATTTTTTTCTACAACTTTAAAGCAAAACTCAAATATGAGCTCAGAAGTATTTTTCTCTGAAAATGTTTTAAAAAAAATGCTGCAGGTAAATGAAACTGTTTCTTTGGGACCAGCCCATGGAGTGGTGGAGTAGCTGTGAGGTGTGCGCCATGCATGAGCTGTGTGTGCCAGGCCAGGGGACTCACCCCGTTTGTGCTTCCATGTTAAAATGTGGATTGTAGTGGAGCCTACCCCAGAGGGCTGCTGAGAAAATTAAATTAGTTACTGCATGTAACACTTAGAAAATACAAACATAAAGCACGTTTAATACCGAATGCCCTCATCAAACATTCATTGATAATGTTATTGCTGTTGCTGTTTCTCACTCCACCTCTCTCACTGGGGCCTGGGAGCAGGGATGCCTGCAAGTGTGTTGGAATCCATCAGTGCAATGCCAGGGGCACACAGGCAGAAGCGGGTGGGACTTGTCCTGGTAGTGGAGACAAGTTCAAGGTAACGCAGCAGAAAAGGAGAAATGGATTTTGGTTGACAGGTAAGTTTTAAATGGAAAACGATCATTCAAAAGAGGCGACTTGAGGACACAGTGAGCCTTTGCCTGCACCCCAGAGCTGCAGGGGCTGCTGCGGCCCGAGGACAGGCTCGCTGCTACGACCTGGAAAAGCTCTTCCTGTCTCAGATCAGTTCCATGATCTGATTCTCATGAATCATCGAGTAAAAGGGGATGCTTCCAAAGCTGCCTTCAGTTTTACCCAGCAGAGGCCCTGATGTTACCGGGCCACACCCCTGATACCTTAGGGCCAGGAAGACAGAAAGGTGACGTGGGGACCCCAGTGCCCGTCCGGTCTTTCCTTCCCGCTTTCAGCCTCAGGGCGGAAAGCCCTGTTGAGACGCTAAGGGGTGTCATTAGACAGTCATCAGTCTTAGCACCGGCCACCTTCAGATGAGCCCTCCAGGTCCCCCACTGCTCAGCAGACAGGGGCTGCGTCAGCCCGGGGTGATAACACCCACATACCCTGGCTCAGCCTGCACACAGTAAGTTCCCCCAGTAAGAGCTTCTGAGTGCAAAAGAGATCCGTCAAGTTGATCAAACATGGATCAAGTCAAATGTCTCATTAATTATTCTTATTATTAATTTTCATTAGCTGAACTTTTTTTTAATTGATGAAATTCTTCATCTATTTAGCATTGTGTAGACGCATTGTGTCATTTGGAAAAGTGCAATGCAGAAAACGTCATTGACTTTGTACTGGACATCAGAATTTTCGTTCCCCTGCGACAGGAATGGGACTTAACTAGTGAAGTGAGTCCCCCTCCCCCGCATCCACAGCTACCCCAGGACCAGCAGAACGTGGGTCTGGAGGAGGCCTGAGGATGTCCATGGCCAGTCCAGAGAGTGTCATTTGCTCCCAGAGATCCTCAGGCACCCCAGTTCATCCTAGAGAGAGTCCCAGTCCCTAACAAAGTTCCAGAACCACCTAATGAAGATGTGAACCTTCTTGGGAGTCTCTAAACTATTCATTCGTTCGGCAAATACCTGTGGAGTCACTCACTCTGTGCAAAGTGCTGTAATGAGCAGTATGAGAACCTTCCCTCCACGAAAGGCATAATTTAGGGGAGACAGGCAGGTTAATTACTAACTATCACGCCAGGCTGAATGCCACGGATGCTATAATAAGTGTACAAACTGCATGGTGGGGACGCTGGGTCAGGAATTCAATCTGATGGGAAGCTTCAGGATGAGCTGGGCTTCAAAAGACACGGCAGGCAGAGGAGAGAGAGGTAGAACCTTAGTCATGAACTGTTACTTAATCTCTAACTTTCTGTTTAGCCAGATAATACTTTCCATGGCTCAAATATTTAAACGATATTTAAAGATGTGTTCAGGTCTCACTCCCACTCCACCCCCATCCAGGCAGGCCCCTCGTCACACCTCCTGCTGTGCCGCGTGCACTGGGTCTGGCTCGCCTGTGTATCTCTACGAAGATGCAAGCAGCGCCCATTCGTATTCTTATTCCCCGTCCTTGTGCACAACGCAGCATATTGCTTTTTTTGCTGAACGTCATATTCTGATGATCTTTCCTTATCCATACACGGAGCTCTTCCTCATTCTTTCCCTAGAGCTGCATATAATTCAAGCAGCCCTGGATGGATTTACGTCTGCTCCTCTCCCAGCCTTGTGCTGTTACAAACACACCACGGTGAGTGGTGCACGGATGTCATTTTGCACATGGGCTGGTCTGGACGACACCAGATTCCCTTCCCTAGCTGGAATGCCATTTTGCTTATCTCCCGACAGCACGCGAGTGCCTGCTTTCCACAGCACCTCCAACAGAATGCATTCTCACCCCTTTCAGTTGTTTGCTTATCTCATCCCTGAGAAATAGAATCTCAATTTAGTTTCAGTTGCATTTCTCTCACTGGGAATGACAAAGAGCCACTGAAATGTGTATTCTTAAGAGAATGATCATTAGGTATTGCATCCAACATCCTTCTAAACATTCCATACCAATTTTAGAGAGCCAGTAGTGAGACCAGGCACCAGGCGGAATATGGCTCATTATCTGACTCCAGGTCACTCTCCTCCTGATAAAATTAAACCTGTAAGCATGGGAAGACCCAGTGTGTGTGTGCAGGGATTTGCCTGTTACATGGTGATATTTAGCACGGTGGAGCGGGAAAGGCTTTGCTGGTGCTGATCCTACAGCCAGGTTGTCTGGAAAAGAGCGTCTTTTGGGAGACACAAGACGAGCACCCAGAGGCAGCGGTGACGTGTGAGCAGGCGGCCCCAGCTCATCCCTACCGGGCCTGGGTGGCACCTCTGTCCTCTGCAGACGGGGCTCCTGTGAACGTCGAAGCCCTAGGCAGTCCCGGTGCCCTGCAGAAGAAGCTCCAGGAGGTTCCTTTCCGCACCATCTGTGGAGCCTGAAACCGGTTTTGCCGTGGTTTTGGCGCCATGGTTTCGGGTGAGCTGTGGGTCTCTTGCTCACTGACGCCATATCATCCTGCAGGGACTGGGAAGGGGAACTGAGGCTGCCACTCACGGTGACAGTGGCAGAGAGTAGGAAGTAAATACATGTGGTTAGTGCACTTGAAATAGTGTAAATGGACTCAGCAGTGAGGAATTGGCTGTGGCACAGCAGGGCCAGGGGATGCCCTCCATGCCACCACAGCCGGCAGCTCCTTCAGACCCCCCGGGCCAGACCATTTACCGTGGTCTGAGGCAACCCGGTGGAGAGGAGGGCATAACTGATGTCGCGGGATCCATCCCTGGCCAGCCGCAGGCTCCACTGGGCTCCACGTCCAGAGCCTGTCCTGCAGACGGAGCTCCCCGAGTGACAGCCTGGATTGTTGACCACCAGGAACACCTCAGAGGGCAGAGCCCACAGCAGGGCCCACAGAGGCCTTCGAAATCCTTTTATCACACACCCAGCCCATGAACTGAGCCAGGAGAGGGCCTCAGAAGCCTGGCGCCTCTTCCCAAGCCTTCACTGGGATGGCCCCTCCTAGCCGGGGACGCTTGCTCAGAATCCCTCCAGGACAACAAGGCTAAACTGGAGGACTGATGTCCAAACAGCCGCCCACTCCCCTCACAATCACGCAGCCATAGGAGGGGAGAGCCAGGCGTGCAGGCAGAGGAGAGAGGGGTTCTGCGTCAAGTCCTCTGGGCGCCCCCACCCCACTTGGACAGAGCCTTCTTCTGCGGCCCCAGCTCGGGGCACTCCATCTTGACATTGCCCTCCTTCCTCTGCCCCCGTCTGAGCTGGGTGAGGAAGGCAGGCTGGAGCTGAAAGGGCACAGTTCTGCCCTGCTCCAGGGCCCGCGGCCCTGACAGCCCCAGGGCACTGGAGGTCACCAGGACCCTCACCTGTGACTTAGGAAAATGTCTGAAGAGCTTTGTGAGGATTTGGCACAAAATGCCTGCAAGGATTCTGTCCTGGATATATTTGGAAGTTAGAGCCAACCTAATTCGCTGCTGGGTTGGATGTGGTGGTTGAGAGAGAGAGTTCCCCAGGGTGGCACCCAGGGAAGGCCAGCACACCTGGAACATGGAGTTTACCAGGACAGGAGTGGAGTGCCAGAAGCAGGTTCTGCAGGAAGGGATTTCAGCTTGGGACACGGCAATGCTGAGATGTCCATTGGGCAGCTAAGTGGAGGCTCCCAGGAGCCCTTTGTGAGTCCGAAGTTCAGGAGAAGGGATGGAGCTGGAGCCCAGGGGGAGAGCCACTGGCTCAGAGATGAGGCTTGAGGCCCAGAGCCTGGAGGTGGAGTGGAGACAACAAGATCCCAGGTGGACCTCTGGGTGTGCAGGTCTCAGGAGGTCAGGGAAGGACCCAGGAAAGGGGGCTGAGAAGGTGCAGCCTGACAAGGCGGGAGATGACCAAGGGAGGGGTGTCCCTGATGCTGGTGGATGGGGGGCTCTGGGGAGGCCGTGAAGGCTGGGCTGGATGAGGGAGAGTTCAGGGAGAGGTTGGAGAATTCAGAGCAGCTGTGGAGGAGGAGACCAGGCTCAAGGGAAGATATACCACAGCGAGATTCCTGGTCGTCAGATTTAGGCGACCTGTCAAGAAATCCGCTGCAAGAGGATGTGGGAAAATGGAGTGGATCCGGAAGGGAAAAAATGGGCCAAAAGCAATGTTTTGTTTTCGTTTTCCCGAGATAGGAGAAATAGTAGCACGTCTGGGCACTGGTGAGAAAGATCAGGGAGAGAGGGCGGATACGACGGTGTGGGCGGGAGAAGGAGGCGCCACAGGGCGTCCCAGGCGGGTGCATGGGGAAGGGTCTGGCCTTTGACAGGAGTCAGACCGGCTCATCCCCTCCTGAAAGGGATTGGCGGCAATTCCCAAATGAAGATGGAGTCAGCGCTCTGGCAGGGTAGGCTGGGTGGGCTGGATGACGCGTTCAAAACCTGCAGGCAGACACGTGCATTTTAAAAAGCTGCCCAAGAGATGTTTCACAGCCATCCCGCCTCCCAGCCTGCCTCGCCTCGGGCTTCGGGGATGCCGACATGCAGGTGCAGCTTCTGAGAGACAGAGAGGCCTGTTCGGTGTGGGGGACGGCAGTGGCCTGGGGCTCAGGTGCCATTTCAGGCGTCAGGGGCAAAGGCGATGAACAGTGTGTGGTGTGGAGCCGGCGGAGAAGACGGTTATCACTGTTCACTCCAGGAAGGATTTCTTGACCTAGCTCTGCTCTGATTCACTGATTGCGATATTATAGTCCATTTTCTATTTCAATGTGCAGTTTAACTTTCATTATTTCCAAGTCTGCAGAAATATTTCCCCACGGACCCCATGGACACGTAAGAGTGGGCTACTCCCCATCCTCCACATTGCTCGTCCGCTTTGGGAACAGAAATCACCTCAAGGCCCAGCCCAACAAAGACCCTGAAGACAGGAAAGCCTTCCCTGCAGAGACTGCCTGTCTCTCTGCTTCAGATCAGTTTACCCCAGGTCCAGACAGGGTCATTCTGCTACTAAGGGGCACTGAATGACCCAGATGGTCCCACTCCATTCCTGGCACCCATCTGCCCCACCCCACCCAACCCCACCCACATAAAGTTGTAGGACAACTACACACCCTCATGATAGACATTCTGCTCACTTGAGGGCTCAGTGAGATGTTCAAGTTTTCCTTCCAGAACCTTCTAATGTCCCATATCACTCTTTATACCCTCCTCAGCAAGTTCACCCAGATCTGGAGTTAAGGAACCCTAGGTTAAGGGTGAGAAAATGAGGCTAGGTATGAGGAGGGGAGAGAATCAAGAGCCATGTTGTAATCACTCAGTGTTACCTCCCACACCGTTCTGGAAGGTTCCAGGCTCATGCCTGCCAAACCCAACCCTGATTCCCTGGCAAGCATCAAGACCACACAGTGCAGAACAGAAAGATAAACATTTCATAGAAAAAGACCTGACTCAGAATGAAGGTAGAGGTAGCAGACCCCAAACCACACACATGCATACAGTAGGTGCTTAACAAATACTTTCGGAATAGATGGATGCACAGAGGGGGCCTCATGAGAAGACCCTGGCCCTGAAAGCCTTGAGCCTTAGGATGTGTGCTGAGCCAAGGTCGCCCCAGGGCAAGGCGGCTGGAGGGCGTCTTAAAGATTCCATTCACTCCCTGCCAAGAGCCGGCATCCACATGGCTGCCTTGGAGTGCTGAGGTCAGAGGTGAGGAAGTATTTTGAAACTGTGAAAACTTTGAGCTGACTCTCTGGTTCCCAGCCCTCTGTCCAGTGCCCATGTGACGTGTGCTCTGGATGGGAGTCTGCACGATCGTTCTCCAGCCCAGCTCTGCCACAGAAGCTCAAGCAGCCAGGAGGCCAGCCGCTGAGTGAGGAGGGATTGGGGAGATAGTCACGGTTGCACAGCAGACGCTGAGCCAGGCACTGCTCCTGGATTAACTCACTCAATCCTCACCACGGCCCGTTATTATTGACATTTTACAGTTGGAAAGTCTGAGGCAGGGGGCCATATGGGGAGGATGCTGGGCATGGGGATCTAAACCCAGGCTGTGCAGCCCTGAAAATCTGGCTCTTAGTCACCATGCCATCCAGCCTCTCTCAACCTCGAACACCAGATTACAGCTCTCCACTGTACACCCCCATCCATGCCTCCCTCCCTTTTTCCCTCCCTCCATCCCTCCATCCACCCATCTATATATTACTAACAAGCCCACTGGTTTGGCAGCAGACCAAGCTGGGTGGTAGCAAAGAGAAGAAGAGATGTGGACACACACTGTGCACCTGCTACCACATGCATTAGGCTGTGTGTACAGAGAGGGCTGGCGCAGAAGGCCGAAGCCAGATGGGCATCTTTCTGCTGACCAAGAGGAAACATCCCTAGATGCCTCCCTGTTCACCCCCACTTCTGGGCCCCATCCTTGTACTCCTTCTACCTTTCATCTCCACCCCTCGCTAACCTTACACGCCCCCCAGGAAAGCTTTTCTTCCCGTTGTTTGCCCTTCCTAAATGTCACCTTAGTTCTGAACAATGCTGCATTTTATACTAGTGAAGCATAAGCTTCACCTATGGAAGGAAAGTACTTGGAATGCCCACGATAAATTACCCGGACGAGAGTAGCATAAGGGGTTGATTGCATTGATTGATTAGTGAAATTATCACCAGATATATCCAGTCTTCCAGAAGCCCTGCAACAGACTCTATGACAGGTGAAACTCACACTCCTGGGACAGGCTCCTTTGCAAATGTCATGACAAACTATGAGCTGTTTCTCAATCACATTATCAGCAGCGCAAAATCCAGTATCAGCACACAGCCCCTGCCAGGAGACAGGGTGAGCACCAACACACAATGGAGTCTTTGTGTTTCCATCTGGTGCAAAAGAAAGGACAACAGCTTTGGTCAATAAATAACATGCATGGCTGTTGGGGTTTTTCAACACAGCCAATAAACACAATCTTAAAATTGAGTTATATAATGCTGCATTCATCCTTCATTTCTTTTTATTGGACTCGATCTACCTAGAGCTTCTGTGAAGTGGCTACCCACAAGAACATAGTGAAATAAATCAAAAATAATCTCGACTTCCCTTCAGATTTTAAAACAAAGACCCTGTGTATAACATCCATGTTACATGACACACCCCCGATGATTCTCTGTCCCCTTCTGAGTAAATGTTTTCCTGGATAACATTCGTTTCGTTTTGTTTTTGAGACGCAGTTTTGCTCTTGTTGCCTAGGCTGAGTGTAATGGCACGATCTCGGCTCACTGCAACCTCCACCTCCTGGGTTCAAGTGATTCTCCTGCCTCAGCCTCCTGAGTAGCTGGGATTACAGGCATGTGCCACCACGTCTGGCTAGTTTTGTATTTTTAGTAGAGATGGGGTTTCTCCAGGCTAATAGTTATTAAGTGCTGCATTAATAAGCAGTGCTGATCACCAGTATCCAATCTCTTCTCTCCGGCACGTGGAGGATTGGCCTTCCTGTAGCCCTGCAGTGGGCATAGCCTCACGGTGCAGCCTGTACAGTGGCTGTGTGTGCGGCATCTGAACAGGGCATAGGACCTGCTAAGATGAGACCCTCCAGCCTTCTCCTTCCCTCTCCTCTGGTCGTTGGCTGATGTGGTTTGGCCGTGTCCCCACCCAAATCTCATCTTGTAGTTCCCATAATCCCCATGTGTCGTGGGAGGAACCTGGTGGGAGGTAATTGAATCATGGGACAGTTACCTGCATGCTTTTCTCATGATAATGAGTGAGTTTTCATGAGATCTGATGGTTTTATAAGGGGCTTCCCCCCCTTCACTCTGCTCTTCTCTTTGCTGCTGCCATGTGAAGAAGGACATGTTTGCTTCTCCTTCCATCATGATTGTAAGTTTTCTGAGGCCTCCCCAGCCATGCGGAACTGTGAGTCAATTAAGCCTCTTTCTTTACAAATTACCCAGTGTTGGGGATGTCTTTATTAGCAGTGTGAGAATGGACTCAAACACTGGCTTTGCCAGGAGTGGTCCCAGATGAGGACAATGCAGCCCCAGAGGACTCATGGGTGGCCCCCAAGGGACACGTAGAATGAGCAGGAACCAAGACACCAGGGTGCTGGATTCTGCACCATCCAACAGGATAGTGCGGCCTGTCCTGCAAACCGGTCAGCACAGCCTCTCCTATGGTCTGTCCTGCAAACGTGCACGCTCTGTGCCGGATGCTGTTCTGAAACCTGCAGCTGTGGTGACTGCTGCTGTCCTCAGAACAGCTGCTGAGGCTGACCCCACTTCCCCCCATTTGACAAATGCAGAAACTGAGGCCAGAATGGAAAGTAACAAGAAATGAAACTGAAGTTTATGCTACTTTATTAAGGCAATTTTTAAACCAGATTCCATTTTTATGGCCTTAAATATTCTTTTATATACACAATTGTGGCTGACAACAGGAAGACTGTTTTCCCTACTTCTTGCTAGAGGAGGGACATAAAGATTGGAAAAAGACAGCAGAGCACACCCCATAACCATCAAGAGGGACTGCATACATCACACTCGTACCAGAATCATCACACAACAGTATTGCAATCCTGAGGAGTTACTATGTCATGGACATCCAGTTGCCAGGACCTTGCTGGGCCAGGTGCGCCATCAGTGGCCGAGCACAGAGACAGTGCACTTCCCTGCCGCCCTGCTGCTCTCAGCGCGGTGCAGTGAGACTCCAGCTGCTTCCGAAAACCCAAGGAGGAAGACTGAGGACGCCCCAGAGGCCTGGCCCACATACCCAGCCCCAGTTCCTAGACATACAGACTGGATTTCCATTTTCAATCTCATTTGAAGAAACAGTTCCCTGACTTTAATAAATGTTGAAACCAGTTGGTGTTGTAAAATAAACCTGAGCTGGGGAACCAGAGTGGGCTTGGATTCCAGCCTCCCGCTTCCAGGTCACACAGCCTTGGGCGAGTAGTTTAACCTCCCTATTGCTTTTGTGTCCTTAGAAATGTAGATATTAGGATGATTATGCCTACTCCATACTGTCGGGAACAACTCCAGCCCTCTGTGAACTGCTAGGGGTGGGAGAGATGTCACAGGCCTCCCTGAGACAGGACTGGGGACAGCAGCCATCCTGGAAGAGATGACATCTGGGTTAAGGGGGCAAATCGAGGACGAAGGCTATTCCCCACTCACAGGTGAAAAGATCCTTCCTGCTCAAATGCTTGTGTTTTTCGTATTCTGCTTCAGAGGGTAGAGAGGACTGTGTCACTGGAAACACAGAGTCTAATCAAGTGTGCTTTGAATTCTGGCCGAACCCCTGGTTGGTGTTTTGCTTAATCCCAGTGGACTTCGACTCCTATATTAGTTACTGCGAATGTCATCTTCAAAGAAATTCGCTGGCCCAGGATACTTAAATTAACCATCAAATCAGTCCCTTGGAGAAAAATCTCACGTGCTGGGCTGTCCCCTCCAGACTTTAAAGCACTGCAACAGCCCTCAGGACCAAAAAGCAAGACTTTAAAATATACCTTGGCCTCAATTAAGAAGAATAATTTGCACATGAAAACAGAGCCAAGCTGAATCAGAATTTTCTATCAATCTTTTCATTAGGGTTCGAGCTTTGCCATTAGGTATGCGGGCTCTTTGGGGATGAATCTAAATTCCGAGAGTTAAATCAATCCCTGAGAGGGGTACAGAGGGTCTTTATTTCTGGACTTCAACCCTGGTGTTCTTCCCTCTGAACGGGCGGACTGACGTGAGTTCATTCGCAGCTCCACGCATCCCAGGTGAGCCACAGTGTGACATAGATGATCAAACTCATGAGGATTGCCCGGCTTTGCTTGTCATTCTGTGTTTTCTTCTCAACAGAGACAGAGTTGCAGGGGCTACAGGACTGTGTATCTGTGGTCTGTGACTGAAAGTCTCTGAGCTCAAAGATGGATTCAGGCAGACAAGGGGCAGGGCACTTGGCATAGAGGGGGCCCCCCATCTGCAGCATCTGGAAATCCCTCCCAGATCTGACTTTCAACCAGTAATAAATACTTCACCTTCATGCATGTATTAGTCCGTTTGCATTGCTGTAAAGGAATCCCCGAGGCTGGGTGATTTATAAAGAAAAGTGGTTTGTTTGGCTTACAGTTCTGCAGCCTGTGCCAGAAGCATGGAACCAGCATCTGCATCTGGTGAGGCCTCAGGAAGCTTCCACTCCTGGCAGAAGGTGAAGGAGAGCCGGCATCACGTGGTATGAGAGGGAGCGAGAGAGATAGGAGAGGAAGTGCCACTGTATAGTTAAAAACCAGGTCTCGTGTGAACTAATAGAGAAGTCACTCGCTACTGCAAGGACAACACCCACCCAGGCATGAGAGATCCACCCCTGTGACCCAACCCCTCCCACCAGGTCCCACCCCCAACACTGGGGACCCAATCTCAGCATGAGACTTGGAGGACACAAGCATCTCAACCACCTCATGCACTAAGTGAATGATTCGTCCTCCAGTTTTTCTCCCCAAGGGCCCTGAGTGGGCTCACTCGGCGATGTGTGAGTCTGGTCTGGCCTGGGGTCAACTGATCAGAGACTACATTTTACAGATTTAACTTAATCATTTTGGTAATTTGATCCATTTTCCCAACAGAGGATCAACCTCACAGTGCCACAAACTATGATTTGTAGGTCGTTTTAAGTAAGCTTTTTGCACTTAACCTGCTGTGGTCTGGCTTTTGCTCAGCAGCTATGAAATATATATTTGGATCCACAACGGCTCGTGGAGTGCTTTCCCATGGAGGCTGATAGCGTTCTTCTGCCATACGCTTGCCCATGCCCTAACTAGAAATGGGCAGAAACAATACCTTTCAGTTTGTTGGTGCAGGTTCTTTGAAGTCAGACAAACTTGCCTGTACCAGATGCTTAAAGCCCCAGGACCTCAAGTCTTCACCTATAAACTGGAAATAGGAACACCTTCCCCATAGTGCTGCTATTAGATTTAGAGGTAAAGTGGCGCGTCGCACCCAGGGGGCATTTTATTTATGATGGTGACGATCGGCTGACTCTCCAGTCCACACGCTTTCCCACTTGCATTTTTGATAACCCTGTACGAGTGGACTCAAGATTGCAAGGATATGACATTCCTAGACTTCCGGGGCTCTTTAAAATAAAACATTTGTTTAATGAACCAGAAAAGCAAGGGGAGTCACCTTCATTGCTAAAGGTGAGATTTAGCAAAGGAAGGATGTGAAGCCTTTCCTTACTATTTGCAAAATGCCACTCAGAGTGAGGTGGCAACCTTCAGTAGCTGAGGGAATGTCTTTTACGTAAGATGGCCACAGTTCCTTGAACTGGCTCAGAAAGGCCACACACTGTCCTGGGTGAGTGAGAGTTCCTCTAAGGGAGCACGAGAAAGACCCAGTCTTCTGTTTCTTCACGTGAAGCCTCGTCCAAGGGCCTGTCCAGTAGAGGCACCAACGGATGACAGGAACGCTCCAGATGCAATCAGTCCCCAGCTTGGTCTCTCTCCTCTAAAGCCGCAGGCAGTATTTCTTTGGCATGAGTTCACGCAGGCAAGCCTGGCTCTGGACTCAAACACTGGGGAGGCAGGAAATCCCACCCCAGCCGCACCGAGGTTCTGCTCCAGCAGCTGGTCCAAAGGCACCAATTTCGGCATGCCGCAGAGCATCAGAGAATCTTTGTTGCCATAGGTGAGAAGTGCGTCTTCTGAAACGCCAGGTGTTTTCTGCTAACGGCTGCACATGCTCCTTACCAGGGCCGTGCCATCCTGCTCCATGACACACTCCATAGAGGGATCGCTGCACTACAGGTGGTGACAGCAGGGTGGTGTGCGTCACACTGAGAGAAGGTGTCCACGGAGAGTCCGTCCGCTCCTCCTTGCCTTCAATGTGTCCTCCTGAAGCTTGGGAGCTTTTTGCGGATGCTGCCATCATAACGTCCCCATCCTCGGATCCAGGCTGAGGTATTCCACAGCAGCTCGGCTGCAGGGCCCGGGCCCCCGTGCCGTGAGCCTCATCCAGATGCAAGGATGCCTCGGGTTTCTTCTTGAGGGCAACCACTTCAGGAAGGTCAACAACAGACTCCTCCTGCCGTGTGTGCCTTCCACAAGGATTAGCATCTTCTTCCAGGGCCTTCGCATCCGAGACTGACCGTAAACAAGAGCATCTTTCAACAGCTCACCCAGGCCCTTCTTTGCCGTCGTGTCTGGCAATTTGAATGGTTGCTTCTGGCAGCGTGGCCTCTAGAACCAGTGCAGCAGGGCTCAGTTCCTCACTCAGAATCGGGCGCCGCTGCCCACAGGAGCAGGAGCATTCACTGAATTTGCTGCAGATCCCATACCACATGCCACAGAACCCAGAACCGCGCTACAGGCCTCTCTAGTTCTTCGTGTTGCCCGGGCCTCCAAAGTCCTGCCGAGGGCTGCACACTCCAACTCCCTGCTCCTCTGGAACTTGCCAGCTGCTTGCTGACATGATCCAGCATTCGGTGCAGGTCCAAGATAGCTGTAGGGACCCACGTCTCTGGCACCTTTAATTCCACTCCCTGTATACCTGGAGGACCAGTTATAAACAGGAGACTGTCTCTGCAGCATGTCTACCTTGGCTCGCTCCAGACTGTTCCATTCCCGCTGTCTGTTAGCCTCACCTAGAGGTTCCGTGTATAGAAGTTTTTAAATCCTGATACAATGACACGATGCCCTTTTGTTCTTCTCTTTCTGTTGCATGGTGATGACTTTCAATTCTCCAATGCCTCAAGAAATCAAAGATTTTCAAAGAAGGCGGTGGGTACACCAGACCCCTAGCATGTAGGTGAGCACAGCACCCAGCACATGTGTTTCTCCTATAGCTTAATGAAATGCTCTTTTATGCCATTTACTCTGTTCTGTGTAACATGACGGACCCTCTGCTCAAGCCTCCAGGTGCTCTCAGCCAGGTTCCCTCTCCCTCCTTGAGATGCAGAGACGGCTCCTCAGGGGTGCGAGGGGAAGCCCCTGGCCCAGAGCCGGGAGTAGTGGCAGCTGGACTGGTGGTCCCTCTGCACCTGCCCCTGTGGCCACCCCAGGTTTCTTTTGATACAGGGAGGTTTTCATCAGGGAAGGTGGGAACCAGAGGTGGCTCAGGAACTCCCCTCCCTGTCAGGCCTCCCTTCCAAGACGGGGGTGCGCCACAGGCCCCACGGAGAGGCGAGCACCTTGGGGGCCAGCCGGAGAAAGAAGGGTCACCCTCTCCATCCCCTGCCCCGGGAAAGACCTGCCTGGGTCCGTGTGTCACCAGCCGCCTGAGTTTCACAGCAGTCCCCCCAGGAAGATGCCCTCACCCACCAACAGGCCGCACTTCTGACCTGGGCACTCACCCAGGTCCCATGTGTCAGGGTGCGGAAAAGTCTGAGCAGAGCCCCTTCCTTGGCCCCTCACTGCTCCCCAGACTTCCCTCCAAAGAGCGACCAATTCGAAAGGCCCCAGGAATATTCACTAAGCCACACAAGGCTGGGAGGGCTGACGGGAGTCATCGTGGGGAGAACTTACCCTTGCCCCACGCACGATGCATTCACAAAATCCACGTCGCCTTCTCGGAATTCTCTTGGACTCAGAGCCCAGCCTCCCGGCCTCCCTGTCTGTTTTATCAAAATGATCTAAAAATGCACATATTATTTTTCCCGTTTCCTTTCTTTTTTTCTTCAGGTTAAATTTTGACTGTAGTTAGTGTGTGGCTGCATTTGAAAGAATCCTAAGGGAGATGTTGCTGCTCCCATTTTCTGTCAAATGGTCTCATTTTTCAAGAGATAGAATCTCTCAGGCCTCAGTCCTCCTGTGACAGGCGGCACGCTATGCCAAGATTTTATTTGGCTTTGTTCAGGGACCAAGTTTTAGCTGAATAAATAGAAGGAATGACCAAAGATAGACTAGAGAAATGCAAATTCAGCTCGTTTTTACCACGAGGGTGGTGGTGTAAGAACCCCATCTGCTCCTAAGCTGGCTTGAGGCTGACGTCCCTTCATTGCAAGTGGAACATTTTACCCTGGAACAGTCTCACAGTTTTCACCTGATACACATACCAGAGATCCCTGCACACCTAGAGGGTTTCCTCTCACCCTTCGCCATGAGGATGTGAAATGCTGGGGAGACAAAGGTGGACGAAGAGGAAGAGAAGAGAGGTGAAGCTTCTTCACAAACACGGTGAGTGAGGCCAGCCTG
Organism: Hylobates moloch; assembly: GCF_009828535.3. NCBI lineage: Eukaryota > Metazoa > Chordata > Mammalia > Primates > Hylobatidae > Hylobates > Hylobates moloch. Next base: position 175,444,247 of record NW_026652277.1, read on the forward strand.
AAGTATTACCCTGCGACTGGCCAGGACTTCCAGCCCACCTGCTGAGAGCTGCCCAGAGCTCAGTCTTCCCATGGGGAGAGCATCGCACAGGCAGGATTGTCCGAAGGAGGCCCCTGGTGTGGATGAGGCCACCACGCTTCCATCCCACTGGCTAAGAACCCTGACTCCGGGCACCTTCCCCCAAAGATGGAGATTGTCACAGGGAGAGAGAGAGTGGAGGGAGAGGGTGGGCAGCTCCCATTCCTCATGCCTGGACTCCCATCCTGGAGGTGAGAAGTGAGCTTCGTGGTGGGATCACCACAAAGATCTATCACCTGAGGGTCCATCACCTGCTGTCACTCGCCCACCTGTGGAGCCCTGACCGATGGATGGACGGCCTTTCTCACCCTATGTGTCTCCTTAATGATTGGCCAGACCTTGGCCAGCAGTTTTTATGTTCCCTGATGGCCAAAGTGTGTCTTCTAATAGAATCTCCCTCTGTTTTGTTTTCCAAACTTCAACTCTCTCCTCCAGGCTGACTCCGTCCATACCCGTCTCTGCATTTCCCAGTGGCCTGGGACCCAGCCCAGCTCCTCTGTCCTCACCCAGGTGCCTGCATGGGTGCTGTGGCTCCCTCCCCGCTCCTTTCTCGTTGGCCTTGGTGTCTATTCCTTGCACCATGGGTGTCTCCTCATGCTGCCCCTTTCCTGCGCCTCTGGGGAGCCTCAGGCCTCACTGCCTCTTTCCTGCGCCCACAGCACCTCCCGTTCCTGCCCTGCTCGACACACCCAGGCCTGATGACTCCCAGCACGAATTCCCATGTCTCCCACCCCACAACCCAAAGTCCCGAGCTGGTGTTCAAAGCTTTCCAAGCATTAGCTCTTTTCTGCCTCTCCAACCTCATAATTTGAGTTGCAGCTTCAGAGCAGCCACCCCCGGCCTGGGAATGCTTCCTCCCCCGGCACCAGCATGGCTCAGGGTTAGGGTTAGGGTTAGGTCAGCCTCCGGGCCCCACTTCCCTCCATCCAGACAGGCCCCACTCCTCGCTCTAATTCCCAAGTCCTAAGACCTCGCTGGCGCTCAGGTATCACCTGCATCTCTGGGCCTTGAACATCCCAGACCAGGACGGAGTCTCTCTCCCCACAATTTGGGTGCCATGTGGGGCTCCCTCATTAATGCTGCATGCCTCTCTGGCTGGACTTCGTCCATGAAGATGTGAACGCCTTAGGAATGGTAAAGACCTGCCCTCCGCCTCTTTATAAACTGGATACCCTGGTCCCAGCCAATTTCAGCAGTCAGCGCCATGAGCAAGAGTCAAAATAGTTAACAACAGCACAGTAAAACGAATAGATCAATCAATATACCCTTCAAAAATTCTAAAATAGATCCCCTTTTTTTCAACTCTATTATTATTACGTAAACATGCATGCCTAGATAGCCATTTACCAGGGTGCAGGAATCATAGCACGAATTTTTTATCAGATCATTCTAAGAGCTTCCAGATCATCAATAAACATTCCAAAATTGTTGGCATATGATTTGTTTGGCTCTTCCTGAAGATGGCTCTGAGTTAGCCATGATCAGACATGGAAAGTCCTCGAAAATTCTCCCAAAAACTTCCTTATCCATTACACGGTCATTAGGTGACTATGATGTATTCTAACACTTTAGAATAGTGTTTATTAAAGCAAATCTCCAAATGTTTAACCACTCCCATGACACAATTTTAAAGTCTCCATAAAGCCACCTAACCTAAGTCTCCAAAAAGAACTTCCTTTAACATTATTGCCATTACTCATGGTGCAAAGACCTGTGTCAGCCTTTGCTGCACTAACATGAATGGCACGTAAATATCCAGCCCTCCTAACACTGCCTGACATTTAGCTATATGTAATTTCTCTACTACTAGACTGTTATGAGAATTGGTATTAGCTCACTATATTTAATTAGTTGGCTCAATTTTCTTTATCCACAGAGATTCACAAATGTCCTCTGACCTAATTTCAGAATTCAAACTACTTAAACATCTTAACATTTCATTGTTTAACTTTTCTCTTCAAGCCAAAAATGCATTTTCCAATAACTTATTACACAAGCTGATAGTTTTTTCTCTTAGAATAGCTACTTTATGTTTTTATTTCAACTTTTATTTCTTTACTTGAATACTTTCTACTTTTCCTTCACTATTTTGTTTATTTATTTTATATATTCATTCATTCAAGAAACATTTATATATTGACCATCTACCAGGTAGAAGGCACCGCGCTAGGCACATCAGTGACCAAAATCAACAACAACAACAAAAACCTCTGCCCTTCATGGACTTACAGTGGAGAGAAAAGGAAACAAATAACAAACATAACCAAACAATTACAACGTATGATTTAAAGCTGATAAATGCTTTTGCAAAAGAACTAGACCAGGGAAGGGAATCCGGAGTTCTGTGGGACAGTGAGAGTTTCGGTCCTTGGAGTTTTTAACAGTCAAGGTAGGACTCACCTAGAGGAATATGCATGTGAAAACCTTTTTCCTCTTTGCTCTAATAACTGAAATATGTTTTTCTTGTCATGCTAACAAAGCATTAATGGTGTTTATTAAAGCCACAGTCTTCAAATGTTTAACCACTCCCATGACACAGTTTTTATCAGAGGGACTATATGAATCTTGATATACTTTTTAAAACATTCTAGGCCGGCACGGTGGCTGACGCCCATAATCCCAGCACTTTGGGAGGCCGAGGCGGGCGGATCACCAGGTCAGGAGATTGAGACCACCCTGGCTAACACGGTGAAACCCCATTTCTACTAAAAATACAAAAAAATTAGCCGGGCATGGTGGCAGGCGCCTGTAGTCCCGGCTACTTGGGAGGCTGAGGCAGGAGAATGGTGTGAACCCGGCAGGTGGAGCTTGCAGTGAGCTGAGATGGCGCCACTGCACTCCAGCCTGGGTGACAGAGCCAGACTCCATCTCAAAAACAAACAAACAAACAAAAAAAAACGAAAAACACTCTAAGAAGCTCTAGCCTGCACAGGGTACCCATTACAATCTCAGCTATCTTCCAGTTTTTGTTTTTATTCTAGCTCTTCAGGCATAGTATTTAATTCTCTCTGCTGTTTACTTGATGTATAATACAAATATAAAGCTTATTGGGAAAAGATACAGTGATTGATTTACATATTTTATTGCGTCATTCAGATATAATTGAATACAGTCATTTCAGACTATAAATTATTCTAAATTGAGTAGACAATCAAAATTAGACAACTTAAATTAAAACATGTTGAAACTTTATAAAAATTTGGCAGAAATGACATATTTTCTTCACACAATTACACTGACACTGTTTATGCATACCTAATGTGTTCTACATAAGGAGTTTCTCATGGAAATTATTTTTCTCCGACACTAAAAAGAATGATTGACGTTTAATTTTATGACGTTCACAAAATCAACAAAACCATTAAACTGTCTTCAAAGTTCTGAATTTTGTGTTTCAGATAAATTATTACAATAGTCTTATGTGAAAGAAATGAAATTTGGCTGATAATGATTGAAATGTACTGCCTTGACTTGTAAGTTTCCTTAAAAATTGTTTTCATATTTCAATGGATATATGTTTTCAAGTAGAAGAGTCAAAATTCTAGATTATGGCCAGGTGCAGTGGCTTATGCCTGTAATCCCAGCACTTTGGGAGGCTCAAGCAGTAGGATCACTTGAGGACAGGAGTTCAAGACCAGCCTGGGCAACATGGGGAGACCTCATCTCTACAAAAAAGGCATGGTGGTGTGCACCTGAAGTTCTAGCTATTCAGGAGGCTGAGGCAGGAGGAATGCTTGAGCTCAGGAGTTTGAAGATACAGCGAGCTATAATTGTGCCACTGCACTCCAGCCTGGGCAACACAGCAGGGACCCCAACTATAAATAAATAAATAAATCTAGATTACAATAATCCATCTATATTAACGTTATTCTGTTTTTGAAGCTCTAATGACTATTTATAGGCTGAGTGCAATGGCTCACACCTGTAATCCCAGCACTTTGGGAGGCTGAGGCAGGCAGATCACCTGAGGACAGGAGTTCGAGACTAGCCTGGCCAACATGGTGAAACACTGTCTCTAGTAAAAAAATACAAAATTAGCTGGGTGTGGTGGCACACACGTGTAGTCCCAGCTACTCAGGAGGCTGAGGCAGGAGAATCGCTTGACACTGGGAGGCAGAGGTTACACTCAGCTGAGATCACGCCATTGCACTCCAGCCTGGGTGACAAGAGTGAAACTCTGTCTCAAAAACAAAAAACAAACAAACAAAAAAACTATTTATGTCTGAAGCGCCTGATAATTTTTAGCCACAGAGTAGCTGGTATAAAAGATTATAAAAGCAACACTTCTAAACATTTTTTCAGTTTCTTTATTAACATTCTTTAATAAATTTTAAAATAATTTTGTACGATTTGAAATGTTTATATGTGAAATTGAATTATGAATTAAGAAAATTATTCTTCTAATTTTTTTCATTAATTTTACACATTTCCATATGGAAACCGTGAGTCTGTTGCACAACGTGGTTATCCCTGCACTACGTGTGTAGATGGTTGTTGGCAACTTTAATTTTGACATTACACAGTTGGCACCACTTGCATCTGGCATTTATGTCAGTATCAATAATAAGTCATTCATATTTTGTTGAAATAATCAAGTTGTTTTTAATTCCAGCAATGCAGCTTTTTCTAAAAAAAAAAAAAAAACAACAACTAATTCTTGCCAATCAAACCCTGCTCCAGGCCAAATTGGCATTTCCAACACCAGAAGATGCTCCAGGCAGTAGATCTTATTCACATTCTCTCAGAAGACGCATGTTTATGAAATTTAAAGCAAGCATTCCTACACTTATCCAGAGTGATTTTTTTCACAATATTTTATTTTAGATTCTATAGCTACCACTTACATAAAAAATGCAATGCACCATAACAATAAAACCAAAAGTTTCTCAGAAGACAGCACAACAGAAAGCCCATGTGTCTATACTAGTCACAATGGTCAATATCAGTGTGACCCAGTGAGCTTACCCTAGAATTTATATTATAATTAAAGATTGCCCATTATCACAGCTACTATTATACTATTTACTATGTACCAAGCACTATGGAAATAGTTCAGTGTTTTCACCAACAGTCCAGCCTGATGGTGTGTTAATGCAAGGCCATCGGTGGGAATGCTCGCCTGGCACGAGGATTCTGGATTGTGTTGGATGGAGTTCATTATCATTCTTAAGGGCAATCCTTTTTAATATGCACATGACTTTTTTAACCAACCTTTGTGATATAATTGGCATACCCTAAATTTACCCATTTAAAGTGTACAATTCAGTGGTACTAGTACATTCACGAGATTGTGCAACCATCACCGCTCCCTGACCCCTGAGCATTTCCGGTCTCCCAGGAGAAACCGCATTCTCCTTAGCAGTCCCTTTCCATCCTCCAGCCCCCGGCAGCCACTGCCTGACTTTCTCTCCCTCTGGATTTGCCTGTTCTGGACTTTCATGCACATGGAAGTAGACAGTGTGTGGCTTTTTGTACCTGGTTCGTCCCCTAGGAACGTTTTCAAGGTACATTGTGTTGGAGAATGTGTCTGTACTTCTTCTCTTTAATAGACTTTGTTTTTTCGAGTAGTTTTAGGTTCACAGCAAAACTGAGCAGAAGGTACAGAGATTCCCCATCTACCCTCTGCCCCTCAGCACACACAGAGCCTCCCTCACAACCCACATCCCCACCACAGTGCGCATGTGTTACAACTGATGAACCTACAGTGACGCATCATTGTCACCCAAAGTCGACAGTTTACAGGAGAGCCCCCCCCACTCAGTAGTGTGCATTCTATGGGTTTGGACAAATAATAATGACACACACCTCCATTGTAATACCCGCCTACCGCAGGTGATGTCTTCACCTAATAGAAGGGCAAGGAGCTGCTGACAGCCATTGTCCCTCCACCACCATCGCCAAGCCTTAGCCCCGAGCCCTGCCTACACCAGCTGTTCCGAGGCGTTGGTGTATTAGCCCTGCTGTGTCCTGATAGACTTTATCTCTGTTATGCCCGTTCTGGCCCAGTAGCCAGACTGCATCGTTTATTCTGTATATGAGGCTGTGCGGTAACTTTCCGTGTGTTTGGGGGTTTAGTCATCGTAGCATTAGATTAACAGGTTTAGGGCTGGGCGCGGTGGCTCATGCCTGTAATCCCAGCACTTTGGGAGGCCAAGGCGGGCAGATCATCTGAGGTCAGGAGTTCAAGACCAGCCTGACCAACATGGTGAAACCCCATCTCTACTGAAAATACAAAGTTTAGCTGGGTGTGGTGGTGCATGCCTGTCACCCCACCTACTTGGGAGACTGAAGTGGGAGGATGGCTTGAGCTCAGGAGGCCAAAGCTGCAGTGAGCCATAATCACGCCAATGCACTCCAGCCTGGACAACAGAGCGAGATCCTGTCCCAAATAAATAAATTAATTAAATATTCTGATTCTCTTCTTTCTTCCGATGTTTCCACATAGACAATTGTCCAGCATCCAAATAGAAGGCAGCTGGAAGGAGAATGCATAGTAAAGCTGTTCTCATTAACTGTCTCATTTGCTGACTATTATCGCCATAGGATTGATGAGCATGACAATTATTACACAGAAGAGGGATTTCTTGCTATCCCTCTCAACTGTCTAAATATTTAAACATGTGGTATCTGAGCCATACATATTTCTATTCCCAATTATTGAGTTCCCAGCTTGGCCCACAAACAGCATGGGGGTTTTGTTTAGAGTGGAGAAGAAAGGCCTTTTTAGAGCGCTACAGAGAGTGGGGCTTCCTAAACCAGCTGGGATTCTTTCTGAAGGTGGAGGAGTTGCTGGAAGTGGAGGGATTTCTTGAAGTCCAGTGGGGAGCAGGGAGCTTTTATCAGCCCAAGGGGGTATTTCAAGGCTGAGACTGGCGCTCAGTCTCCACATCAGACCTGCACTCTCTGCTCCGGGACTTCCAGAGCAATGTTGCCCCACCTGCCAGGACTCTGCAGACCATGAGGACGGTGGTCCTGACTCCTACAGTGGCCACATTTAGAGCAGACCCCTGAGCCCCACTTCCTCTCCAGCAAAAGCACTGGTTCTGAGGCTCTGCCAGCCCGGAGTTTCGAGGCCCATGGCCCAAGGAGGATGAGGAGAAAAGAAAAAATGAGCTAAGTATAGACGTGGCTGCCGTTCATCCCTAAGGCTGGAGAGCAAAGGGCAGTCTGGCGGCTCACCCCAAAGCACAGAGAAGCATGGGGAAAATGCAGCTCAGACCCAAGAACTTAAAAGTGTATACCCCAAAATCAATGCGAGTTAACTACGCCACCAGCTATGACACTAACCGTCTCCTGCCTCCCCCCTGCAGTTGCCTACATTTTGATTTTGGTTTCATAGATCCTGGAAGAAATCTGCTTGCAGTCAGAAATGTTAGTGAGGTAATCCCAGAGAGATAAATATCTGCCGCAGTCATTTAAACATCTGATGCCACCTCCACCCATGACCCCATCCATGGCTCACCTGGCCTCGCCTCATCTCTGCCAATCTAAATTCCTCTGGCTTCGAGTGAAGCTCTTTCCCTATAATTTTCCTTCATCTCCTGATCAATAAAACCTGGATTTACAGGCCAAGAACAAGCAAACAAAAAGTACCTGTGAGCTTGTCTAAACCAGCTTTCATCGAGAAATGCAGCACAAATAAAACGAGTGATTGGTGAGGTGTGAGTTTTAACTGGGCTTATTCTGGTTGAGAAGAAAGCTCACATCAACTTGGCCATGCAGGAGTAATGTGACTGTCCCCAATTCTGTCAAAAACAACAGCAGACTAAACTCCCTGGCCTCACAGCTAGCCACTTCTGAATATGAGGCTTACCATGCACTCAGGACTATGAGCCTTTTCCAAATGTTCTCTTGTCTACAACCCTCTGAGCGTGGTGCAAATATTAATTAGTGTTTCTAATGCCGCCTTGCACTGTCATTATCTGTTGATGAAGAGACAGACATGTCTCCGACAACATCCAGGCCAGCCAAGGTGACATTGCTTTCCTTTGCTCCAAAGCTGTATTCAGCTGCCCTAGTTGGAGTCATCCACATAGAGTCATTACCATCTCACTTTTGGAAACACTCCCACTCCACTCTGTCACTGTCCCTAGCACTGTCACTGCAATAAGACAAGAGCCCTAGGCTGGGTGCGGTGGCTCACAACTGTAATCCCAGCACTTTGGGAGGCCAAGGAAGGCAGATCACCTGAGTCAGGAGTTCGAGACCACCCTGGCCAACATGGTGAGACCCCGTCTCTAAAGAAATACAAAAATTAGCCGGGCGTGGTGGCGCACCCCTGTAATCCCAGCTACTCGGGAGGCTGAGGCAGGACAATCGACTGAACCCAGGAGGCAGAGGTTGCAGTGAGCCGAGATCGCACCACTGCTTGGGTGACAGAGCAAGACTCTGTCTCAAAAAACAAACAAAAAGAGCCCCAGTGCACCTCCAGCATCCTGGGATCCTGCAGCTCCCGCCCTCCTGGGTGCAGGTCCCTAGCTTCCCCCACAGGCCCACCCACCTTCACCCCCACCTGCCTGCTCCAGCCTCTTCTGCTTCCCAAAGCCACGGCCAGACGCACCTCCCCAGACATGGCCTGGCTGGCCCTCCTCTGCTCAGGAATGCACTCGGGCTGGTAATTACTGGCCACGCCAGGTCACCAGCTCGTTTGCCTTGTTCTGGAGACTTCCGTGTGATCTTGGCTCCTGTGTGAGCTTGGTCGCCTCTGAGCCTCTTCCACGCCTCTCTCCTTTCCCCCAAGCTGTGGCTCCGGCCACCAAAGCGAAGCCATAGCAATGTCCACTGTGTATGGTGAGAACGCTGCATCCAGAACTCTGCAGTGCCTCTTACCTCACCCGATCGCCACACTCAGCCACACACGACAGGCAAGCTCAGTTCCCATTTCACACACTGGAAAACCCTCAGAACAGCCTAGCGGTTTGCATAGGATTACATAGCTACAGCCTGGCCCACACTTCCTAAGAAGCCTGTGCTTCCTCACGGCCATAGCATGCAACCTCCTCCAAAGCCCGGAGGCCTCGCTGTCTTCTAGTTCCTGGGGCAGTGACCAAAAGCCCCCGAGGTGTAGGACGGAGACTAGATATGAGGCGGGGTCCCTGGCTTAAAAGAGCTGGTAATGAATTAAATCAGCAGAGAAGACAGAAGTAATATAAAGAATTGTCATTAATATAAGGTAGCAAATGATTAATACCAAAGAAGTGGCAAAGATAGTAGCTGCTGTGGAAGACAGAAAATATGTGTTTGAGGCTGGTGTGGTGCAGGGACAGCTTCTTGGAAAAGGTGGCCTCTGAGTGAGGCTGGCCTCTGCCCCCGTGTCTTTGTGACCCTGGGGTACAGGCCTCCACTGGAAGGACCACAGCATCCCCTTGAGCCCTGGGCTTCGGCACTGTGTTTCTGTGTGTTGCTGCCGAATGGTTTCCTAAGATTCAGTCTGTCTCCCCGACAACGCTGAAGGCGTTCTCTTACAAATATAAAAATACCCACATTTTAAAAATATACACCTTCATTTCCTTCACAGCCAGGTTGCAGTGTGACTGTGAGGGCTGGCGTGGGACTTGGCAGCTCCTGGTCCCCGGGGAACTTGGAATTACGCTGGTGCCTATAGCAAGGGACCCATGAAGAGCTGACGGTTGACTTGGGCCTCCCTCCAAACTCTGGGTGAATGGAAATATTAATAGCTGCCTGGCAGATGCACTGATTTAACTCAGTGCAGTGATTAATAGTTCTTAGCCTGTTTATGTGATTATAACAAAATACCTGAGGCTGGGTCATTTGTGAAGAACAGACGTTGATTCTCACACTCCGGAGGCCGGGTCCGAGATCAAGGTACCGGCAGGTTCAGTGTCTGGTCGGGGCAGCTCCTCTCAGACAGCGCCTTCTCCATGTCCTCACATGGCAGGAGGTGAGGAAGGAACAGACTCGCCCCTCGAGCCGCTTTCTAATAAGGAGCTAGTCCTCCTGCACATCCCTCCTCTCACCTGCACATCCCTCCTCTCACCCGCACATCCCTCCTCTCACCCGCACATCCCTCCTCTCAGCACCATCACACTGGTGACCACGTCTCCACATATGAATCTTGGTGGACACATTCAGGCCACAGCAGACGCAATAGAAAGGATAGATCAAAACATAAAAATGGTCACAATTTTAGTAGCAAAAGGCCAGTCTCCTGTCTGGACTGACATTGGGCCTCCTGCTATGTGTTTCCTGAGAGCCCACGGCCCTCTTCACACGCGGGCCTCCTTCACTCTCCCTGGGGTCCTGGGCTAGGAACCTCCACGCCCACCACCCACTGCTCATCTTCTGCTGCTCCCACAGCTTAGACGGCCCGTTCACCCAGCGTTTCTCATCTGCCTGCCTACACCATCTCTTCACATCTCAGCTTAGCCACGACTGTCTCTCGGAGCCCTCCGGACCTTCAGAGACTGGTCTAGGGTCTTTCCTACGCACTTCCAAGGCAGCCTTTGAGCCCCAGTGGTCTTTCTCCCCACCAGGCTGTTTTCCTAAGGCAGGAGGTCTGTGTTTGGTGGCATCATACACTGGGCACTGACCAGGCTGAGCAGGCCTACCCTCGGGGACTGTTTGTGAATAGCTGAGCGGCAGGGGCCGGCGGAGAGACCTCAGCTCTGGGTTATCCGTCCACTAGCAGCCATCCCCTTGTCTGCTGTGGTGGAACATGAATCTTAGCAGAAATGCACAAACCACCCCAACCATAAAACTGTATGCATTCCTACTCAGCTCATTATCAATCAAGATGTGAATTTATAATCCTGGTAATTACTAATCAATAAAATTAGACCAGATAAGCCCCTGAATTGTCAAATGTAAAAACGAGAATGTAAAAAGAGCCAGTTAAGGGGTCAAAACACAGAGGAAGTCCTGGTGTGGTAGTCACACGTGGAACCCCAGCACTTTGGGAGGCTGAGGCCAGCCCAGAAGCTCGAGCCTGGGCAACACAGTGAGGTCCCGTCTCTCCAAAAAAATATTTAAAATTAGCCGGGCGTGGTGGTGCATGCCTGCGGTCCCAGCTACTCGGAAGGCTGAGGTGGGAGGATCGCTTGAGCCCAGGAGTTTAAGGCTGCAGTGAGCCATGATTGTGCCACTGCACTCCAGCCTGGGCTATAGAGCGAGACCCTGTCTCCAAAATAAATTAATACTTTTAAAAGCACATGTACAGAGGAAGAAGGCCTGAATGATTCTCAAGCCCATCCTGCACCTGCCCTCCCCACAGAATGACTCCAGCTTTGCCTGGGCACCCGCAAGGAGAGCCAGGCCCAGGCCTTCCCCACGGTGATGTGCCATCAGGTGGAGGAGCCACACCCCCCGCCTGTCCACTCCCACACTCACCGTTGCTGCGTCACACGTGGGCAAAGGAAGAATCGGAAACTAAAAGTTGCCAGTTAGCTTTTCAGGGAAATACACGTCCCCATTTGTTTTCTAGAACGAAAAGAATGGCTTCAAGGTGCTTAGAGGCTCCTGTCAACGCCCCTCATGCTTGGAAATGAATGCAAGCTGCAGATTCGGGTTGCCTTCTCCACCTGCTGCAAATGCACCTTTAATTGCTTGTACACATCACGTTTTCCCGGGGAGCTGATGAGTCACCTGCCTTTCCACTCATAGGCTCACGCCCACCTCAATCCATCCTTCTTTATGTCTCTACAGGTAAAGGAAATTGCCTGCATTAGCTGCCCCGACAGCCACCCACTACTCCCGAGGGTGAACGTTCAGAAGAGAGAAGGCGCACCTCTCAGAGCCGGTCTGGACGCTGCAACGGGAACGGTTATGCTCTTTCTCTTTTGTGCCCACAGATAAAAGTTAGGGACTTCTTGCTGAACCCCAGGAGGTAGTAAAAACAACCACGAATCTCCATCCAAGGATCCCTGCACCTAGTTGGTGCCTCCGTGGCACTCCGGTTTAAAGACCAGGGATCTTAGTCGTCACTGTTTGTAGAGAATGAGAAGAATCAAACCTCACGAGATTAAATCGCTTCTGATGCTCGCCCTTCCAGGCATGCGAATGGGCCCACGCAGACAACATCTTTTTGCTGGGCCATTTGGCCAGATGTCCGTAAAAGATCTGTGAATCGTGGCAGTGAGTAACTCAGCACCTTCACTTAGTAGGGGCTCATCAAGAGCGCGGTAAATGCGTAAGTGGCTGGAGGAATAAATCACTGAGCTCTGCCGGCTTAGGTCTGTCTTTGCTCCCCTGAGCAGATCAGCAAATCCCCACCATGAAAGAGAGTTCTCAGGGCGGTAGCTCCCTGTCTCAGCCCTCCCTAGCCCTACACAATCATAAAAGCAGATGATGGCTGCACAGGTCTCTGAAGCAGGGCTAGATCCATAAATTATCTAATGGAATTTAATCCTTGCGGTAAGATACATTCTTTACAGGTAAGAACCCTGAGCATCAGAGAAGGCAACTAACTCAGCCAAGGCTAAACAGCCATGAAGGGGAGGAGCTGGGATGTGGGGGTCCGACTCCAGCAACTACACTTCCAGTGACTGGGCTACGGTAGTGCCCCTCATATCTTATATGAAAGCACGTGGGCTGGGCCTCACAATCTGCGTCTTAAACAACCTCCCAGGTAAAACCCATGCTGGTGGTTGACGAATCTTACCAGGAGCCACAAAGCCCTTTTCCACTCTTGGTACTGCTCTGATCTGTCCTCTAAAATATCTTCTACAACTTTCCTGATTACACGAATGAATCTACCTTTTCATTTTTGTGATTCAGTTTTGTATGAGTCAGGATTCTCCAGAGAAGCAGAGCCAACAGGAGATATATAGATACAGAGAGATAGAGAGAGTTTAAGGAATCAGGGCTCATGTGATTTGGGGAACTGGCAAGTCTGGAGTCCACAGGGCAGGTTAGCTGCCTGGAGATGGAGATGACAGTTGATATTTCAGTCTGGAGTCCGAAGGCCATCTGGAGACAGAATTCCTTCTTCCTTTGGAAACTTCAGTCCCAGTGAAGGCTCTTAAGGCCCTCAGTGGACCGGAGGAGGGAAAATATCCTTTTCTCTCTACACACCTGCTCTCCATGTCCACAGCAGCACTCTATGACAGGAGGATGTTTGTGCAGTCACTTGGAGCTTGCCTTCCTCCTGTGTCTAGTCCATGGCACAGAAAGAAGTTTGGCCTGCACTTTGGTCTTCTACCAGCCACTGACTTAAGAACTTTTGAAATTATTCTAATTGGCATTTTTAAGGTTTCATCTTTGAATGTTTAAAAATATTCATTGTAATGTAATTGTCAAGTAGGTAATGTGCTCAGGCACCACCACTCACTTCCCAGCTTCCAACAGGTGACTGTGGTTTAACAGCTTCCAGTCTCCAGCAGAGACTGCCACTCAGTGTCCCCAGCAAAGCTCCAGAGTTCATCTGGAACTTGAAGGGCAAACAATCCAGAGAGAGAGAGAGAGAGGAAGGAAGGAAGGAAGGAAGGAAGGAAGGAAGGAAGGAAGGAAGG
>NW_026652277.1:175458190-175498682 GCF_009828535.3 Hylobates moloch
TAGTAGAGACGGGGTTTCACCATGTTAGCCAGGATGGTCTCGATCTCCTGACCTCGTGATGTGCCTGCTTCGGCCTCCCAAAGTGCTGGGATTACAGGTGTGAGCCACTGTGCCCGGCTGGCAATTTTTTAAAGTACAAAATGAAGCCTTTAATCTGGCATAAGATATGCCATTAATATTGTTTTTCTTTATTTTAGATTCCGTTTCTTTCTTTCCTTTTTATTTGTATAGAGATGAGGTCTTGCTATGTTGCCTAGGCTGTTCTCAAACTTACGGCTTAAAGTAATCCTCCCACCACAACCTCTCCAAATGCTGGAATTACAGGCCTCAACCACCGCGCCAGGCCAGATTTCTTTCTTAAATCAAATTTTCCTTTGATAGCTTTTCTCATACCCAAGCAGAGAGCTACTTTGGTAGCACATTGAGATTACACAATTGCTTGCATCTTTCATTGATGCTTTTCATCATTTTTCAAATTGACAAAAATTTCCCAAGACACAACCGAAAGTTAAACTCAATGTTCACATAATGTTCATTCAATGTTTATGAAAATGTAATGCTTTCTTTACTAATTTAAACATATCTGTCAAATAATAAACACTGAGTTTTTAAACTTAAGGACTATGTTTTGCTGAAAAAGCTTTTTTTTTGAACAGGAAAAGGCAGTTAACAAATTCATACATTCTCCTCTTTCTACTTCTAGCTCATGAAGCTAAAAACAGTTCATTGTATCATAGATCACTTTCTACTCTGAAAACATGGAGACAGAGCTCACTTCCTAGAGTGGCAAAAATCAAACACACTTGCTAACAACAAAAAGAGCCATATTTATTAAGAGCTCCTAATAGGTTATAGTAAATCAAGTTAAAATCAGTTAAAGATAACGTGTGTTCCCTTTCTGCTAGGATCCAACTCATTATTTAGGACGTGGCTGGAATAGGAATTGCTCGGTTGAGACTAATGCTAACTCCTTTGTGCTCCTTCTTTCCCTCTTCGTACTTTCTGCCTTCTCTCTCCCATCTGCATTGATACTGCATTGCCTGTTTTGTCTCTTAATTGAGCCTGAGATCTCAGGGTGCAAGGTCACAGATCTCTTGCAAAGCACAGTCCACAGCTGGTGCCAAGACAGCATGTGATTGGGATGCCTAATCTCAACTGACACCATGAGCTACAAAACTTACAAACCCCAAAGTTACTGAGATTTTAAATGTGCTCAGCTCTCATCACATATGTTTAATGCACTAAAGAGCACATTCTTGAGATCGTTCAAATCAACATTGGCCAGCCTCCTAAATACTTACCTGTGCGCTCCTGGATCGAGCTCTGTGGGCATAACGGGTCATTTGAACTTGGGTAGAAATGTGCTTTGTCTTCGATAACCTTCCCGCTGTGGCTAACCAGTGCCTGCTGTCCCCATGAACCTCCTCCTCTGTGCAATGTGCATGAAGCCCGTGCTCTTCCTCACAGCTCTCTCCCTGCAGTCCCAGCACCAAGGCCGGCTTCATGGGCAGGCCACCTCCTCTGCACACCGCTCCCTGTTCCCTGTTGGGCTTAAGTAGGAATGGAGCCTTCCCAGGGTTAAAATAAACCTGTGTCTGCAAAAGAAAACAAAAAACAAGACAGAATTCATTTGTAACTTGATATTTGTCTGACTTTTCCTATGAACTATTAGGATGCTTTTCTTATATTTCTCTGCGAACATGTTCCGTTTTCCACCCATGAGTACAAGTTGCATAGATGATCTACCTCCCTTTCGAGATTGTGACACCTTTGAACGTAGAATCCATCTCCATTTATCTGGTACTCCCTGCTGGAGTACTTGCTGCACTGTGGCCATCAATAGGTGTTTGTTCACCATTTAATAACGGGGCAATCTAACAAAATTCCATTAAATTTGTTTCTCTCCACATGGAAATGTAATTTTATCTTATTAGAACCATTTCACTTTTAAACGCCCTAAAATAGCACTCTTGGAATGAGGAAATGAATATAAACTAAGAAGACGCCTGTGGGGACCTTTGTCCCAATCCCCATCAGTTACTCTTCCAGCCACCTGGCGAGGATACAGGCTCAAAGGCAGGTGTTAGGCTGAGGTCACCCGGTCACCAGCTCCAGGGCTCTCGGATGCCCCGCTCTTGCCACCACCACACACAAGAGCAGAGCGAGAGCTCCTTAAAGCCAGTTTATTTAGCATTTTGATCTTTTCATTTTCTGATTTCTTATAATTTATAAATTTGAAGAATGCCTTCTTCCGCACTGGTGGGGGCTGTTACTAAAGCCTGGAGGCTGCTGTTCCGAAGTCTTTGAGGCCAGAGCTTCTTTTACTATCCTGAGTCAGAGCCTCCGGAAGCCACTGAGGAACGCCCACTGCGCATTCAGGTCTCACCATCTGGGGACCCAGTGTGCCGTGGTGCCCTTGCTGAAGCAAGGCTAATTGTCCTCAATGTGACTGAGAGAGCCTTCTCACGGCCATGCACAAAGAGACCGTGTCAACAAGCATCCCAAGGTGGGACAGAGGCAAAGCGTTTCCGATTCTCTTTTAGAATTTGGTGGCAACTGCTGGAGAGGCTGGTCTCATCTGTAACAAGTTAAACAAAGAGCCTTAGGAAGACAAACAGGAGAAAGAACCTTGGATTTATTATAGAATCCGAGGCCTGGCTTTTTGAGCCGGGCTTAGTTTTATTAGCACACAGCATAATGCTTGGCACCGAGGAGACCCTGAATAAATATTTATGCACAAATGAATGAATTTTGAGGACATCACTTAACGCTTTATACACTCAGTCTCCAAGTCTACTAAATAAGATGATTCAACTAGACAGTTATCATGATTGTAAAAATGTCTTGATTTAGAGATACCTATTTTTCCCTCGTTATCTACTTTCACACGTGACTAAAGCAAATTATAACCAAACCTCATTAATTTAGAATTATACTAGTAATCCTCATCTAATTCATTAAAATCTGAATTACAAAATATATTAAGAGAAATACATTACTTTTTAAAAATTCAATAAATAGGATGAAGATATAAGTGAATAAGAATCAGATTAATTAGATAAAATGATTTGTACACTTGCGTTCCAGATTGATAAACCCAAAATTTAAAATGTCCTAACAATAAAATATAGTTCTGAGTTTGGATGCTGAAGACTTTCAGGGTAGCTTTGTGCTTCCTTCTTTCTCTTTCTTTCTTTCTTTCTTTCTCTTTCTTTCTTTTCTTCCTCTTTCTCCTTCCTTCCTTTCTTCCTTCCTTCCTTTTTCTTTCTTTTTATTTTTGATGTTTACTTTTGTTTTTCCAACTAGAAACTAAGCCTCTGAAGTCAGGGAATATGTAGTATAGAGCTTGTGAGATAACTTTTGAAAATGGACAGAAGTATTTCAGAAACTTCTACTCAACAGTTGCTATGGACTGAACTGTGCACTCCCACCCTGCAAATTCCCAGGGGAAGCCCCACCCCTCAGCCTGACTATTTGGAGCAGGGGCCTGTAAGGAGGTCGTTAAGGTTAGATGGGGTCATGAGGGTGGGTCCCTGAGCCAATAGGATTGCTGTCCGTATAAGAGGAGCCACCAGAGAGCTCACTGTCTCAGCACACATGCGCAGAGGGCCAGGGGCTGCTGGGCAAGTCCCGAAGCTTCAAGATGCAATCTGCCTGCTGCCCCCTGGATCTCGGACTTTCGGCCTCCAGAACTGTGAGGAATCAACGTATGTGGTTTAAGCTGAAACTACCCAGTCCATGGACAGCAACCCAGGCAGAATAATACAATAGCAATTTCAACACCACACAAAACTCTCCTGTCTCCTTGTAGATGAAGCAGCTCCGACCCACAGGCTCTGGTCTCACTCAAGGCTCACCAGATATGCAAGCCTCACCCTCCCCATCCACCCCTGCATGCCACCATCCACCCCCATGCCCCATCCACCCCTGCACACTATCCACTATCCACCCCTGCACTAAACCAGCCACACTTACACCCCCCCATCCACCCCTACCCCCATTATCCATCCCCACAATACACCATCCATTCCTGACATTCACCCTTGCATGCCACCATCACCACCGCACTCAACCATCCACCCCTGCACTCAACCATCCACCCTTACCCCTCACCATCCACCACATACCCCATCGTCCACCCCTGCACTCAACCATCCACCCCTGCTCCCCACCATCCACCCCTACCCTTCACCATCCACCCCATCCTCAACCACCCAATACTACCACTCACCATCCCATTCTCCCACCCAGCATTCAGCCCTACCCCTCACCATCCTCCCCTACCCCCATCATCCATCTCTCCACCATTCACCCATACCCCTCACCATCCACCCCTACCTCCCACCATCCACCCCTACCCCTCACCATCCACCCCATCCTCAATCACCCAATACTACCCCTCACCATCCTCCTCAACCCCACCATCCACCCCTACCCCTCACCATCCACCCCTACCCCCCACCACCCACCCTACTCTCTCTTACTCAAGACATCCACCCTACTTCAGGCACCTGCCCAAAGCCCATGCATCCACCAACCTGCCTGAGAGAGCAAAGGACCCTCCACCTAAATTCTTATCTGCTCTTCAAGGGTTTCCATCCATTCCACTCACCCTCCGAGTTATCACCATTGCAGTGGGTGAGACATTTCACTTGAGGGAATCAAGGGTTTTTTTGGTCCCCTCTCCCTTAAAAATATTTCAGGGAGTTGAGCGATGAAAAGCTGCCCTTCCCTTAAGACACATACACATTGGCCCAGCATAGTGTGCTAGGCAGTACCCTAGAATGCAGCAGGCACATACAGGGCACCTGGGTCCACCTGAACTTCAATCAACCACAGATAATTTCTTAACTTACACTAGATTTAGATAACACTATATACAACCCTACTCTACTACCATGTATTAGATTATGCCAAAAAAGAATCCATGGTTATTGTAAATGCACACTTACCTGGCACACTGTATTTTGCTTGCTCTATCTGGCAACTCATAAGGGAAGTCTGAAGTGAGCAGTCGAGCTGGGAGAGCAGAGTCATGTGGGGCGGGGGAATGATGGGGTCCCACAGCCATGCCCATAAGCCCATTGACCACATCTGCATGGCACAGGGAGAAGGAGGGGAGGACAGGTGGGTCCCACCACGGCCACCCCTTCATCAGCCCGTCAACCACAGCCTGCACGGCACTCATCCCATGAGCTGTCACCCAGCACCCACCAGGAACTGAACAAGAAGGACATGGCTGTGTCCTCAGGGAACTTAGGGAGGACAGTTATCTCCCCCACAACACAGTTCAATCAAATGTACCAAGGGGCAGGTGTTAGTCTAATATTAACCAGTGCTGGGAACACTGCACGATCTTAGTTCCTTCTTGGAACACTTGTTTTCAAAAAGCTGAAGGAAAATACATCACAGTGATACAGAAGTTGAACCAGCCTCTGACCCTGAGCACCAGTGCACTAAGCAGGTGATGGGGCGGCCCCAGTGCAGGCAACAGCACATGGGGTCTGGGGGCAGCCGGGGATCCAAGCTTAGCCTGGGCAGCATGTGAGGTGAGCGGCCAGCAGCACACCCAGTGTCACCTGGTGCCTCGGTAAACGAGGCTGCCAGAAAAAGCATGGATTAAGCAAGAGTTTATTTTGCCTGGGGTCACCATTTTAGCAATATAAACTTACGTCATTAATTTGCATTGGCATCTGATCATTTTGTGAAATGTGGAGTTTCTGAGGGCGGCAAGGCACCTAGAGTCCAGCACCTTCCCTTGCTGCCCACTCTGGCAGAGGCCCCAGGCAGAGAAGAAGGCGGCAGAGAGGTAGACTAGCTGATGAAATTTCTGATTTTGTAACTGGAGCCTTCTTTCTCATTAATTTTTTTCACTTTTCCCTTTTTATGGAAACAGAACATACATACAGAAAGTACATTTAAAGTATTAGCTTGATGAATTTTCACAGCCTGCACTCACCCTCATCATCAGAGCCGGATGAACAACCTGAACACACAGCAGCCTGAACCCTCTGCAGGCCACTCCCAGGCACCAAGCTCTGGCACCCTCACTTCTGAAGGTAGAGAGTGATGTGCCTGTGTTTTTGCACTTTATACGAATATATTTTGTCTTACATCTTAATTGCATATGTTATTTATCCCCAAGTTCCCTGAGGACAGAGCCGTGTCCCTCTTCTTCCCTCCTGATCAGTTCCTGGCGGGTGCAGGGTGGCTCTTGGGATGAGTGCACGCTTGGTATGAAGGGGTGGCCGCGCCTGGACCCACCCGCTCTCTCTCTCAACCTCCCTGTGGTTGACAGGCTGCTGGGCATGGCTGTGGGACACCATCAGTGATTACTCTCCCTTTAACGTTTTCAGAATCAGCAATACAAGCAGTGCTTTCAACCCAAAAGGCCCCTTAGTCCCAGGCCATAGGGATTTTTAAAAAGCCGTGGGATACGGAGCTGGTACAAGTGGAGTCTCTCTTATTCGAAACGCCTGGTACCAGAAGTGTTTTGAGTGTTTCATTGTTTCATATTTTGGAATATTTGCATATACATAATCAGACATCTTGGAGATGCTACCCAAGTTGAAACACAAAATAAATTCATGCTTTATATACACATAGCCTGAGGTAATTTTATACAATATTTTTAATAGTTTGTAAATGTAACAAAATTTTGGTTACACTGTGACTGCAACCTGTCACATGAGGTGATATGGTTTGGCTGTGTCCCCACCCAAATCTCAACTTGAATTGTATCTCCCAGAATTCCCACGTGTTGTGGGAGGGACTGAGGTGGAGGTAATTGAATCACGGGGGCCGGTCTTTCCTGTGCTATTCTCCTAATAGTGAATAAGTGTCACGAGATTTGATGGGTTTATCAGGGGCATCTGCTTTTGCTTCTTCCTCATTTTCCTCTTGCTGCCACTATGTAAGAAGTGCCTTTCGCCTCCCACCATGATTCTGAGGCCTCCCCGGCCATGTGGAACTGTAAGTCCAATTAAACCTCTGTTTCTTCCCAGTTTTGGGTATGTTTTTATCAGCAGCATGAAAACGGACTAATACATGAGGTCAGGTGTGGAATTTTTCACTTGTGGCATCAGGTTAGTGCTCTAAACATTGTAGATGTTAGGACATTTGGGATTCCAGGTTTTTGAATTAGGGATGGTCAGCCTGTAGGGCAAAAAGCCAGGTGCAGCAGCCTCCAGTCTGCAGGCCTGAATATTGGGCTGCTAATGCAGGAGAAGGCAAGATTGATCTGATGTCAAATATTGAAGCTGAAACGTGTCAGTGCCCATGTGGATCAATGTTTCATGTGAGGACAATGCTGACATTTTTCTAACCAGCTGGACGATTTTAAACCATTGTGCTGAAAGAAAGACAATCAAAGAATCATTATTTTTTTAAAAAATCTCCCTAGCTTATAAAGTTTAACACTGAAATACAGTCCTTAAGAATATCTTCTTCTAAGTGTGGTGTACAAATTCCATTTCTGCAGTGGTTTGAGGCTGATGTGCTTCTATAAGACGGTTTTGTGGTCTGGCCTAGCTATGCAGACCCTTTTGTTTCTGTTTCTGGAAATATGTCAGGCATGTTGCCCTGTTGGTGTAATTTCCTTTAATTCATCCTCGGTCACAGTTTTCCAGGGCCTCTGGGCATGGGCGTTGATAATCTCTATGCCTGGCAACACCAACGTCTGTGAGCCCAGCCTGACAATGATTCTACCACCTGCCAATGGAGCAGGTTTCTGTGTAAACAAGTGTGTGAATAACTGCTGAAATATTGATGCTTTATTGCCTCAACGGAGGCCACAGTTTCCTTTATTTTATGATGGTACTTGAAATAATGTTTGATAAGAACCTACCCAAAGTCCTCCTCGCATTCAGCATCTTAGAGTTTCAAAAGAAACGTGTTGTTGAGGTTTCTGTTCAAATTCCGGAAGATCCAACCAGATCCTGGGAGTCATCATCACGCTTCTGGTGGATTTTCTCCTGCTCGCATCGCAGAGTGTGATTCTGAGACCCCTCTAGCTGTCCCAGTCCCCTATGCCCAAATTAATTCATTCACTTCAGTGCTTCAAAAACTGTCTTTAATTCTCACAAGCCCCAAGTTGATGCATTCTTCTGAAATCCTTGCCTGATGACACCAAGTATCCATTCCCTGCCATTCTCTGTCACCACACGCTTTCTATTTTCTCATTGCACATAGTAAAATATGTAATTTTATATTTGCTTTTCATTTTACTTTCCATCTCCACCAATATGGAAGCTCCAGGAAGGGAGAGCTGATGGACTTTCTTCCCCTGTTGTTTTGCTGCTATCACTCACACAACGCCTGAATTACAGTCGCTGCTCAATAAACATCTGTTAATGAATACATGGTAGTGGCGCAGGGGCCTGGTGCGGGTGAAAACCTCCCTGTATTCTTCTTTAGCTCAGCACTCAGGGTACATTCCTTCCTGTGCACAGTGGAAGGTGACTCTGCTGAGCCCTCTGTCACCGCAGCCTCTGCAGAGGTCCGGGCACACGGCCACCTCAGAGCCCTCCTGCAAGCGTAGCAGCCTCGCACGCAACCTGGAGAACGTGCACATACATGGGACTGGCCCTGGTTCCCGCCACACTGGGAGGTGGCCTTTGCAGAAAGTTGTCATATAACAGCCCTGCCAAGGGGAGGGTGGGACGTCCCGGTTTCACATGGATAAGGTTCTTTAGGGCAGGCTCCCTACAACACTTAGCAAATAAATAGTGTTTATTCATGTGCTCATCCAAACATTTGTTACCCAATGCAAATTCACTAGAATCATAGCGTCAAAGAGCTGGATGATCGCTCATCATCACACACAGACTTGAGGAGTCCCAGAGCTAATGTCAGAAAGATGATGGATGGACGGATAAGAGATAGATAAATAGATAATAGGTTCATTGAGACAGATAGGTGGTAGATAAGGATGATAATGAACTTACGTATAGATAGACAGTAGATGTGGATAGGTAGGTAGTTAGTAGGTAGATAGATAACAGGTTAATAGAGATAGATAATAGATAATTAATAGAGAGAGAGAGATAGATGAGAGATAGAGATGACCCTGGCTTTATCATTTATTGTTATCATTTCGACAAGGCAGAGACCCCAGCCCATGGAGAAGCTGTTGGTGGTGCAGCTGGGGTGTGCGAATGTTTATGCACACATGTGTTTTTGAGGGGGAAGAGAGGAAGGAAAGAGGAAGGAAGAAAAACAACGGGACAAAGCACCCAGGGCCGCCATTCACGGGTCAATGTGTTAAATAGGTGGTTATTTGGATAGTTGCTGCTGAAAGCTTCTGCTACCTTCCCCAGTTCAGGAATGAAACACACAGGCCCTGGTGGTGGCTCTGGTTTTTTCTGGAATTGTTCTACTGGAAACTGCTGTCTGTGAATTGATGGCTAATGAGACAAGCAGCCGGAGCAAATGAGGGGCAGCGCTCTCCTCCCGTGTCCACCCTGTGGGCTCCTCCCAGGCCGAGGAAGCTCGCTGCCCAGGCTTGGACAGACCCGCAAACAAGGGGAGCGGACAGCTCCACAACACTCAGCCCGTGGGGACCGGAGCAGGTGACTCTCCACCCAGCCTCTCTCATTTGGACAAACATGAACTCTGGAGACGTCTGGGTGCAGCTGCCTCAGGCCCTGCTGTCTTCAACAGGGCTGAGGTTGCAGTTTAGTTGGCTTTCCTGTTCCTGCTTCCCTGGGTCCCCCTCAAAGAAGACGTCTGCACCCCTGTGCCACCTCACTCTGGCATAGCCCTGCTCCTCCAAACCCCCAGGCCTGCCCTCCCTTGTCCAGGCAGATCTGACAATCTCCACAGTGCGGTGCAGACTTCAGCTCCAAGAAGTTGCAGATGATGGAGATAAAATCCTTCCCTGAGAGAGTCATGAACCGCGGTCTGTTTGAGGTCAAAAGAAGAAATGAGAACAAAGACAAGCCAAGGCTTCGCAGTGAGCCCTGAGACACCTCTCAGCTGGCCGGGTGGCCAGAGATCCCCCCTGCGGGAGCCGCATCGAGGCTGGTGGGCCACGGATCCCAGCAAGCGGCACACAAGAAGGCTCCTCCCAAGAGGAGGCATCTGCGGTCTTCCCAGAGCAAAGGCAGCAGCCCCGGGAGCCCAGCCAGTCACTGGCCACCTGCACGCCTCTACACGGCAGACCTGGCCAGGCGGGCAGTGCCCATGGCCCCTTGCGAATAGAATGTGCTGGAACAGGCGGAAGCTGGGCAATTGTCCTGCACTCTGGCCAGCCAGTCCGTGGACGCTCCTGCCAGGCAGGACTGAGCCACTCCCAGTCGGGCCGCTGCCAGCCTTTGCTCAAATCCAGCCACGCCCTCTCTGGATACGGTCTGGACACGGGCAGGCCGAGCAGGCAGTTGCCCCCCTGGCTGGCTCTGACCTCCTGCAGCACAAGAGAGGATGCATCGCGCTTCCAGGCATCCGGGCACTGAGCGCCGCTGCTCCGCCGTTTCTTTCCGCTACCGCTAATTCCAAACAGGGCGGGGAGCAGCTAGGCAGCAGCTGGGAGAGCTGCGGGCCCCTCCACCCAGTTGCTGGTGGGCTCCATCCGGCCGCACCGCCCGCACATGCTCACCTCCAGCTGCCTCGGCCCAGCGGCACGGATGGACTCAACGGCGACCACCGCGGCAGCTCCCAGGGGACTCCCCACAGGGCAGCTGAGCTTCGCTTTCAGTCAGCGTGCACGGTTCCCAAATGTCGGTGGTGATTTTTGTAAGTGAGGTGGGAGGTCAGCACAGGAAGAGTGGGGAGGCGAACCTCCCTTCCCGCTGTTTCCCGCCTTTTCCTCCTGGCCGTTGCCTTTCCACGTTGTCCCCCCTGCTGCCTGCCCCCGCCCACACTGAGCAGGAAGGTGGGGTGTGGGCGGGGAGGGGAGTGGAACTGACGGAATCAGAAAGGGTGGTGCCGTTGTCTCCAGCCTAGCTTCTATTCAATCATTAGTTTCAATTCAGGAAAACGTTCTTTTGAGGGAATTTTAAAAATAAATCACGTGCACCTCTCGAGTTAAGAAAACCAAGTGTCACAGTCGTTGTTACCATGCAGGTGAGAGGAGAGGAGGGAGCGTGGGAAAGCGAAGGGGCATGAGAAAGGCGGATG
Organism: Hylobates moloch; assembly: GCF_009828535.3. NCBI lineage: Eukaryota > Metazoa > Chordata > Mammalia > Primates > Hylobatidae > Hylobates > Hylobates moloch. The sequence continues at coordinate 175,469,306 of NW_026652277.1, forward strand.
GGACTGAGCATCTACAGCTCACTGGCCTCCGCGCACGTGCTGGCCCTCCCAGTCCACAGCACCAGCGGCATCTTCCCCACCCTACAGCGAGGAGGTGGACGCTGCCCCAAGCTGAGGAGCATGTCAGGGTGGCTTCCAGGTTCAGGTTCTCACCCAGGCCTCAGCCTCATATGTGCATTCTGCTCTAGAACATTCCTGTTCATGCGTGGTCGTCGCTCACTGGTGGCCGCTTAGGTGCACTTCCCAGTGGCACTGCCCAGCACGGAGCAATGCCTCTGAGTGGCAGTTTCTTCAGTACGGTTCCCACGGCCCCTCCCAAGGCGGAGGACGCTGCCGCCAAGGAAACTGGCTCACCACGGACGCTGGTGAGCTATGGAGCTATCCGTGAGGTGTGGATTTCTGAGGCCTCTGGCAGGAGCCGGAGTAAAGGCCCTGAGTGTCTAGACTAGCCAGAGTGTCTGAGTGTAGGTCAGCAAATGTGGGCAAATGTCTAGGAGGTGGTGTCCTGCAGGGAACTGAAGGCCCGTGGGGGACGTGACCAACTCAGCATTCCGCTGAGGCTACAAACGGCAAACTGTTTATCATGAATGCAGGATGTGGGCAAACTCACAGTGCCCTGCCACCAAAAGGTTTGCTAACAGACATCACTCCCTAGCTCCGGGCTCCTTGAAGTTATCTGCTTAAAAATTCTAGTGCCTGTTGTCCAAAAAATGCAAGCCTACTGTGAACCAAACGGCAGACAGACAATCACCAACCACCTCCCCGCCTTTCTCGCTATCTCTTTTTGCCTAATAAATACGGAGGGCTGTGTAAAGTTCAGGGCCCAAAGGCAAGGTGCCCCCAACCCATTCTTCCAAATATACTCTTTTGTCTCTTGTCTTTTATTCCCGCGTTGCCCCCCTTTGTTCAGTCCAATAGGTCCGCAACAGTGTCCCGAGGGTATGAATCCTGGAAGACAACGCTCCACTAAGCAGGCATTCACCAGGTTAGTGCCTGTTTCCTGGGTATTAAGGGAAAACAGCAAAATGTTCTGTACGGGGGTCCCGGTTCTGCGTCGCACGAGAAGAGAGTGTGTTTGTTTACTTTTTTAATGTGGCTCAATAAAATTTTAAATCACATATGTGACTCTCATTGTATTTCTATTACACAGTATGCTTTTTACCATGTCAAAATATCTGGTGGTTTCAATCAAATTGGTTAGTTAGCACCATGTTCAAGAAAAACTCTGCTTTTAGGAAGGTACTAAATGGTTGGTTGGTTGGGTTTTTTTAATGGAATTATATAACGTGTTATCACTAATTTGGCTGCGGAATAGGAGTCTGGGGTTTGGCTATAATGGCCTCTGAGGTCTTCTAAGCCTTATAGCTCTGTGATATTAAACTTGGTAAAAAGATGCTAAGAGATTCCTAGATGACAAGCCAGAAAGTATTCGCAGCCTCATGAAGTAGAGACAACTCAGCCGCTGTGAAGGGATAAACATCTCCACTGCCACGTTCGCAGTCTCCTCCGCGAGGCCTCAGCTTTGGGTCTGGTGATCTGGCTCCAGTTCCCCACTCCAGGTGGGAGCTTTGCAGGCATGGGCTAGTTATTCGAGTTCCGGGTGCCTGGGTGACCCATTTGTAAGGTGGAAATAGCAAAAGTCCCTCCCCAGCGCTATCAAAGGGTAGTGATGCGAGACAGGAGAAGTGTGAAGACGCTTTATAAAACTCAGAGTGCTAACTACTGGGGCTTTTCCCCCTCCAGGTAGAAAGTTATAGAAGAAGGTGGCATTGTCTAAGAAACAAAATAATCACATTAATGAATAAGGCAGGAAAGATTTCTGAGATTAAATAAAATTTTCATAGATTGATTTTTTAATTCCATATTTATCATCAAAGTCGAGCAGAACCCAAAACTGATCCTTATGGTTCCGAAAGCGGCCTTCTGTGGCATGGAGTTGTTGAGCAGAGTCTAGTTCTGCGTGCGTATCCTGCTGGGTTGCACCTGTTTAATCTTTGCCTTTCCTTCGCCCAAAGAGTCAGCATGTGAATTTGTTTATGAGGAGAACGACTCAAATTAATAATGAGGTGTTTTTGGTTTTTTTTTTTTAATCTTTGGAATGTGCCACATCAAGTTCTGCTCCATTTCCTGGTGATTCAGATTCTAATGATGACCTTCACTCTCCCAGGACATCCTCCTGTGACTGGCAGCAGGCCCTCTTCGCCATCCACAGGGGTGGGGGCTGCTCCAGGCACACAGCCAAGGGGGATCAGCCCCGGGGAGGGGGCCGCAGTGCACCTCCTCCTGGCATCTTTCTCCCCCCGTGGGTCCACACTCTCTGACACCATCTGGCTTCCCTCCTGACAGCCCAATGCAGCAGACAGATGGCAGCGTTTACAGTTTCCACAGTGATGAGGGGCCTCCAGCCAGTGCAGGGTGACCCAGGCGTGCCCTCAGAGCCTGGCGTGGCCCAACTCTGGCTGCGCGGTTGCCCCTGGGTTGTCCCCTGACTGACATCGCTTGGTCCCTTCCTCTGCTTCATTTGGGAATCCTTTGTTGTTCAGTGACCAGGGAAATTGAGAAAATAAGCAGTGTGCTGATGTCATGGAAACAGTATATAGCAACTAAAATACACCAGCTTTCCTGTTTTTCCAGGCCCATATTCTACCAGATCAACCAATCCATGGCTTTGAGTATCAGCTGCCCACAGCGCGCTTAGCACCATGCGAGAGGCCATGAGGAAGGAGGGAGGCAGGTGTGGTCACCATCCTTTAAAAATTCAGATGTGAGGCCGGGCGCGGTGGCTCACGCTTGTAATTCCAGCACTTTGGGAGGCTGAGGCGGGCGGATCACGAGGTCAGGAGATCGAGACCACGGTGAAACCCCGTCTCTACTAAAAATACAAAAAAAATTAGCCGGGCGTGGTGGCGGGCGCCTGTAGTCCCAGCTACTCGGAGAGGCTGAGGCAGGAGAATGGCGTGAACCTGGGAGGCGGAGCTTGCAGTGAGCCGAGATTGCGCCACTGCACTCCAGCCTGGGCGACAGAGCGAGACTCCGTCTCAAAAAAAAAAAAAATGCAGATGTGAGACCGGGAAACACACCCAGCAGAAACAATAGGAGTAAAACTGAAGAAAGGAAAACATGCCAGCATGAAGTTTTTGAGAAAAGACTCCTTAGAGGAGACAGGACACTGTCTTTCCCCCGTCACTGGGAGTGCCTAATGCCTAGTGTCAGGGCAGGGCTCTGAGCTGTGATTATCTTTCCTTACACCTACTAGACCACAGAGGAAAATTAAAAGACAAAACTGTTAAGATCAACTGGGCGCGGTGGCTCATGCCTGTAATCCCAGCACTTTGGGAGGCCGAGAAGGGTGGATCACTTGAGCTCAGGAGTTCAAGACCAACCTGGCCAACAGCGTAAAACCCCATCTCTACTAAAAATACAAAAATCAGCCGAGTATGATGGTGCATACCTGTAATCCCAGCTACTTAGGAGGCTAAGGCATGAGAATTGCTTGAGCCTGGGAGGTGGAGGTTGCAGTGAACCAAGATCGTACCACTGCACTGCAGCCTGGGTGACAGAGAGAGACTCTGTCTCAAAAAACGAAAACAAAAACAAAAAACCCTGTTAATATTGGGCCCATTTGCCCCAAGAACAGTTAAATTATTTAGTAACAAACCAAACCAAGTTTAAAGTTATTTCAGTTGGCAAGAATTCTAGCAACCTGGTTGCCAGAATTCGTTCACCTGGGTTCACAGGTGCAAACTATGAGCCATTCTTGTCCATTTCCTAAAAAAAAGAAAAACTTAAAAAAAGAAGAGTACGGGATAGCTTAGGAAATCATGGGGTTCCAGCCGTGAAGCTGAACAGAAGCTCCTGGGTACCAAGGCTGCAGCCACACGGAACTCGCCACCTCGGCTCTGATGCCACCAGCTCCAGCCACACACACACAGCCAGTTGCATCCTACAAGTGTGCACTGCCACACCTCCAGCAAATATTTCATTATCCTAACCATATCCTCACACTTTATTTGGTTGGCAATAATGGAGACTAAACTGCTTCATATAATTTATCTTTCTAAATAATGGAAATCGACTCCTTTAAAACTTTTAAACCATTTTAGATGGCCTGTAATATATGAAACTTTTTCTTACATTCTTCAACAAATAGCAATTTAATGTGTGTGTACGATTCAGTATGAGTGTTAAGAAAGTCAATTTTGGAGCAATTATATCATTGAGTCCATTGAATTATAGAAGGATTTTTGAACCCACATTAAACGTTCTCAGGCTTTAATTACTTTAACTTTCATATTTCTTCTTACAGTTTTTCTTCTCCTTCTCCTCCTCCTTCTTCCTCTTCTTCACATTTCTTGCTGTATTTTCTATCAAATCTTAGGATAAGAAGTGGGTTGGCTAAGTAATTAGAAAAAGTTTAAAAAATGCCTTTCAGAACAGAGAAAACAATAGACAGGTGAGAGAAAACATCAAAAGAGCAATGACTCGTTGCTAATGTTAGAGACCCTCCAAGGCTCAGAGTTTTTCTGACCCCAAACTCTTGTCCTTGTCCCTGTGCTGCCCTTTCCCTCTCCTCTGACCTTCCCCAGCACCATCAACACATGTGTTTCCATCACCTGCAGTCTTCAGTCCAGCTGCCTTTCCTCTCCTTCCTCTACCAACAAGCTTCCCAGTAAACACCTTACACTTTCCTTTTCTACTTCCTCACTCTTCATTCACACTTTTAAAAGCTGAAATTTCACTCCCCAACCCCACCAGGAAAGAAATAAAATTTACCAAACATCACTCCAGTGGAGAAACCGCCCTTGCTGAAGGTATTCACACAGCTACCTAACTGATAAATCTGGTGCATACAATTCCCATCTCAAGGTCTTTGACCTTTCTTCCACATTTGGTACAAGTGACTACCCTCATCTTCAAACTGCTTTTCTCTCAATTCCACAAAAATTCTTTCTGGATTTCTTCCTATATCTCTTATGACAGATTCTTTGCCATGCTCTTTTATGGCTTTGTCTTCTTCTGCCTGCTCCTTAAGTGTTGGGATTTCCCCAAAGATTAATCTACAATCTTCTTTCAACTCCATACTGACTGAGAAGTGTTATTAATGCACCAGGGGCCCTATCCTGGTGCTGTGGTTTGGATGTGTCCACTGAAGTTCATGTTTTGACAACTTAATCCCCAGTGCAACAATGCTAAGAGGTGGGACCTTTGAGAGGTGATTAGGTCATGAGGGCTCTGCTTCATAAATGGATTACTGTCGTCATTACATCTGGGAGGTGCGCTCCTGATAAGTGAATGGGTTCAGCCCCCATCCCCCTCCTTTGCATTTCCACCTTCCACCACCCACCATGGGATGTCAGAGCACAAGGGCCCTTGCCAGATGCTGGCAACTTGATATTGGACATGTCAGTCTCCAGAACTGTGAGAAATACATTTCTGTTCATTATAAATTACCCAGTCCGTGGAATTCTGTCATATTAGCATGAAACGGACTAAGACATCGGTTGAGAGGTTATGGTTTTGTCCATCTGATTTGTCATCTTTACCTCTCTCTTTGCAAATACTATTCTCCTTGTGGTCAGGCTGGAGCCAGCCCTCTGTTGTGAAGAATCAGTGGGGAGACAGGCCTGAAAAGGTAGAAATACCTGGGAAAGGGAAGGGCATTGGAAATGTTCCTGAAGACATCAGCCGCTGGGCCTATGGAGGGTGGGGGAGGTGGATGGGGAGGCTCCCCTGGGGTGCTGACGTCTTCATATTGTTCAAGGGGCACAGAGAAGCAATCGGGTATTTGTGGAGTCTCTCTTTGCCAGGGCTCAGCCTCTTTGGTGGTGGTAGCAAGAGCTTAATGGTTCTACCTGCGTCCCTGAACCGTACTTCCATGTGTCTACCTGCCTGGTAGACATTCTCCCCAAAACCCCTGCAAGCAAATTGAACCTGCTGTATTCCAACAGCACCCACTGGCTCCTCACCTTCAAAAATGCTCTAATTCTGTCTTTCTTATCTTTGTTAATGACATTAGCCATGACCTAGTGGCCAAGGTTGGGACCCCATAAGGTTTTGTCTCCTCCTATTCTCTGTCCTCTTATTCTTCACATCCTATTGGCACACAAGTGTGAATCAGCCAGGGTCCTGGCAGGACAAGGTGGCCCACTTAGAGGGTTTAACTGAAAAGAGTTTTATGAAGGGACTATTTACATGAGTGTGGGTGGGGCTGAGGGAACACAAAAGAGAAGACAAAATGTTGAAATTTGTTCATAGGACATGTCCGGATAGGCAATCTAGAGACAGAAAGCAGACTGGTGACAGCCTGGGGTAGTGGGGTTGGGGAACATGGGGAGTGGCCACTAAGGGGTATGGGTTCTTTCAGGGATGACACTGCAGAATGTTCTAGAACGGATCGTGGTGATGGCTGCACAACTCTGTGAATGTGCCAGACACCAATGAATGGCACGGTGTAAACCAGTGAACTGCATGTACGTGAATTACATCTCAATAAAACCGTGAGAGTTGTTTACAGGGAAGAGGAGGAGGCATTGGGAGCATTCACCTGAGCCGTAATAGGGACTGAGGAGCCAGCAGCCTGTGGGCCTGGAGGCAGAGGGGAGGGACCAGTGGTTCTGAAACCTGGAGCCACCTGCCTGAGGTTCTTCTCCAGGCAGAGAAGAACGAAGTCACAGCCAGACCCAGAAAGCCAGGGAGTAAACAGGGAGAAAGACCCCATGCTCCCTCCCCCGGCCCCCAGGCTCTGGCCCAGACCGTACTTCCGGATCAGGAAAGGCGGGCTCCTGGCTTTGGCAGAGCCAGCAGAGGAGAGCAGCCATTCCCCAGCCTTGCTGCCTCAGAAACTGCACATGGTCATCTCCCTGTCTCTACTGTCACCACCTTCTCAAGATCCCTGTGAAATCCTGTCTCCAGTCTCTCAGCTCCAGTCCACATCTCCTCACATTGGGGTGACTGGGGTGCTGGGGTGGGGGGCCCGTGCTCATCAACAGGTCAGTCCCCACAGGCTGTTCCCAAGAGGAATTGCTGACCCAGGGTGGCCAGGTTTCCCAGATTGTAGATACAATTAAAAATAATAATAAAAGACGTGGCCTGTCAATGCAGACCACAAAGCAAAAGCATTTCTACAGTCTGAGGGCTGCCCATTGGCCACTTCTGCCCAGTGAGAGAGCCGGGGCGCAGGAATGCAGGGCTCTTGGACCCACTGGCACCTGCATCATAATGGGGTCCTCTTGAGTAAGCACTGTGCTGGGGAAGAGAAGGAGCCCAAAAGGGGACACTGAGGACCCCAAACACAAAGCTCCCACCGGGTGGACAATAGCTTCTGACTGCTGACCTGTGTTCCTTTAGGCCGGTAGCAAGAATCTGCAGAGCTTTGTCCCAACCGTTTGCTTTCCTCTTCTCTCGAACCCAGAACCAGTTGCCTCTTGTTGGGCTTTGTGGGGTGGCAGATACATGCCCGGCTTGTCCTCTGCCCCTGACCCTTCTCTCAGGCTCTTGCCGTGCACAGTGTCCATGCAGCCCCTTCGCTGGCCATTGTCACTGTCTCCATCACAAGTAGAATGAGGATGCTGGGCCTCGCAGGGCTGTGCCGAGGGCGGTGGCTTCTCCATGAAGGGCCTACCTGTGGGCCAACAGACCTCAGCGTGTGGCTTTCGTGATGTCCACACCTGTGGCACCCGTCCTCTCAGTCCCACACGTGGCAGCCCTGAGGTGTCCTTGCCCTGCCCCATGCAGGGGGCCCTGTACCCCACTCCTTGTATACGCCATGGGTCGATCTTCCCTGGGCCCACCTGTAGTCCAGCCTGGTGCCAAAAAGAAAATCAGTCAAAGGAGGGCAGAAGGAGAGAGAGTGTCCTGGAAACATCCTTGCGACCCGCACCCCATCACCTGCTGCAGCAGAGCCTCGCCACGTGAGGAAGGCCACGCAGGCAGGAGACGGGCGGGAAAGCAGCCTCAGTGCCAGATGTCTGGCCTCACACACATCACCAGGAGGTGTGTTGACATCTCTGTTCCACAGGTGAGGAAATGGCCACGAGGCTCGGAAAACAGCAAGGTCACCTGCCCCTGTCAAACTTCAAGAAGGTGCAGTCTTAGGACTGCCTGTCCCCCAGAGCTCGCCACTCCAGGAGCCCGAAGTCTTAGGAAGTCAGCAGCACTCACACAGCAGTCAGGACAGGCGCCTGACTCAGCCACCTGCTGCCACCAGGCCCAGCTCAGGTACAGCGGCCAAGACAGCGTACCCAACCACCAGGCGTCTGGAACATAAAACAGGCTGAAGTTTTGGGTTCCTAGTGCTTATTCCCCAACAATAAAACACAAGCATCATCAATGTGGAAAGGTTAGCAACAAGCGGTTTAGACTGGGAAATTTGTCACAGACAAGAAGGAAACTTGAGTTTTCTTTTTTTCCAACAAACTGAAGACGACATGCAAGGACATATCTTCTGGGAGTAGAGCTTCAAAATAAAAGCCTCCAGAAACATTTCATAAAGACATTTTTCAGAGAAAGTAAACATCAAGGAGAATGTGGTGGTTTGGATTCTTTCCTGAAACAGAAGTTAAAATAAAATGTTTTGACAAAGAAGAAGTGCTATTTTGATCTCCCTGTGAGATTTTTACAAGAAGCTCTGGTAGGAGTTTTTAAACAGGGTAAACTCTTGTTTGGTGGCAATGTTACTGTGTGTGATTGATATTTCATATTGGCAGACGGCCAGCAGGTGAGGAGGAGGAGGTAAAGGTTAGAAGGATTCTGCTCTTTGTTCCAACAGGAACTAGAAACAGAAGAAACGACTCCAGTACTACTGAATCTCCAAGCAGAATTTACTACTGAAAAGGTAGGCATCATCATTGATACAGTGTCAGAGTTCTACAACACGGCTAGCCTGAAGAGCCAATTTTTATCTCTCGGTGAGATTGATTTTCCATTTTTCTTGTCATTCTCCATTCATAGTCTACTCTCCTATTTCCCATAAACTACAATAAGAAAACACAGTAAGTTAGAATCATTGAGCATTCTTTAGTCTTTTTTCTTATAAACAGACACTGTACTGCACAACACAGCAGAGCTCTGATAACATTTTAATATGCGCCGATGCCAGATATTCAGGCTGCCCACCCAAAAGTGAAAGTTTTAGTTGCTTATTTGGAAGTATCTGAATAGCCAACTTGAACTAAGAGGAAAATGCTGGAAATGCATTAACCTTTCATCTGTTTGTTTGTTATGTAGATATAATCAGACTGGTATTTGTTTATAATTACAAGTACCATCTGAAACTGAAAAAAAGTTAGTGATGTGTTGACAAATACTTACATCCCCTCCCTCAAATTCTTAATGTCAAAAAGAAAAAAAAAGCATATTTTTGAAGGACTGCCATCGCCAAGCTGCTTGGCAGATGATACAGCCTCTGCCTATTCTCTCAGTAACTCTGAAAGGTGGGTGCCAGGACTCTGAAGGTTCCGGGGTTTTACCCTACTTGCAAGCCAACAGGTGGGCCTGCAGTGGTTCTGTGCATGCTGGCAGCAGACCTGAGCCCCTTGAGCCCAGGACAAGTAGCCTTACTACTCCCACACAGCAGGCAGTAGGGTATGTGTGCCTCAGTTCCCCTTGCTCTCCAAGTCCCATGGGGGTGAGGTGGAAAGTCCCAGCTGGATCCTGCATATCTGGTGGGTGTGTGTCACAGCTGACAAAGTCCAAGCTTGGGAAACCCCGTTTTTTTACGATGGGCTGCAAGCAAACCTGACCTTCGCCCCAGAAGGAGACATTATCTCTATCTCCCAAGATGGTGTCACAAAGGGCTGTTGATGGCTTTGCACACACGATAAGTGGCAAGTGGAGACACATGGAGAATTAGCTCTCAATGGTGGGCAATGTTATTCCACTTATTACAGATTCATAAAGGAAGCATTTGAAAAGGTAATCAGCCTGCTCAAGTCACAAAGCTTATTCAATTGAAGAATCAGAAGTCAAATCCAGGTGGGTTTGACTCCAGAACTCTCCCTTCTGTATCTTACAGCCAAATAGTAGTCCTCCACATTAGAGCATGATTAATCAATATATAAAAGGTGTTATGGGCCAGTCAAGGTGGCTCATGCCTGTAATCCCAGCACTTTGGGAGGCTGAGGTGATGGATCACTTGAGGTCAGGAGTTCGAAAACAGCATGGCCAACATAGTGAAACCCCGTCTCTACTAAAAATACACAAATTAGCTGGGTGTGGTGGCATGCACCTGTAACTCCAGTTACGCGGGAGGCTGAGGCATAAGAATCGCTTGAACTGGGAAAGCAGAAGTTGCAGTGAGCCGAGATCATGCCACTTCACTCCAGCCTGGGCGGATCACTTGAAGTCAGGAGTTTGAGACCAGCCTGGCCAATATAGTGAAACCCTATCTCAAAAAATAATAATAAATAAATAAGTAAATAAACAAAAGGCATTATGACCACAAACTCCTGAATTTACCACACTGGCACCTTGAATATTTAGAGCGTTTCAACAACAAACCTATGATCACCGGCCCTTTAACCAGGCCTCGCAATCTAGCATTATGCCTTTTAACCTCACCCCACAGTCTAGCAATTTTCATTTTTCATATGCAGAGCATGAGATATAGAAAGTCAAATCAGAGCCATTGCCCCTGGAGGGCACAGCCTCCGTGTGCTTGGCCCCACCTGGGAGTGCAGGGCAGAGCAGGGCCACCTCTGTCCTGACTCACCACCTGTTCAAAACAGGCCACCCTCAGTGCCATAGTGTGTGATACTTGCATTTGGGCACACTGTGAATTTTTTTTCTTATAAAGACAATAATATCATATTCATGCATTTTGATAATATGATAATTTAATTAAGAAATAAATTGGGTTTCTGAAAAAATTGTATGTCATTATTATATATGCATTTCTGCAGAAATTTACTAAAAAATGCTTTCTAAAATTGTATTTAAACTTAAAAGATTATAGTCTATTTCTAGAAAGAAAACAATTTTACACAATTGAAATGTATGATTTTTATTCTCAATGATTATCTATTTAGTGCTAAAATATTTATACCATATGTGTCCATTTAAAACAAATAGGAGAGTGAAATGCCAAAATTAAATGTCTAAAAAAGGATCAGAAAGAATAAAGTAGCCACATTTTTGCTAAATCTAACCACCTCGAGAAGTGAAAACCACAACGGGAACCACTCGGCCCAGGCGTGTGGCATGGCTATATATAGAACAGGATTTGATTCGCACACTGGGTAAAATCTTGTTCTCCAGCTTTACTGAGGTATAGTTAACATATAATAACCTGCATGTATTTAAAGGGTATGATTTGTTGAGTTTTAACATCTGCATACACCCATGAAAACGTGATCATCAAGATAATGCCTCAGGATCGATTGTAATTCCTACTTCTCCCCCTTCCCTGGATATATGGTTTGCAAATATTTTCTGCAAGGCTGAAGTAGAATCTTGACAGCTCAAAAAAAACTCGGCCATAAATATTTCCAAATTAATGCTTCTAAGATGGCTGTGAAGTTTTATATTATTAATTGGTATAGAAAAGCAAGATACGTTATACTCCATTTTTAACTAAAGATGTTCAATTTGATGTTTATCTCACAAAAATAAGTTATATTATTTTTGAAATTATGTTTAATAATTTAAGAACAATTTTCTATTGAATAAGGATATATTTCAGAAATATTAATTGTACAGCTAACATAATGCTGCAGCTTGATATTTTCCCTTCAGCAAAATGAACCAAGATGAGAATAGTTACATCTAGAAAATGTATTATAAATATTAGCACCTTGTTAAGCATATTGGGTAGGGATAACAAAGTCTAATACTGTCCTGTCCTGTGCAATAGAATTGATATACTTCAATCACATTACAGAATTCATGTTAATTTTTTTCACTTTAAAACAAAGTTGGGCTGGGTGCGGTGGCTCATGCTTGTAATCCAAGCACTTTGGGAGGCCGAGGAGGGAGGATCACCTGAGGTCAGGAGTTCGAGACCAGTCTAGCCAACATGGTGAAACCCCGTCTCTTACTAAAAACACAAAAATTATCCAGGTGTGGTGGCACAAGCCTGTAATCCCAAGCTACTCGAAGGCTGAGGCAGGAGAATCGCTTGAACCCGGGAGGCAGAGCTTGCAGTGGGCCGAAACTGCGCCATTGCACTCCAGCCTGGCAACAAGAGCGAAACTCCATCTCAAAAACAAAACAAAACAAAACAAAACAAAACAAAACAAAACAAAAAAACAAAAAAAGTTGTACTACAACATAGATGAACCTTGAAAATATTATGCTAAGTGAAAGAAATCAATCACAAAAGACCATATATTTAAATTTGAAATGTTAGATGAACTGAACATAGTCTTAGAAAGGTGAAACTTACCGACATTGACACAAGAAGAAATAGGAGATTTTAAAAGTTCTATAAATATTCAGGAATTATCTGTACTTAAAGCTCTCCCACTCCGACCCCACCCGTCCCCCCACAAAACAAAAGTCCCAGCCCAACTAAATGTTTAAGAGAGTGTGCGGAAAGTTAGAGAATAAAAAAGGGTGGGCACTTCCCAGCAATTTTAATAAAATCAGTACAATTTAAGCATCAAACTAACAAGGACATTATAAGAAAAAAAAAATAGATCAATCCTCCTTGTACGTATGTATGTAAACTTTATAAATAAAATATTAGGAAATTAAATATAGCAATGTACAAAAAGGATAATGCATCACACAAGTTGGGGCTTATTCTTAAAAGTAGTGTCTTCACATTATAAAGGAGAGGAAAAGTAAGTAATCATACAGTTGATAAAGAGAAAGCATTTTTTAAAAATTTAAATCCATTTATGTTAAAAAAAAAACCTCTAAGCAAGCTAGGAATAGAGTGGAACTTCATTATCATGATACAGAGTACATTTTTAAATAGCTAGGAATAGAATGCAACATCATTATTATAGTAAAGAGTATTTTTAAAAACACATTTAATAGTGAAATGTTGAAACCTTTCCATCTGAGATTAGGAACTAAACAAGAATATTTTATATCACCACATTTATTCAGCATTAAACTAGTAATTCTAGCCAGTGCAGTAAAGATAAGCAGACTGGCTAAGAGATAATAAAACCACCACTATTTGTTGATAATATTTCGATGTAGAACACATAAATTATTAGAATTATGAAGTTAGTTTGGCAAAGTTGTTAGACACAGGTGAATATTTTAAAAAATCAATTATATTCCTATGTATTAGCACAGTTGGAAAATGAAATACTAAAACAGATTCACTTGCAAAAGCATAAAATATTAAATATTTAACACTAAAACTTCTTAAGAGATGCACAAGGGCTATGCAGAAAAATCTCTACAACATTTTTGAGAAAAGATAATCTAATTAAGTGGGGGGATATACCACATTCATAGATTAGAAATGTTATTATTGTAGATATATTCATTTTCCCTGAATTGGTCTATGAATCTAATGCCATGTTGATAAAAGCCTCAGCAGGATTTTCTGTGGTAATTAACAAAATAATTCTAAAATTTATGTGGATGCACAAAGGGCCAAGAAGAGCCAAGAAAACTTCAATGAAAAGAACAAGGCAGGAGGACTTAGTCTACTCGATATCAGAATTTATTATAAAGCTTCAGTAATTAAGGCAGTTTTTTGTGCAATGATAAACAAATAGACCGAAAAAATAGAATAATTGGTGCATACAGATGCACACATGTAGATATTCCATTTCCGGTAAAAGTAATAGCATTGCAAAGTAGTGGAGACTTTTTTTTTTCAGTAGATGGTGCTTGAATAATTTGGATAACAACATGAAAAAAAATTAAATATAACCCTTCCCTGAGGAGTTATATACAAAAGTTAATTCCAGGTATACTGCTTATTTGAATTTGAAGGGTCAAATAACAAGACTTTGAGAAAATTATATAAGAGAAAAGCCTTTAAGATTTTGGGATAGAGAAAATTGAATACGAATAATGCTCTTTTGAGCACTAACCATAAAGAGAAAGATTGATAAATTGGACTATATTAAAATTAAAAACTGTTTTTAAATTTAAGAGTAAAAGATAATACTATGAGAGTGAAAAGCAAGCCACTGAGTGGTAGAGTGGTTATATCAAGACAAAAAGTCTCTAGCCAGAATATATCAATAGTTTCTACAAATCAATTAAGACAGACAACCCAGTAGAAAAACAAGCAAGAGACACCAAGACTTCACTAAAGAGGAGATCCAAATGATCAACAAATATGTGAGAGGATGGTCACTTTCATTAGAAATGGGGAAAATGTGAATTAAGGCAATAGAATATCACTACACATCCACCACGACGGCTAAAGGCTGACAATACCAACTGACATCCCACCATGCTGATGATGAAAACGTAGATTGGTTCAACCTCTTTGGGAATTTGACAATATTTACTACATGTGTGTATGTGCATACCCAATGCCTCAGCAACTCCACTCATAGGCATGTGCCCATCCAGCATGTGAGCTTGTGCTGCACATCAAGACACACATGTAACTATTCACGGCAGCATTCTTATGGGCAGTCAAACATTGGAAGCAATCCAAATGTGCACTAACAGTGGACATCACAGTAGCCAAACAACAGGACATTAAACAGCAATTTATATGAAAGAACTGCTGCCTCATGCAACCAAATGGATAATCTTTCATATATACACAGTCACACTCAATTCTGAGGAAAAGAAGCCAAACATACCCACAAAAATATACACTGTATGATTCCGTTTTCATAAACTTCAAAAACAAGACAAATGAGTCTGTGATGTCAGGACAGCGTTTAACTTGAGCAGGGAGTGAAGGGAGTGACTGGGAAGACACGAGCGGGGCTCTGGGGTGTTGGCCATATTCTGCTGTTGTGTTTAAACCTGGGTGTGTGCACAAGTGTTCATCAAGCTGTAAAATGATGGGGCATGCACTTTCCTGTATGTGTTCAACATAGAAGAACAGGAATCAATTAGGTTATCATAATAACTTAATCATTATGAAGAGGAAAATGGGTGAGGTAGAAAGTATTGCAGAGCTCAGAGGAGAACATATTATCAACTGCCATGGTTGGCCTGGCTTCTTGCCAAGGAAAGAACAGAGGAAACAGAAGATAGAAAACAGGAGTTATGTTCACAGAAATCTCCCATGAGGAGGCTGGAGGGAGATCTCAGGATGACAACTCATACAAGATACTGAGTCCTAGTCCAGATGGGAGCAATGTGACTCGAGAGATGGAATTTTTCACCAAGATTCCCAGTGCCATGGTACTGCCTTCTTCCCCAGAAGACAGCATGCCCAGGTGAGCCTGGGTTCTTGCTTTTGTGTCTTCACATCCCTGCCCTGTTCTCAATGCTCTTCTGCCTGCACCAGCGGAGGGGGCCCATTAATCCATCTTTGTGATTTCCCCAAGGATATATAGAGGTGAATTCATAATTATCGTCTATTTCCATCTAAGAAAATGCAACTGTAAACTAAAAAATAATGATTCGGCTTTTTCCCTAGAGCTGTTTCCTCGGGCAACCTAACTAAGGATTAATCCTTTTACCCCAGTGCCCTCCCTAGGAAACCTCCAGATGACTTCAGGGGAATTTCATGTAGTGAATGGTTGCTGGATCTTTCTGAGTGAGTTATCATTAAAAATACATACGGGCAAATACCTAACCCTAACCCTTATCCTAACCCTAACCCTCACCTGGTTTGCTAGTAGAAAACCCTGAGAATCATTTTAGACTGAAACACTTTCTTCTGGGTTAATTACCATTGTCCTCCAAGAAAAGCCATCAACTGTGACGTCCATTTTGGTTTCGGCAAAGCAAGTCTTCTTTAAACGATTCTTCACTGATAAGAATTGGATGCTTCCCTCCTCTTTTGTGTCTGTAACTTTTTTTTTTTTTGAGATGGAGTCTCACTCTGTTGCCAGGTTGGAGTGCAGTGGGGTGATCTCGGCTCACTGCAACCTCCGCCTCCCAGGTTCAAGCAATTATACTGCCTCAGCCTCCAGAGTAGCTGGGATTACAGGCGCACACCACCATGCCCAGCTAATTTTTTGTATTTTAGTAGAGATGAGGTTTCACGGTGTTGGCCAGGATGGTCTCGATTTCCTGGCCTCGTGATCCCCACCTCGGACTCCCAAAGTGCTGGGTTTACAGGCATGAGCCACTGCACCCGGCCTTGTCTGTAACTTAATATCTGTTTTTTTTTTTTAACTGATATCTTATATCTAGGCTTCAAAATTAGTATTTTGCCATGTTCACCTCTCATTCTGACTTTTTTTCCAATCATTTACAAATGTAAAGAAGATGGTTAGTTCATGAGCCATACAAAAACAAGAGGCAAAGGCTTTGCAGGTGATAATTTGTCCACCCCTGGTCTAGAATATTAAGGATTTTCTACATATTAATTCATAGTCTAAGGGACCCCAGAAATAGGAGCTGCTTGAGAAGATGTAGTTTGTGGTATTGAAAATGACATACATCTAAAAGTATTTAGAACGTTTTTAATGATGGAATTCACCCTGCGGTGTCACTCTTTTATACAGGCTGAGTATTCCCAATCCAAAAATGCAAAATGCACCCAAATCTGAAACTTTGAGTGCTGACAGGACATGCGAAGGAGCTGCTCATTGGAGCATTTTGGATTTCAGATTTTTGGATTAGGGATGCTGAACTGGTAAATAGATAATGCAAAGATTCCAAAATCTGAAATTTGAGACGTTTCTGGTCCCAAGCATTTTGGATAATGAATACTCAACCTACCTTACAACAAATAAACCAAACAATTAAACTAAAATAACTAACATTTTGACATTAATCTTTGAACAAGCATCTCTTCATGAATTTGCTATGTTTAAACAAATAGTTTTTAGCTAAAACACTTCTCTTACTCATAATTGAATATATTGACTTTGGATATTTTGTCATCTATACCCTTGGCTACAGCTCATTTTAAAATTATATTTTTTACTCTACTGCCACTTCACTATATTTAGGCATTGAAATTTAAACTGTAATCTTATCTTTCTTTAATGGGAAATAATGTATGTATGGGAAATTAAAAGTTAAAAATGACTGAAAAAATAATTGTATTATTGAGCCGAAAGGGTTCATTTCTGGAGTCTCCATTCAAATCCAAGCCTAGAATCATATACAATTCCCTTATAATTATCTTCTGAAATTTATGGTTTAAAAGATGCTAATAATATATTAAATTTCTTATAGGAATTATAACCACAAATTATTGAAACTCCCTAGTACCTAACACTGTTGTTAATAAGGCATTTCTCAGCACATTGTAGGTTTACTTTAGCCTAATGAAAAAGCCATGATTCCAATATATATTGATATATAATTATTTAAATAATTTAGTATCTGGCCAGCCCTGTAATCCCAGAACTCTGGAAGACCGAGGTGGGTGGATCACTGAAGGTCAGGAGTTCGAGACCAGCCTGGCCAATGTGGCGAAACCCCAACTCTACTAAAAAAAATACAAAAAATAACTGGGCATGGTGGCAGGCACCTGTAATCCCAGCTACTTGGGAGGCTGAGGCTGGAGAATTGCTTGAACCCAGGAGGTAGAGGTTGCAGTTAGCTGAGAAAGAGCCACTGCACTCCAGCCTGGGCGACAGAGGGAGACTCCATCTCAAAATAAATAAATGAAAGAAAGAAAGAAAGAAAGAAAGAAGGAAGGAATTTAATAGCTGAACAATAGATTGGTTTCTTCTAGTCTAAAATGTGAGTTAATAGATAATGAACGTATATTTATTCATTTCTTGATACTGAAGTAAATCTCTATTAAACAATACACATAAAAAGCCTTGAAACCAAAAATGGTCATTTACTTCAAAATAGTTAGATATGCAGGTCAAACGTTATTGGATATATATTTGAATAACTTTCAAATTCCTTATTCTAGCAGGTGTGGCGGCTCACGCCTGCAATCCCAGCACTTTGGGAGGCCATGGTGGGTGGATCACCTGAGGTGAGGAGTTCGAGACCAGCCTGACCAACATGGCAAAACCCCGTCTCTACTAAAAATACAAAAATTAGCCGAGCTTGGTGGTGGGTGCCTGTAATCCCAACTACTCAGGAGGCTGAGGCAGGAGAATCGCTTGAACCTGGGAGGTGGAGGTTGCAATGAGCTGAGATTGTGCCATTGCACTCCAGCCTGGGCGAAAGAGTGAGACTCCGTCTCAAAAAAAAAAAAGAAAAAGAAAAAAAAATTATTTTTAAAAAGACAAGCATGTTACTATGTAACAACTTAAACTATGTACATAGCTATGTTTTGCCTCATTAACTATCTTAAAAATACATGTACATCTGTGTCTTACTTAAAAGACATTATACTTTGGTAAAAATATTAGGCAGAGAAATTTGTCTGTGCAGTCCTGTAATTGCAGAAAAATAAAAAGAAAACGTTATCCTCTGAAATTGCTTTAAGCTTTGTAAGTTTTCTACACCGAGAAAAATATATCAATATGTAAGGATTTAACACTTAGTGAGCACTACAGATGTATTATTGCAGTGTTCATTTTTCTTTGACAATTCTATGAGGCATCACATCAATCATTTAGATTAAAAAATTGAGTTTCAGAAAGATACTTGGCTATTACATGGCTGATGGCAGTTTGACATTCGAATTCAGGTCTGTGGGGCTCTAACCCAACAGATGTTTCATCGCGCAGAGGTCTGATTGTGAACCAGAGGAACGGACATGTGGCTCTGAGGGTTTAGCAGAAGGGTGCCCTCCGGGTGGTGGTAGAGAGGTGTTTGAGCTGGGCCTCCAGTCGATGATATTTGAGCAGATGGGCTGAGTTTTCCTGCTGCAATAGGTAACCCTAAAATTTCAGTGTCTTAACACTAAAACTTCTTTCTTGTAAACTGCAAAACCCGAATCCCTCTGTGGGACCCAGTGCCCCTCCAGGGCAGCTGTCCTGTGGGCGGCGGCTGAGGCCTGGCTGCTGGACTTTGCAGTTTCTCCACACCCACACTGGCGTTTCCACAGGCACTGGGGCAAGGAAAGACGGGGCTGGACCGTCGCTCCTGGCTCCTGAACGCTTCCACACGGAAGTGACACAGCGGCTCCTGTGCCATTTAGTTAACCAAAACTAGTCACGTGGCCACGCCTGCCTTCACAGGGTGGAAGGTGAAATTCTGTGTGCTTAGGAGATGACAGTTCAAATGAGTGTCCAACAGGGATGGTCAGGATCTCGGCCCGCAGCTGTGAGCAGGGGTCCTCCGGGTGGACGGAAGAGTCTAGCCCCGCAGGCAGGGCGGGGAAGCAGAGGCGTGCTTCTAAGATGTCCAGAGGAGCGAGCAGGTGAACTCAGAGAGGGAAAGCAACTGGGAAGCAGGTCGTGGGGAGAGAGAGACAGAGCACTTGTCTCCTCCTACCTATAGAATATGTAGTTGAAACATTCACAACATATAGTCTACCAAATTCATCATAGATGACTTATTGCAATGAAAACAATTATAATACTATATTGCTGTGGTTTTTTGGGGGGTGGGGTGCTATGTAGTATTACATATATGTATGGCTTTGAAAGCCTCCAAAGACTTTAGAAGTTTACTGCAATATTCCGAACAAATGGAAGCTCTAATGTAGTGCCCTTTAATAATTAAAAATATGCATAAAATGTTAAAATTGAATGATTTTTCTTTTTTTTCCAGAAGGGCGAACACTTTTGTATGGTTTCCGACATGCAGGACTATTTAAAAAAAAAAAAAAAAAAAACTTTTCTGGACTTCCTTTTTTCTCATGTACATTTTTAACCCCTGCAGTGCCAATGTTCAAATGAATAATGAAAACGTTTCTATGTGAATGCATAGTTGGAGAGCACATTCATATGCCTTACTTTAATTTTATCCTTATAACAGCTCTGTAAGTTGGGCAGTGAAGGTCTGTTGCCATCATCATGTTTCTTTTTCTTTTTTCTTTTCCTTTTTTTTTTTTTGAGACAGAGTCTTGCTCTGTCGCCCAGGCTGGAGTGCAGTGGTGCTATCTCGGCTCACTGCAAGCTCCACCTCCTGGGTTCACACCATTTTCCTGCCTCGGCCTCCCGAGTAGCTGGGACTACAGGTGCCCGCCACCACGCCCAGCTAATTTTTTTGTATTTTTAGTAGAGACAGGGTTTCACCATATTAGCCAGGATGGTCTCGATCTCCTGACCTCGTGATGTGCCTGCCTGGCCTCCCAAAGTGCTGGGATTACAGGGTTGAGCCACCATGCCTGGCCATCATGTTTATTTTTCACATGAGGAAACTGAGTCTCAGACCTGTACAGACCCTTCACTGCCCTACAGTTAGTGTAAGAGATGGAGCTCAAGGTTGGGAACTGTGGCGCTTAACCCAAGGTTACTTTCCCACGACAATGTCTCTGACCACAGAGAGTTGATCTCTGTGCTAGTTAGGAATTGGTGGAAAGTTTCCCCTAGGAGAAAGGAGGTGTGTGACATTGGGAGAGTCTCAAGGTCAAACCTGCAAGGTCATCTGAGCCAGTGATTCTCGAACTCAACTGAACATCAGAGTCACTCAGGGAGACTGAGAATAAAAGATGGTTGGACTTGCCCTGAGATTCTGATTCTCTGTCTGCCACTGAGTTGAAGGGATGTGTATGCTTAAACAGTTTTCTGAAACTTGAACAGTGTCTTGATATTTGATGACTTTAAGGAATTGTCATTTTTCAAAGTATGAAAATGATATTAAGAAAATATATTTTTAAAGAGTGTCTTCTGAAGATACATCTGCAACATTTACTAATGAAATTATGTAAAGTCTGATTTGTGTTTAAAAATAATCCAGGAGCAGAGGGAGAGGGAAGGGGATAAATGAAACAGGCTGTGACAACTGAAGCCAGGTGGTGAGTGGGGAGTGGAGACAGGGACTTCCTCTGGCATTCTATTCGTATTCGATACGATTCGTATCACTGCACATTTCGATAACAAAAATGTTGCAAGAAAAGCTCCCCAGGAAATTCTGATGATCACCCATTGGATCATTGATCTAATCCAACCACATAACTATAATTACAGAGGTTCCCTGTACACTGCCATGTCTGCACTCACCTACATTCTAGCTGTATTGTTCGAGGTCACTCACCTGTTTGCCCTTCTCTGCTGTGGTGCTAAAATCAGGAAACAGTTTTACCAAAACAGGGCATTGGAACATAGACAAGTGTGAGTGAGTCATGAGCAGGGGACACTTCTGGGCCTAGATTTCTCATCTGTGGTTTGTCTCAAACTTAGAGACAGGTTTTCAGATCCCCTCTTGAGTCCACTCTTTCCTTCTTTTACAGGAACTTTCTCTCTCAGGCAATTTTCTCCTTTTCTTTCTTAGGTAACTTTCAGCATTTCCTTTTCGAGCTGTACCTTAGAGTTGCGTTATGGTTTATTCAGGTGCAAATGGACTTCCATGTGTCCTGCTTGGTATTTGAAAGCACTTTTAATTTGAAGACTGTTATGCTTCTTGCATTCTGGAAAATTCCCAGCAATGATCTCTTTAATTATGCCTCTCTATCATTCTCTCGAATCCTCTGGAATTCTGGTGAGATGAGATTAGCTCCCTCAGCCTATAGCTCTTGCTCTGGAAGAGCTCTCGCTTTTATAAATCTTTTGTTCTTTCCACTCATTTTACTTTCGAGATGCATTTCTCAGCTTTTTTCTTCTTTTCTGCTTTTGGTTGGATTTCTTTATGTTCTTGTTTTGTTATTTCTGCCAGTCCTTTTTTGTTTTTTTTTGTTTTTGTTTTTGTTTTTTTGTTTTGAGACGGAGTCTTGCTGTTGCCCAGGCTGGAGTGCAGTGGCATGATATTGGCTCACTGCAACCTCTGCCTCCTCGGTTCAAGTGTTTCTCCTGCCTCTGCCTCGAGAGTAGCTGGGATTACAGGCACACACCAGCACGCCTGGCTAATTTCGTGTTTTTTTTTTTTTTTTTTTAGACAGAGTTTTGCTCTTGTTGCCCAGGCTCTAGTGCCATGGTGTGATCTCTGCTCACTGCAGCCTCCACCTCCTGGGTTCAAGCGATTGTCCTGCCTCAGTCTCCCGAGTAGCTGGGATTACACATACGTGCCACCATGCTGGGTTAATTTTGTATTTTTAGTAGAGATGGGGTTTCTCCACGTTGGTCAAGCTGGTCTGGAACTCCCAACCTCAGGTGATCCGCCCACTTCGGCCTCCCAAAGTGCTGGGATTACAGGTGTGAGCCACTGTGCCGGACCAATTTTGTGTTTTTAGTAGAGATGGGGTTTCACCAGGTTGGCCAGATTGGTCTCGAACTTCTGACTTCCTGCCTCAGCCTTCCAAAGTGCTAGAATTACAGGCTTGAGCCACCGTGCCTGGCGCCCCCCACTGCCTTTTTTTTTTAGAGTCAGGGGTACATATGCAGGTTTGTTACGTGGATTTATTGTGTGATGCTGAGGTTTGGGCCTTTATCGAACCCATCACCCAAAGAGTGAACACAGTTCCCAGTAGGCAGTTCTTCTCTCCTTGCCCCTTTCTCCCTCCCATGGACCCCACTGTCCACCATTTCTATCCCTATGTCCCTGTGTCCACAGTGTGTAGCTCCCACTTAGGAGAATATGCAGTATTTGGTTTTCTGTTTCTGTGTTAATTCAGTTAGGATAATATATTTCTGCCAGTTCTTCTTCATAACTTCTTATCCTTTTTGATGCATGTTATTCCTGCATACGTTTCTTCGAGGTTCCCAAACATGTTTATTTTAAAGCTCTTTTCAGAATGGTTGCTGATTCAGGTGGCCCCTTAGCATTTGCTGTGTTCACGTGCATGGGAATTTTTTCTTTGCCAGCTCATTGTAAGTGGGAGATTCTCTCTCTACTGTCTATCTTTCTCAGTGTCTCTCTGCTCACACCTCTGCTAAACAAAGGCACCTCGTCCGTGTGGGACCCTCGTCCGGGAACAAGCCGTGTTGCTGTGGTTGAAGGCATCAGATGCAGTCACTCGCGGCATGGCAGTTCCTGGCAGGAGGCCACATGCACGTTTTCTCTCCCTGCAGACACATGGCTTCATGTCAGTCGTGCCAGCAGCTGCAGTTGGCAGCCGCTTCCTCTCCTCCCATGAGCACTTGTGGTCCCCATCACAGTCCCCACTGCCCAACAAGGGCCCCGCTCCTTGCAGGATCTGCCTTTGGGTTCCAGGCCCCAGCAGGACATTCCCTTCCGCTCCTTCTCACCACCGTGCATCTCCATCCCAACGCTGACCCTCAGCCGCCCCAACACTGACCCTCAGCCGCGCCCATGCTGTTTCAAGTCTCCTACAATTTTACGTTTTCCCTCTTTATTTGTCATCTACCATTGGCATACATTTAGAGCAGGTGTGTGTGTGGCAAGGATGCTTCAGGGTACATGTTTATAGAACCATCTTAGCGGAAGTCCTTAGGCCAAGTTTCTCCCTTCTCACAGAACTACTGCAAATGTTGAAAGCACTTGAAAAAATGTCTAAGCTGCACTGTATTTTCAAAAGCAAGCAAAACCCTGTAACTTGGTGATTTTTATTTCCAGTGACACTAGTGGATAAAGAAAAGATTTTTCTTGGGAGAAGTCCTTGGGTATTCCATTTATGGGTTTGCCATGAACAACACATATCTCAACACTTTTTTTTGTTTCTATTATTTTTACTGCTGGTAAATAGCATATTAATAGTACATTCCCCTTCATTTGGTATCTGTTTTTATTTGTTGAAATAAAATTTAATGGGAGTTTGCATTTCAAAATATTAGTTTCCTAGCAAAATTTATATATTCAGCTTATATTATATATTTACATATAATTTTCTAGCAGAAAAGGGCATAAGATGTAAAAAATAATAGTTGATATATTTGTACCCTTTGCTCTTCTCAGGTGTATAAAGTTCCTCCTCTTTTCCCTAGTACTTTCTATATTACAGAACCTGTGAAAACTGGGGAGGGAATTAGGGTTATTACATTTAGTTCATTTTAGCACCCGGTTTCCATAACGCCTCCTAAATGTTTCTGGCCTTTGTTCTATTAATGACAGCGAGATCATAGAGTCATATTAAAGCTGCTCAGTAGGTCAAGCCCTCTATTTTAGGAATGAGACAAGCACAATTCTTTCTTCTTCTAGACCCATTGTTTAGAAGTGTACCTTTAATTATCAAGAAAAGAGGTGAAAGGCTGGATGGAGAACCTCCACGGCCTCCAGACTGTGGACTCTCTACCCTTGTAAAGACCACTGAGC
The DNA here is from genome assembly GCF_009828535.3 of Hylobates moloch. Classification (NCBI taxonomy): domain Eukaryota; kingdom Metazoa; phylum Chordata; class Mammalia; order Primates; family Hylobatidae; genus Hylobates; species Hylobates moloch. The sequence continues at coordinate 175,493,528 of NW_026652277.1, forward strand.
TGAGTAAAGTCTAGACTCAGCCACTGGGACTAGATTAGCTGTAGAAGCTGTGTGCTGGGTACCCCTACCCCGCCCCCCAGGACACAGCCATCTTCAATCTAGCCAATGAGCGTTTATTAAATATCCACTAGGTACACAGAACTGTGCTGTCTGCTAGAAGAGGGACACGGAATCAAACATCAGTAAGATGCGTCCCCAACACCAAGGAGAACAGAACTCGTGAGGAAAAAGGCACATTCAGAATTTCAAGTCAAAACCAAATTCAAGGTAGCAGCCAAAATCAAAGTGCCAAGTGTAAGGGATCAGGAAAATATGGGGAGATGGCAACAAAAGAAATAGTACAGTTTAGTTGATCGGTTTTTTTTTTTGAGACGGAGTCTGGCTCTGTCGCCCAGGCTGGAGTGCAGTGGCGTCATCTCGGCTCACTGCAAGCTCCGCCTCCCGGGTTCACGCCATTCTCCTGCCTCAGCCTCCCGAGTAGCTGGGATTACAGGCGCGCGCCACCACGCTCGGCTAATTTTTTGTATTTTTTAGTAGAGACGGGGTTTCACCGTGTTAGCCAGGATGGTCTCAATCTCCTGACCTCGTGATCCGCCCACCTCGGCCTCCCAAAGTGCTGGGATTACAGACCTGAGCCACCGCGCCCGGCCAGTTGATTGGTTTTCAAAGTGGGAAACCGAAACTGACGAAATGGGCCACTGGATGGAGAAATTCTGGAAGTGAGAGCGCTTCCAGGGCACCATGCAGTGACATCTCACGGGGCTGAGGATGGGCAGAATGCAGAAAGGAGGACAAGGAGGCAGGCAGGGGAGATGCCCTTTCACAAATCTCCTCACAGCCTGATATTCTTTCATTATTTTCAGGATATATATGATCACATTTTAACTTAGTGTGCAACATGTACTGAATAAAAAGAAGATAATGCAAAGCAATTCTCCAACACAGTAAAAGGTAAGTGACCCATGTTTACAGTATAATCCCCTTCTAATACCTTCCATACACACACACACACACACACACAACCATTTCATTTCTTTGCATTCAGTGTGTATTAGTCCATTCCATTCTTGCATTGCTATAAAGAAATACCTGAGACTAGGTAATTTATAAAGAAAAGAGGTTTAATTGGCTCATGTTTCTGCAGGCTGTACAGGAAGCATGGCTGGGGAGGCCTCAGGAAACTTACAATCATGGCAGAAGGCAAAGGAGAAGCAGACATGTCTTACCTGGCTGGAACAGGAGGAAGCTGGGGAAGGGAGGTACCACACACTTTTAAACAACAAGATTTAGTGAGAACTCCATCACCAGAACAGCACCAAAGGAGGAAATACGCCCCCATGATCCAACCCAATCACCTCCTCCCACGCCCCACCTCCAACATTGGGGATTACAATCTGACACGAGACTCGGCTTTGGCACACAGATCTAAACCATATCACAGTGTAAATATGTTGTTTATGTATTTAAGATTTAGCTTTTTCCTTCCAGTATCATCTTAGTTTAATAAATGCCAGAGAACACATTTAACCACAGATGTCTTTCTGGGTTGGTAAGATTTTATATATATATATATATATTTTTTTTTTAAATAAGTATAATTAAATTCCTATTTTAAGGGCTGTTTATAGCACTAATTTCTGTATAAAAACTCACTTCCTGAAAGTTCTAACCTAAAATGTGACTAAATATTAGGAACATGAGAAAGCAATGAAGGAAGCAGAATTGAAAGATATATTTCTTCATTTTCCAATAAAGTAGCACATACCCTACTTATGAACAACTAATCCTCTAGAATTTATCTTTTTGGCTTGTTTGTTTAAAAAACGAAATTAACAACACTGGCCTTTCTAACAATGGGTTAAGCAAAGGAGAGTTTGGTTATTTAACTTTATCGATCAACTAATTAGATTAACTTTCTCATGCGTGGGCTACTGTAGAAGGCTGCCTGCCCTAGTATGTCTGCTATTTGGACCTTTATTAAATCCTTTTACTTTACTTTTTTTGCTAAAGACCATCCTCTGAATTGATATATCTACTAAAAGGACTTGTAAGATGATTTATACAGTAATATTGACATTTTTCAAAATTTGATTAATTTAATAAAATATGGAATTTATTGGTGGCTAGAAAATTAAATGACCTATAGGGTACTAAATATAGTTGATATGGTTAAACATAGTTGATATATTTGTATCTTTTTTTTATTAGATGTATTAATCTTTTCCCTGGTACCTACTATTTTCTAGCAGCTGTGAAAATTGGGGCAGGAAAAGGTTTATTTCACGTGGCTGGTCTCAGCCTGGTTTTCATAATATTTCGAAAAAAAATTTAAATTAAGTGCAAAGTTTAATCAGAAATTCAAAAATATTATTACTTTCTGTCCTCATGTTTATTCCTATTATGTGATACTTCTTTTTTTAAGAGACAGTCTTACTCTGTTCTCCTCTACTACCTGGTACTTTTAGGTTTTACATAGATTTTGGTTTTAGATAGGAGATGCTTAAAAATATTAGTATATCAGTGCTGATTGAAATAGAAGCTGTAAAACTTTTTGAATAGTGCAACTAAAAATAATATACGTTTAAAAGGAAAACTAAAATTATAAAGTAGAAACTTAAATTTTCAAAAACTGACTTATAGATTAAAAAGGTCTTTTTCAACCTTGCCCATTGCAGCTTCGTTTAGCTTCAGTCCAGTCCTTTATCTTGCATTTCAGTCTCACCATGTATAAAATGGAATTAATGACAGAAAAGCCCATTCTTTTATTTTATGTATTTATTTTGAGACAGAGTCTTGCTCTGTCGCCCAGGCTGGAGTGCAGTGGCGCGGTCTCAGCTCACTGCAACCTCCACCTCCCGGGTTCATGCCATTCTCCTGCCTCCACCTCCCAAGTAATTGGAACTACAGGCACCCACCACCATGCCCAGCTAATTTTTTTGTATTTTTAGTAGAGACGGGGTTTCACCGTATTAGCCAGGATGGTCTTGATCTCCTGACCTCGTGATCTGCCCGCTTTGGCCTCCCAAAATGCTGGGATTACAGGTGTGAGCCACTGCGCCTGGCCCTGTTTTGTTTTTATACAGCATTTCTTGGATATCATTTAAGTGCAATTTTTAGATGTACCAGAATCCAGTGGTGCAATGAGAATAGAAGATGGTAGCATGTTTACCTTTTATTGTTCTAGGTGGTATCGAAATTAACATACGGCTCAGAATATCACCCTGGAGTCTTGACCAATGACGGTGAAATGATTTGTCAGCCTGGAAATTTTCATGTCCTAAACATATACCAGTTACGGGAGTGTTCATGATTTAAGAATCATAGGTATTCTATGACTTTCTGGCTGCTCTTAAACATTTGTCAATAAACTAATGTTGGTTGGCACCTACAATGAGGTGTAGTTTAGATATTGATATACTACTCATACATAATACAAATGGGGACTTTTAATGACAAAAAACGAGAATGATTCATATTAATTTAGAGCCTTCTATGTGTCCTGCATCACCCAGTAGGTATTTCACATATGTTATATGTTTTTTATTACAAAAATAACACGCAGAGAGCCCATAACTGTTTTCCAGGAATCCTGAATTTTCTCTTTAGTGATGCTACACATACTTACTTTGGACATCAGCAATCTAACTGCCAGCTTTGCAAACTCATTCTTCAAGAGGCAAGTCATTCTCGGTAACAGCATCCTCAGGAACGAAGCTCCTGCAGCTGAGGTTCAGTTAACGCTGTGTCAGGGATCTGTGCAGCACGTGTGGAACCCAGTCAGAGTCCTTCACTGTGCAGGCACGGAGATGCCCACATAGTAAAAACTCGAGTCCATCGGGAAGCACAGGAACTGAAAGGCATAAAGAAACCGAGTGCTACAGCATGAAGATGCCATTTAGACACAGACGCTTTTCTGCAAGTCACCACACTTTAATTTTAAGAAAGGAGACTAGCGATCTATTGAATAATTCATTCCCTCATGGCACTGGTTCAACACCCCAGGCTCCTCTGCTGAGAAGCCTCCTTATGTAGCGGTACTGGACAAGTGCAGCAGAAAAGACAGAACCCAGTGGGGATGACAGAATTCTCTAATTGTCTGCAAAAGAGGAAATCCAGTTGGTGGAGAGAAAAATTATTTCCACATTGGAAAAAAAAGTAACGACAAAAATAAAAAGGCTTTGTCAAATATAGTTCACTCTTCTCATTACTTGCCTTAGTGTTTCAAAGATAAACGCTTTTTGTTACAACACATCACAGATAACGTAAGAACGCAACTTCGCCTGACTGAACTCTGCATGGGAAGACTGCTGAGATGTGTTCTGCAGCCAAAACAAAGGGTGGGGGAGGGGAGGGGCAGTTACAAAAAAGACCTAATGAAAAAAAATCCCTACAGTTCACAAAGCTTGCTACTGAAATTAATTTCAGGTTTCCACGTCCACGGGGACACGTACAGGATTTAAAATGACGGCTCACGTGGCATCTCTCAGGGCCAACTGGGGCGCATCAAAGCTTCCCCTCGACGTTTATTAACTCTGCAGTCCGTTCTCTACGTCTGCGAAGGGTTGGCAGATAACAATGTGTCTGAGAGAAACGGCGTTTTCTAAGGAGACACACAAAGGCAGTGGGACCCTCCAACCTCACTCTGTGAGAGGAACACCGCACAGCAATGCGGGGGCTCGAACACCCCGGGAGCGGCGGAGCGCGGTTCAGAAAACATGACCCTTGAAATGCACACAAAGCTTAATAACGTGTCGTCCTCGGAAGAAAACAGCTTGAAAAGGTCGGCTTTGAAGTGACCCCAGCGGAAAGGAATCACCCTGGAAGACACACGCAGCAGCTCCCGGGCAATGGGCGGGCGGGAGGAGCAGCGAGCGCGGGGAGCGCAGGGCCCTTGGAAGAGGGCGCTGCACCAGCCCTGCGCTCCGTACCTGTGCCGCCACGCCCACCTGTCCCCTGCTGAGCCCAGCACCGCCCATTTAGACCCAGCACCACCCGTCCGGACCGAACCTAGCACCGCCCGTCCGGACCCAGCACAGCCCGTCCAGATCCAGCACCGCTCATTTGGATACGGCACCGCCCGTCCAGACCCAGACCCGCCCGTCCGGACCGGACCCAGTACCGCCCATCGGACCCAGTACCGCCCATCGGACCCAGC